>NC_085878.1:36621841-36689341 GCF_034702125.1 Engraulis encrasicolus
TCCAAATATTTCTAGGGAATAATTCAACATCTAAGACTCAATAATTGTTATGTCACTAAACAGTTTCCTGTACAATAATACTATATAGCAATAGCAATAGCAAAGGGATTCGTATAGCACATCATCACACATAACTGCCATTCAATGTGCTTGAGAGGAAGGTTTAAGTTTAAGAATAGGAAGTATTATAGAGAGTAGATAACTAACCTTAACCAAGCAGATGAAAATAATGCTGTTTTTAATTTGCCTACGAAACATGACACAGTTGGGGCAGTTCTAATATGAACAGGAAAATGGTTCCAGCATTTGGCAGCATAAAGGCTAAATGCCATTTCACCCTGTCCGGATTTTACCCTGGGCCCAACCAGTCTAAAGACATCTTTTAGGATGATGTTGCTCTAGCATATGTGCAATATACAGTGTTTAGGGCCTAGGCCATTGAGTGAATTCATTGAATTAGATGAAATTATACCTTTAACCAGTTTGACATGATGACCACAGTGGGGTCCTTCAAAGCGCTGAAAAGCTCTTTTGCTGCCCTCTTTTTCTCCTGACGATAATTCTTTTTTTGTACCTTTGAACAAAACAAAAAAATTGAGTCAATCACAATGACATTACCGCATTGTACCACAAGGGGGCAGAGTGTTACCTGATAAGGAAATCCAAGGCTATTTACATGTGCTGTATTACCAAATGACAGGTCTGTGTGATAAAAGGGAGGAGATGAAAATCAAGTCTGACAAGCTTCATCAAATTCGAAATTCTATATCATGCTACTTACACGCATAACAGTGCAGGCAGAGATACCTACCTTAAGGGACTCTTTTCGGTCCAATTTCTCCAAGGGATTGAAATATTCTTTATCTTGACCATTGAAAAGCCTCGACTCTGACTGAAAATAAAAACAAGGGGCTATTATTATCTTCAATAAACCACTGCAAAAAACATTCACTGACATGGACCATCATTAATGGAAAAGGATTACACAGACAGAGATAGTTCTTGTTCACTTTCATGTTGTATTCAGAATATGGTTGATAATGTAGATTGATTTTAAGCTAACAGGTATTCAGAGACTGATGTTGGTACCGCCAGGTAAATTACTTCTGACTGCGCTAGCCATATCACAATAGCTTTGCACAAAACACACTCAGTTTGTATTTTCCGTTTTTGTTTTTTTGTTTCATAATATAAGATACCATGGTAAAGAAACTGATCATAAGTATAGCTGAATGGCTCATAAAGTCACTGGTTGGTGATGGAAAAAAGTTTATGTCAAGCCCTGACAGCTACTTATTAGGGATGGAAATGATTAATCGATTAATAGACTTTAGTCGATCTGTTCTGTTCTCTGTATACACAAATGAAATGTCACTCTGCCATGATGATTTTAAATTGGTGAAATATGCAGATGATATGGCTTTAGTGGCACTCTTTTATAAAGATGACAGTACATCTGACTACTTGGATCATGTTTTTAAGTTAGAGCAATGGTGCAAGAAAAGCTCACTTTTACTCAATGTATGCAAAACCAAGGAGCTAATTCTTAACTATAGCGGTGTCCCATCACCCCTTTTACTGTCCAAACTAAATATTGAAATTGTTGACTGTTTTAAGTATTTGGGCACATACATTGACACAAAATTGAGCTTCTCAGACAATGTTGATGTCATATGTAAGAAAGCTAACCAAAGGTTGTTTTTAATAAGAAAATTGAGAGGCTTTGGAGTTAGCAGCAACATTTTGGAAAGGACATATGTTAGCTTAATAGAGACTGTCATCACCTATAACATCTCTGTTTGGTATGGCCACCTCACCCTATCTAACAAGAACAGGCTGTCCAGAGTGGTGAAAACAGCTGGAAAAATAATAGGGCGACCCCAAAAGCAACTGGACAAGCTGTATTGAACTGCAGTTGATAGGAAAACCCTAAACATTTTGGATGACAACACCCACCCCCTTAACCCTGAATTTGAGTTGCTCCCTTCAGGGAGGCGCTACAGAGCACACATTACAAGGAAAAACATCTACAAGCATTCATTCATACCCAGCGCAATCTCCATGGTTAATAAGCAATGGAAAAGCTAGGCTGGTATAACAACAACAAGGGACTGGATCTGGTATCTGACCTGTACTGTATGTGGTGTGTGTGCTGGGAGGGGTGGCTGGAGGGAGGGGATATGTGCAATGTTTTTATGTGTATTTATGTTTTTTAGAGTATGAGTGTTTTAATGGAGTGAATGTACATGTATGTTTGTATATTTTTATGGTGAGACGAAAGAGAAATTTCATGCTTGCATGACAAATAAAGTATATTCTATTCTATCAATGCATTAATCGATTAAAAAACATTAATCGCAATTAATCGACAATTCAACTGACAAGAGACCCAGGTGAAATGGGCATGCGAAGAGTGTGTGTGAAGAGGGGTGTGAAGAGTGGGAATATTTATATCACCTTTGGATTAAAGAATTGATATAGAATTAATTTAAATGTGGTATTTTATCTCAATTTTTTATTATTTTTTTTAGATTTAGTAGTTTTTTTTCGAGAAACATTGAGATTTTGGGGGGAAAACGCTGCTTATCAATTAATCGTAAGTCGATCGATAAGGCTATCAACTAATGATTAATGAATTAATCGATAATTTGCATCCCTAATACTTATGCCCTCTTCCACCTACATATTACCTCCTGGTGAAGGGCTGCAGGCCTGAAGAACCTGTGACCCTCCAAACCAAATATATACAACCTAAACATTCCACACATCTATACATAACCCATCTATAGAAGTGTACATCTCCCCACATCGGACCAACACTGGCTCTTTAGTTGCATAATCCGTGCTGGCTTCGCTCCCAAAGGCTAATAGTGTCAAGGCAGCACGCAGAGGATATCAATCAATCAAGCTGCTCTGATGCAATCACCTGATTGCTGTTGCTCAGAGAAAGTGCTGAAACTTACGATGCTTTTTACAGTCCAGGGGTGCTGGAGTTGCGCTTTCTCTCCCGCACTACTCCCTTTTTAGTGCATCAAGGTGCTACACCATAATAAAGTAGAAGTGACACTCACTCGCATGATCATAGCGATCCTATGTGAGACGTTATTTGAAGGTGCAGATAAGAGAGGTAAATGGATCTCCTTGAATACCTTTGTGGACGGGGACCTAGCAGGACTGCGGAAATTCTTGAGGCTTGGAAGACCGTCTTTGTCAATGTTGCCGCCTGCAACACATCACATGACAATGTAAAATATGTGTATCTATATCCGGTCCATGACTCATTTTCACTAAGGTAGCTTTGGTCATATAAAGAGGTAGGGAGGGCGATTTGTATTACACAAAAAACATAACTGTCATCCAGAAATACATCTGTTCACTGAGCCTATAAATACATTAAGCTCACACAACCTATTTCAGAAAACCTACTTAGGCCTTAGTCTGACACAAATTCCGAAGCCCACAGGAGGATGTACTTTTTAGACTAGAATTTAATCAAGGCCACAGGAATAGTCACTTCCCACATTCTAACAGCCTTATTTCTCGTTTTATTTTACTTTTTAGACTGTAAAAAGGAGATTAGGCCACATTCGTGTAAAACATATAGCCTAACATAGCAAAATCAGTGCAAATTATACAGCAAAATACACTCAGAATGCACTCAATAATGAGAGGAGCACACATGGAACAATACATACTCACAAACCCATATCTACTGTGTATTGTATGTAGCCTACTGTATTCTAACAGGTACTGCATGTGTACAGCATATGTGACTTTGTTAGCTGATGAAACATCTTCAGTGATGTTTTGTTTTGCTGTGCGCAGCTGACAGTGCTGCTATGTGTTGGCGTGGGTGATGGAGAGCTGAGGTGCAGCACCTGTGGCTCTGGACTAGCAGTAGGATGTTTCCTCTCTGACACTACTCCTCTATGCACCAGGCGGATGACAAGAGCCATACAGCCTCCGGGCAGCCAGGAGACCGAGACAAACAAGCAGCTCTCATCTTTTTCTCCATCTCTCCATCATTCTCTCTCTCTCTCTCTCTCTCTCTCTCTCTCTCTCTCTCTCTCTCTCTCTCTCTCTCTCTCTCTCTCTCTCTCTCTCTCTCTCTCTCTCTCTCTCTCTCTCCTCCTTCCCTCAGCCTATTCCCAATTGAATTTGTTAAAAAAAAACTCGAGCATTGAAACACAAGCCCTGGACGGAAAGAAAAACATACAAGAGGCAAGACCAACAAAATGCACTAAAGCTGCAGGGTAGACAGGCACAGTGATATATGATGGCTGTCACTGCAAGCTCGTACTGTATATGGAGCATAGTCTGGCAGACTTCCCAAACACAGGAAGTTCTCTGAGGTGGGAATCAACAAATGCAGTGTTTCAAATGCCTCTGTGTACCACTGCACAGAGCTAGAACCAATTAATAATAATAATAATAATAATTGTATTTGCATAGCACTGTATCGTACAAGGCATGTAACTCAAAGTGCTTAACAAATGGTAAAAAAAACATCATTTTTACAGATGGATTTAAAAGGAGAGGTATAGAGGAGAGGCAGAAATAGCAGGAAGGCAGAGGAAGAAGAGAAAGATAGAGATTGTAGAGTCATAAGGTCAACGTAGGTAAGGATCAGGATTCTTGATTGAACCACTGATTCCAATGATGTGTCAATTAGTGGACACTTTTCTGCAGATTTGTTGCCCATGAAAGCTCTTTGTAAACACTGTGTGGCAATATATTTAATTCTCGACCAATAATAAACACTATTCACAACACATCTAAAGTAGTGGTTCTCAATGGGGGCTCTACAGCCCCCCTGTGGTTGTTAGGGTGGTGAGAAAGATACAGCTGAGAGGGGAGGTGCTCAGTTTGTTCAAAAAAGGTTGAGAACCACTGATCTAAAGTCTCTCAAGTGTTGATTTGGGACATTGATAGATAGATAAGCTGTTATCACTTCGATGACTCACACTTTATTGTCACATTGTCTCTGAAGTCTTTAACTCTACACACGATACACAACCTGTCATACAGTTCTGGAACAAATACAGATGTCCCAATAAGCGTAAGTAATAGTAGCAGCGTACTGCGGCTGTTTCTCTATAGTGGAGCAATGAAACAGAAAGAAACAGTACCTGGACTGAGAGGGTAGATGTCATGGTCTCCGTCCGAGTGATTGCGATTGCGTGGGTCCACCACCTTCTGTGGCGAGGACGCGATCGGACACAGAGAGAACCGCCGACGGAACACATTCTCCTCCTTCATCTTCTCCGCTGGATTTGGCTTCTGAGAGAATACATACGGCAACATGTTAGACATATACAGTAAACCCCATGAAGACATATGAGAACACGTTATAAACATTACATCATATTACATTACACTCAGCAGAGGCTTTTAACCCTTTGAGGAGTACCATCACAAATATGCGATTAGAATTTTGCCAGAATTTTGGGTTGTCAGAAGGACTTTGCAGGATTTTTAAGACAGAGTTCTATGGGAGCCGCAGAGGGTTCAAGTGAAATTCTAAAAGAAATGGGGAAAAAAATAATTACTCCTCGCAACTTTATACAGATGTACAATCTATGTGCAGTGAAGGCAGATCAGATATGTAGTTACTGTAAAAGAACAATGAGCCTGTACTCTACATTTAAGCCTACATTTGAACATCCCTGGCAGACTAGTGGCGATTCAGCACAATATTTTAATCCTATTCATATGAGAACGGTACGTTCAAAAAATAAAACATCAAGGGACACTGATGACAAGCTAAACCATATGCCACTCCCCCATCAGCGCCCCCATTACCCCTGCCGTATCCTCCTATCCACACAGCTGGCCTGTGACATCACACTACAGCATACAGCTGTTAAAACCACTGCAGCCGATAAAGCTCTACGGCCGGGTCGGGGGATAAAAACCTCTCAACCATGAGACATGAGCCAGGAACTGGCTCAGAGACGGCCATTAATGGCTCTGTGTGTAGTTAAGTCCTGGGCAAAGTGCATGACCTCCTGATGACAGACTTCCGTGACTATTGGAACACCTGTTTGTTTTCTGTGCTCACAACACGATAGTGGCTGTAGTACACCATCACCTAGTCGAGTGCTGGTCTTTCCCCTCGCGGGCTTAGAGAGCTCACGGTGAAGCCAGCATAAGCCCCTGTCATAGATAACACAGCACACAGGGAGCATGTGCTGGTGTCAGTCTGCCGTGCGAGAGATGCTCTCTCTCTCTCTCTCTCTCTCTCTCTCTCTCTCTCTCTCTCTCTCTCTCTCTCTCTCTCTCTCTCTCTCTCTCTCTCTCTCTCTCTCTCTCTCTCTGTCTCTCTCTCTCTTTCCCCTGTCGTGACTCAGAGGTAGAGGGATCACAGGCAAGCTTCCAGGGGGGTAACCCAAGCCTGTTTACCGGATGGACACTTACACTTACTATTAACACAGCGGCTATCTTGAGCATGTGTCTGTATACGTGTGTGTGTACTTGTCTACGTGTGTACCTGTGTGTGTGTGTGTGTGTGTGTGTGTGTGTGTGTGTGTGTGTGTGTGTGTGTGTGTGTGTGTGTGTGTGTGTGTGTGTGTGTGTGTGTGTGTGTGTGTGTGTGTGTGTGCGTGCAGTCATATAAGCGTACCGTAGTTATACACATGTGTCAGTATTACTGAATGTGTGTGTGTCGGTGCTTGCGGAAGTACATTCATTCACATGGCTGGCAGTGGGACTAAAATACAGTCTGTGCTTCCAGTCACAAGCTCGATCACAGCACATGACAGAACAGAATTGGTCAGGGCAGTGGTGTAGTCTACGTAGAATGCGGGTATACGGATTATACCCACTTCTAAATTTCAGGGATTTCAGTATACCCACTTAAAATTGATTTATCCATTGTTTTGAATAGCACAAATATATACAGTATACCCACTTCAAAAAATGCTCAAATATACAGTATACCCACCATAAAAAATTAGACTACACCACTGGTCAGGGCATGGTATAATGAGGACAGCCTGTTATGTTCCTGGTCAATTATACCACTTAGGTGTGCTTACAGGCCTTGACAGATAATCTTACATACAGGACATTTCCTGGTTCCCAGTCCTAAAGGTGCGATGCTACAGTATTTGCTTTCTTGTGTTTTGCATTAGAGGCTGGCCAACAAATTAAGAGCGGGCCATGTAAAAATGCCCGGCCTTATTACGGTTACAGTCCAGTTCAGTGCCTATCACTGAAGCTGCTACTGTCTGCAGGTAAGCCGCTGGTTTTGCCCGTTAAGTGGCCGGTTGGAGTCACTCTGGCCATGTCACCAAATGGCTATCATCGAGTGGAGTGGCGGTGTGAGCCGCATGCCTCCTCTCCTCTCCTCTCCTCTTAGATGATCATCAACATAGCTATGCAAATGCTGCAGGATGCGATGCAGCTGGGCTCTATGGGCCGTTTCCTAGGAGACCAAACGGTAGCGGGCCAGACAGCGTGGACATGGAACATGGAACATGTAGATGGAATATATGGATTTGGATATGGATGAGAGGGGAGGAGAGGCCAAAACATGAAGAGTTCAAATGCAAAACCATCCCATGTCCATCTTTTGCTAATTTGGCTTTACTTGTTGCACTTAACAGAAAAACAAGACACCATTTTTGATAGAGATGAATATTATTTCAAAGTTAGTATTTTATTCCAGTTTCTGTGTGCACTTGCATGTGAACTCATCTTAATATGCAATCACCTAGTCTCATTCAAGTAATTACCTAGAGGTACACTGACCTTTTAAATTTCAGTGAACAAAAAAAAGTTTAAGTTTTGTTGTATTTGTGACAGTAACAATAAAGATGCTTTCTATTATATATATCACACAGATTAGTATGTCAACAGAGTTATGCGATAGCATAAAAGACTAGAATAAGACAGTCTAAATACACTGGCCATTCTAGTTACTGTCCAAAGCCTACAGCGACTAATACAAATTGCAGGGTCTTTGTAAGCTTAAAAAGGGCATGGGCATTTATATTATGTTGGCTCGGGGACTTCCCAACAATCCCCATAGGCTTACAGTTTATTTCTAAAACCAGCCTGTCTTTTCTCCTGACCCATTGGCCCTCCTATTTTAAGGCTTGTTGAGTTGGTGACAGCGGGGACAGAAAAAGACAGTTTTCCGAAGACTATCAATCTGCTGGCTCCAGTGCATGCTCCCTTGCCTGGGATTTGTGACAATGCAGCGTGGGTAATTTTGGGTAGGGCGCGCACATCGAAAACCACTTTTTGCAGGTGCCAGACAAAAGTGTCAACACAGTTGAAGGAGGTAGGTCTGCACACATGCCAATATAAGCTCCAAAAGATCCAGGGAAGATCCAGGGTGATCGAAACATTGCTTTAATAATAAAGTTTATTTTTTGGAGCTTGTTGGCAGTGTGCAGATCTACCTCCTTCAACAAAGCAGCATTGGGCCAATGGAGTCTTCACTATATACAGTACTGTGTTCTGGGCAAAGGTGTAGGTTTGGCTCGAAAAGTGGTGGGGACATTTCAATGGCAAATTATCCAGGTATGCTATTTTTGCATTATATTTGTGAAAAAATGGTGGGGACAAGCTAGATTCATCGCAAAGTGGTGTGGACCCCCCCCCCCCCCTTAAAATTACGCCCATGGTTCTGGGGGCAGTTACATACATATATGCAGCATCGGAGCAGTGGAGGGTTTGACTGCACCATGTTCTAAGGACAGTTATATGACGGGCTGCCTGCCTGCTAGAGAGACCACCACCGGTGCCATGCTGTGTTCTTCTCCTTTTGCTACTCTCTGTACCCATTTCACTTGACACTATCAATAATGCAGAACGGAGGGAGAGAGTGAGTGCAGTGGAAATTTCAAAACACCATCTCCTTCTCAGAGCGAAATCTTCAGGCACGGATAAAGATGGGAGGAGGGGGTGGGGGTGGGGGTGAGGGTCAGAAAGAAGGAAAGTCAGAGGGAGAAAGGGAGAGAGCGGGACAAAGGGAAGGAGGGAGAGCCCCGAGAGAGCAGGAGTGAGCAAGAGCCAGAAACAGCCATGTGAAAAAGAGACAGGGGAGAGAGAGGGGGGTGGGGGGGGGGGGAGTCAGAGAGTGAGAAGAAGAGGAGATTGTAAGAGAGAGAGAGTGAATGAGAGTAACACAGAGTAACAGAGACAGAGGAGAAAGAGATCAGAGAGAGAGAGAGAGAGAGAGAGAGAGAGAGAGAGAGTGAATGAGAGTAACACAGAGTAACAGAGACAGAGGAGAAAGAGATCAGAGAGAGAGAGAGAGAGAGAGAGAGAGAGAGAGAGAGAGAGAGAGAGAGAAATAGTCAATGAGTGAGAAAAGGAGAGAGAGAGAGGGAGAGTCAGAGTGAGAGAGTCAGGGAGAGGGGGGGAGAGTGGGAACGAGCTAAAAATAGCGTCTGATGCAGTGGAGGTAGCCTGCTGCAGCAGCGGCCCAATCAGCATGCCCGTCCCGCAGCAGCAGCAGCACTGTGACATGTAATGCAGCAGGCAGAGGCAGAGGCAGCCTGACTGGGCCATGCATACATACATATGGCTGAGCATCAGCCCGACTGCACTGAATGAACCCGCTCTCACACAATTCCCATTCACATCCCAGGAGGACCGCGAGGGTGGTGTGCTGTAAAGGCGAATGCTAATGCCAGTGAATGGACGTCAGACAGGGCGTGTGGCTGTGCCCATCTGTGCCCCTGCCCAGCTGGCCCTGTCCGGACCTCCCTCTCTCCCTCTCTCTCTCTCTGTCTCTCTTTCTCTCTCTCTGGGGGATTACACAGGGGACAGCCATAGTACACGTCTCTCATGGCTGACAGCAGACACCGTAATACCTAAAACACAGACAGATTACTGCATTGCCAGAGAGGACACACTTAAGTGGAGCAGAGGGAGAGCAGAGGGAGAGAGAGAGAGAGAGAGAGAGAGAGAGAGAGAGAGAGAGAGAGAGAGAGACAGAGAGAGAGAGAGAGAGAGAGAGAGAGAGAGAGAGAGAGAGAGAGAGAGAGAGATGAGTGAGACGTGCATCTGTGAGGTGGACCTTATGGCTGCACAATGAGCTACATGCTATTGTTGTGGAAAATACTTATGAATAATTTCAATAATATATATATATATATATTAAAATTTCAGTCAAACAATATTATTGACACTTTTATTGTCGCTTTATTTTCAATAATGCCATTTTAAGCAAATTATGAAGCAAAAACAATTGAGTGCTGAGTTTTCAACACACAGCCTAAACCAGGGGTTCCCAAATTTTACCATGGCAAGACTCCTATATTCCGATATATTTCAGCCAAGCCCCCCCTTACATGGGGCGTGCCACATTATTACTGTGTTTCCCTTTTCACAACCATAGTGTAGGTGTGTTAGTGCCCTGTTGGGATATATAAAATACTATCTTAACAATAATAGTATTAATGTTCACAGATGCAGTAGATTATTATAATTCAGTTCTAAAATAATGGGAATATTAAGTTTTGTCCTATTTTGTTGTACATTGGTTGTTTAATTTATTGAAATGGTTGTTTAATTTATTGCTTTTATTTTGCAATGCTTTTCCTGCCAATCTGCAGCGGCAGCCCTAGCATCCCCTCACCCCCACCCCACCCCCACTTTGAAAACCACTGGCATAAACTATACAAAGTGCAGCTGTGTGGGTCTTAAATCAGGGTAATATAGCAGTGTCATGCACAGCTGAGCCAGCCAATACCTACTACTGAGCTACACCTCCTCCCTGCAGATGCAGACACATGCCAGAGAGAGAGAGAGAGAGAGAGAGAGAGAGAGAGAGAGAGAGAGAGAGAGAGAGAGAGAGAGAGAGAGAGAGAGAGAGAGAGAGAGAGAGAGAGAGTACATTACACTCCCTTTAGAACAGCAAACTATTGTCCTGTCTTAGGTAATATCGGTGGCCATACATCTTTTTAGAGAAAAGCTTTTACACATCACTTTACTACCCCCTTAGGTACCTAAGTACTTAATTCCTTAGTGATTACCTTGCATTAGCAATACCTACCTCTTCTAACAAGGCAAAAAGGTATTCAGTGAAAACAAATAAGCTCCATTTTGTCTTTTAGTGCATGCAGGCAATGATGCAACTTCAGTGCACAGTAAACTAATCAGAACAACTTCACCTCAGACGAACTATGCAAATATTTCAGCCCCGGATTGTATAACAGTCAAAGTGGGTACCACAAAGTTATCTGATGTGGTGGATGAACTACAGCCTCCTACAGTGATTTGTAGATGGTGCCAGTACCCTGACTGCTACACAGATGTTTTACAGTGGTCATTAGTAAGTCAATAATAAACAACACTTCCTAACCCTGAAGTGTAGAATGCCTCCCGCTACAGTATTGACAGAATGCAATGGCATTCATCGAAAAAGGACAGAAATTCCAACCCATGGTGTGCAATAAAGTGACCAGTAATGAATTAAGGTCCACTATGATATTTGAATTCTGTATTTCATTTAATGACAGAACAATGTTCGCCTGTAGGCCTAGAGTAAACTCAGTCTGACTCTGAGTTTACAAAAAAAAACAGTGACCAACACCCTGCCGCCATGGTACAGGCCTTAGACTAGAGCACAGCCCACAGTATATCCCTATCCGCCCTACATAAATGCGAGCACATATTTGCCTATCTATTTCTGTGTAGAGGTCAGAATACTGAGCATTGTGCTGAGGTCAAGGACTCCAGCAGCAGAGCAGTGGCAGCAACAGAGCCAGAAGAAGTCCTTCAGAGTCCAACTGACACTCTACAGTGCGCTGGCTGGACGGAGCAGATAAGCAATTTCCCGCCACGTGGGTGGTCGTGCTGCAGTGTCAACAGCCTCCTCCGGACTGTTTCGAATGGGACTCATCTGACAAGAGGCATGGTCACCCCAGTAAGGGGCTGACCCATATTCATCTACCCTCTACTCTACTCTGACATACTGTGCTGGCTGTATCTGTAGGTTCCTCTGCTGACTGACAGCACTTACAGTAAAAGCGGTGGGGCTTGTGTTGTGAAATTCAACACAATTGATTACATGCCCTACAAGCTCTTTGAACTGTGAAAGCAAAGAAAAAAACAATGCTAAACCACTCAGTTCCGGAACTTATTTAACTACCGTTTAAAAGGAAGAATATGTTCACATAAATAGGTTTTGGGAAAATCTATGATCCTAACAATTAGACACATGAAATGTGCATGAAATACTGTTTAGTAGAGTGGGTACGTATACTGTGTATCTGACAGTTTAATAAAGCACTTCACTCCACCATCCACAGCTGTGCTCATGCACAAGACCCGGCCATATTATTTCCAGAGAATACAGCATGTACGTGAAGGTTTCTATACCACTGAGGTGCTATCTTTAGCACTGTGCCTCGGTTTCAAAGCCTGTTATTTGGCACAATGGCTGAAGTCCTTCCATTTCACTTGACATTTATAGTCACCTGTGAGGAACATGAGGCCAGTGTGAACAGGAAATAACCTTTACAGAAAGCCTTTCAGCCAATAAGCAGCCCCCTGGGTATGTAAATTGTGTTACAATGCTGAATTATGTTCTATTGTTATAATGCTATGTACAATAATAAAAAGGTTATAAACTACACAATACATGGGCCTCAGTGTTTTGATGCTCTTTATTACGATTCACTTTATAAATCATTCATTCGTTTATTTTCCCTGAATACATTTAGTGTCTACAGAGAAATCCATTCTTGGAGCTTTTCCTAGGATACGTGCTACTTGACCTTTCCGTTTACAGAGGAGGTGAATGGGCCGAGTGCCACGGCTGGTCTCTGCATGACAGACATGGTGCACATGGAAGAGCGAACGAAATATCCAAACATTTTAATCGTAAGCAACCAGACTTCTCGCTGAGCTTGCTAGACGTTTCTAAGAAGTTTCTAGGAAATTTCTTCAGAAAATTTCCTAGAAATTTCTCTAGAATTTCATAGAAGTTCCTTGGATGAGGACGTCTATCAAAATGTCTGTCAAGCTCAAAAAAAGTCCAGTCGAATCCAACTACACTCTTTAGATACTATGACCTCAATGAAGGAAAGTCATCACAGACAACAAACTAAACTCTATTTTATACATGAACTCAGAGGCTTGCCATCTTGCTTGGGAGGTTGGCTTGGGGATATCAGACCGGAAAACCAGGCTAAAACCATTTTCATTGAAAACGGCATTGCAGAAGTAGTGTCCTACAAAGCTGCCAGTTATCCAAGGGACAAACAAGTTGCCTGTGTATTCTCTACACCTCTGCCTGTTATCATTAGTAGTACTGTATCTGACACAGTCATTCATTTTCTACACAGAGTGATGTCTGGCTGGCTTCAGTATTTTTAGCTCTGTATGCATGAGGCCACTACTCCTGATCTGGAACGGATCTCAAATAAGACACAAACAAATCCTGTTCGCCAAGACTCAAATGACTGCAACACAACTCCCTCCCTCCAACGCTTAAAGAGTATACTACTTAATTGCAGCGCTCTCCCCAAAGAGGAGGAATGCCCCTTACCATTTAGCATCATGATGGGAAACCTCTCCCCCCTTTTTTCCATCCATTGCTATTTTGAGGACGGCTATTTCTGGAGTTTAAAGGGAATGACCTATAGCAAACATTTCGAGATGATGGAAGAGCTTTTTTGGAAGGGGTGCTTTGAGAGAACTGACTGATTGTCTGAAGGCGACCCCCATCAGTCTCAGCCCCCACAAAAAAACTAAACATTTCATCTTCACCTCAGCCTTCCTCTGACCTCTTCCATCTGGGAGCCATCTCATTCAGCCAGCCAGAACACTGACAATCTAATCCACTGGCACTAAAATGTTCTCCTGCACAAGGGCACACAACACCAGAGTTCTCCCAAATGTAATCTGGAGGAAACCCAGTTGAGCGAGAGTGAGAGAGAGAGAGAGAGAGAGAGAGAGAGAGAGAGAGAGAGAGAGAGAGAGAAAGAGAGAGAGAGAGAGAGAGTGAAAGAGTGAAAGAGAGCAAGAGGAAGATGAGGAGGAGGAGGAAAATGAAGGATGTGAAGGAGGGGAAAAAAACGAGAAGGAAAGAAAGCCGGGTGTAAGTTCCACACTCAGTGAGGCATGCTTAAGTGAAAATCCATATCTGTCACACATTTAGCTCACATTGAGGCTATTCAGGGACGACGCTTTTATTTTAGCACATATTCTTTTCCAGCCAATCCAGTGCAGACCCCAGGCAGAACCAATCAGCAATGCCATCCTCTTGAGACTAACAAGGCAGCCGAAAGGAGGACATCCAAGAGCCTCCTTGAGCATTTAGAACTGACTCGACTTCCCACCTCTGCACTATATCCACCACACCATCTTTTCTAACAACCATTTGTCATCTTTTTTTTATTCTTGTCCCACTGCCACAAACGGTCACAAATATCCCCATGAAGCGAGGATGCAGCAGGTTTGCAATGCTTCTCTTCCATGGGAGGGAGGAAGAGAGGAGGGGAGGGAGGGAGGGAGATAAGGCATCACACCTCTGAGTGAGAGCTTTCGCCTTGACAGCAGGAACGGTGGGCGAAACGGCCCTCAGGTCTCTGTGGACATGACAGCTCGGAGGATGATATGGAGCTCTATCGCTTAGTTTCCACAGGTAAGCACACTTGCACTGGCAGTGCTGTCCACCGGGCCCACCGCCTGTGCAGAGTACTGTCACAGGAAGCCCCAGGTAGTCAAATACAATTCAAAAATGGGCCGTGTCTGTTTGATGCCACACACACACACACACACACACACACACACACACACACACACACACACACACACACACACACACACACACACACACACACACACACACACAGACACGCAGAGTATACCGCGGCTGTCTACAGAAGTGTGGAGGATGCAATTTTTTTTCACCAAATGTTTCTAATTGCTCCGACTGCCTAGGGATGTTGCACTGTGTTGCACAAGAAACTACAAGGCAAACTACAATAGTACAGGATCCAAAATCGTAAAAGTGCCACCGAGTATGTATGTATAAACTACACACACACACACACACACACACACACACACACACACACACACACACACACACACACACACACACACACACACACACACACACACACACACACACACACACACACACACACACACACACACACACACACACACACACACACACACACACACACACAAAAGTTCAATGTCTACTAACCAACAGCAGCTGTCCAAATTCTACAAAAATGGCCATGGTTGCTTTGCACTCCTTCAGATAAAATGCCACTTCACGCCCAAGATAGACAAAACTATACAGACTACAGTACAAGTCACAGGACCCAAAAGAGAGAAGGTGCCATATCAAGTCAAGTCAAGCCAAGTCGGTTTTATTGTCAATTTCTTTACATGCACTGGTCATACAAGGAATTGAAATTACGTTCCTTACTTTCCCATGCAGACTCTCCACATGTGAAAACTACAGTATACTCGTACAAAGCTCTTGGCACTTGGCCATCAGGACATAGTTCCTTTGCACAGCTGATAAAGTGCTACTCCATCCCTCTATGACAGGGTTTGCATCTCACCTTATCTGACCTCCCCCTTCCCCCTACACACCTAGTCACTATCCACACAAACAACACTGTCGCCGTCAGTACTGGCAAAGCCCACATCGGTGTCTGCCTTCGCAAAGCAAAAGGGTGTTCAGGGGGAGATAACAAGTGTCAACATATACTGTAAGGTTCACTAGTGCATTGCTGCTGGCTACAGTAGTTAACAAGAAAAACTCCCCCAACTTAGCTTTGACGCACTGGGTGTGCTCGTAAACTGCAATTCCCAGTGCTCAGACCAATGGCTGACACATTGAAGCTTCCGGAACTTCAGAGTGATTATGTAACCCTCATTTGGTTAGGCTATGTGTCACACTGGTTGATTGTATCATTTGTTCATCCACCTGTATAATAGATGCAAAAATGTGCTTGAAGTTTGATTTTACTAGTTTCACAGATGAATAATGGAATCATTTTTCAGCCCCCACACAGAGCACATTATGTTGACAACTGACATCAAGCTCAGAAGTGGGAGGAGCAACATCTAAATTAAAGTGAAGAGGTGGTGTGCACATGTAAACCACAGGAGCAGGACAACAATGTGAACATATACATATAATACACTATGGAAAATAATGCTTTAAAAATTATTCCCAATTGCTCCCATTCAGCTAAAAAAAAACGTCAGTAAGAGTGCAGATATTCAACATCTAAATTAGAAATAAAAGCCCTCATTTACCTTTGGGTGTCTGGTGTCCATTTATATCAACGTAACCATTTTTTACGGTAATTCAGTGAGAGATGGAATGTTCAGGCTTTCTGAACAGAGTATAACTCAATTTTCAGACTGTCATATTGAATTAACTATTGCACCAATTAACTAGCCTGCCGAGCCAAACCAATTTGCGGCCGCTAGGGGCGTCTAGATTTCTAGGCTACCAATTAACTACAGAATTTGTGGGTTTTTTTTAATTCTTTTTTTTAACCACAGGCACATCTGTAAGCATTATATACAGTATAATGTGCAAATGCTGAGTATATTAACCTATAAAGCTCTGCTATTCAATCAACACATATAAACTCAATTTATAATGGCTGAGCAGTTGGCATCAAAAACTGCAGAGGTATTGAGAATGCACAGCAAATTTCAGTGTCAATTTTACACTTTTGAGAGTCGAATTGAACACTACAAGAGCTGCACCTACTCTTTAAGTGTCGAATTAACACAGCAAAAAATATACTGGGTGGCATCAAAAACTGCAGAGGTACTGAGAATGTAATATGAATAGTTCATTCATGGCCTGCAGTCAGAATAATCTCCTCAAGATTACCGGCACAGATGACAACGGCATCGTCAGCCATTCTTACATAAGTCAGAACTTGCAAGTGTACAGTACCTTCACAGATATTTTTAAATGTTAGTTACATCACTTTGAAGCAAAAGGGAAGTGCTGTTGCAACGTTTAACTAGTATAATTCTATTTTCATGCTTTAAACACACACACACACACACACACACACACACACACACACACACACACACACACACACGCACGCACGCACGCACGCACGCACGCACGGACGCACACACACACTTGCATGAGCACAGAGACAGACAGACAGGCAGGGCGAGAGACGGACAGACAAACAGACAGGCAAATGACAGATAGATATACAGGCTCAGACACACAGACACACATACAGCCACCCACACAGACAGACGCACAGAGATGCATACTTGCCTCAGACATCAGAGTGTCATTCTTCTGTTTCATCTGGGACATTAAAACTCATCTATGGCAGTATCTGGTCATGTTCAGCCTGATGTCAGAAAAGAAAGCACACTTTCAGACAAAACGGCCACAATACCACCTTCCACTCACCCTTGACTATCTATCTAGCAGTGAGAGCAATGAATCATATATCCTCGAGTGCAGAGGTTTGAGAGGAAGTGACTAACATAGGTGAGAATTCTCGTTTTTTTCTCTCCACAGGAACAAGTCACTTCTACCGTTCCGCAACAAAAAAACCCATCTTCAATTGCCATAGCAACGTCCAATTTCTCCTTCAATCTGACGACCCTGTCTAGACGCTGATTGGCAGTCGCTGAAGAGGCTGCTATGCTATTCTCGGTTGAGTTGGGGCATTTTATCCCAACCTCATTGTGTTCCACTTCACACCACCTGGGATATGGCCTTGAGAGGGTGGGCGTAAAGGCAGAGTCCTGAGCCATTATGCCAGATGACATGTCATGACATGTCATTATGTCATGACATGCATGCGCTGCGGCCCCCTCTACCATATTGACCTGTAGAACATGCACACATTTTGGACAGGCAGTGAGGTGTCTGTCCATCTACTTAGTTTGACTGAATTAGCAAGCGGAATGAAGGCAAAGCTACATGCCAATGTCTATTGTACTGTGAAATACTATTTTGAGTTCAAGCCTTATTTATTTGATGAATGATTTATAACATGCCATAATTAAGTATCATTATAATTAAAAATATAAATACTCAAGGGTTTCTGCCCTCCCATCCCAGTATTGATTCAAAGGACCAAAGAAGCAAGTGAGTGTCTGTAACGACGAGTGTCTGTAAAGATGCCAATGTCAATGTACTGTGAAATACTCTTTTATGTTCAAGCTTTATTTATTTGATGAATGATTCATCACATGCCATAATAAAGTATCATTATACTTTGTAATTAAAAATCCAGGAGTTTCTGCCCTCCCATCCCAATATTGATCCAAAGGACCAAAGAAGCAAGTGAGTGTCTGTAACGATTGCAAGCTGCACTGTCAAGTAAACATGCCAATCCAAATAATGCAAATGTGCAAGAAAAAAAGACCATGGTCTGAGGCAACTGGCCCAATGCCAATTACAATGACTGCTGACTCGCAAAGTCTTTGAATGGTACAAGTTATTCCTTTCTCTCCCTGGCTTCTTTTACATACCCTATAAGGCTTTTTCACATGGTTATTTGGTGCTTCTGCACTCTACACGCATAGTTTTTTTCTTTTGAAAAAGGGGGAAGGATTTGCAAACTGCTGGCAAAAGACTAACTCATATATTTTAGGGCAGCGTTTGAATCATAGATCTTCTTGCGTTGTACTTTTGCAAGCAGTGTGCATGCAAATCTTACCCCCTTTATCATATGTACTTTTTTGATTTAGCACCTGCTGATGCTTTTGTCTTGGGTGTGCTGTGCACGCTCTGTACCACACCTTTTTTCCACCTTTTGCAGTTGTGGCCTGAGTCTGAGCTGCAGGTAGGTGACCCCTTGTGAGTGTCCGTTCGTAGTGTCGACAGGGGCAAGCTGTTCCCTTCCCCGGCCTCTGCTGCTCGCTAACCGTGCTGACGAAGCTCAGCTGGAGCTCTCTTCCAATTAGACCAGCAGACACCCCACTACTGTGGCTGCCAACGCTTTATTGCCCAGGTACAAAGGAGAACGGTGAGAGAGAGAGAGAGAGAGAGAGAGAGAGAGAGAGAGAGAGAGAGAGAGAGAGAACAGGAGAAGTAGAGTGAGAAAAAGAGACTGAGAGAACAAGAGTGAGAAAAGGAGAGAGTGACAGAGATTGAGAGAGAGAGAGAGAGAGAGAGAGAGAGAGAGAGAGAGAGAGAGAGAGAGAGAGAGAGAGAGCATCAACCTTGATGTGGTGAAGCACGTAGCTAACACTTGCCACAGGGTGCTTATATCCAGTGGGTGGCTATTTCCGCCAGCCTTCTCCCCGCCCACCTCCGTCTCCCTCTATTCACACCACCACCCTCCTGCAGCCCACACGGTGCCAAATGAACATCCACTTGATCTGGACTCAGCATGGGAACCGTATGGCCATCAAAGAATAGAAAGCCATTTCTCGCCCGCCATGCGTTTCACACAATTCGATTCGGCCTATTACGGCGGCCTCTTGCTGGATATTCTGCTGGCTGCTTCACATCGTGCTGGTTGAGACAGCCAGGCCAGCAACACAGCAGTGACTGGCTGTCATTGGGGCCGCGGGCTGTGGCCTTGTGGTTAGGGAGTTGGTCTTTCAATCTGTGGGTTGTAGGTTCAATTCCCACCTGAACTCTCCCTCCCTATACACCTCCAGCCATGGCTCTCATGCCCTTGAGCAAGGCACCTAACCCCACACTGCTCCAGGGACTGTATCCAACACTGTGAAAAATAATAACTGCACGTCTCTTTGATAAACGTGTCAGCTAAGTATAATGTCCTGTCGTGTCATGAACTTGGACACAAAAAAGAAATGCTACTCAAAAAGCTAATACTACTCACTTTGTTCTATTCTAAGCTCTCTAAGCGACAGTTCTTTTTTGGGATGTTACTTTTCATTGTTTTTTCTCGCTCTCCATAGTACCATCATTCCAGACAGCATATGGCAGGTGCAAATGGAACCTGTTTTTATTCTCGGGAGGGTTTGTGAAAGGCCTACTTTTCTTCCTCCAGATCATCTTTGCACCCTGCTGCATTGAGCGGTCTGAGCTGAGGGGATCAGGGAGATCGCCTGATCACTATTGTTGCAGCACTTAAGAGGTGGACCAACAGTCAGGCTCACCAACAGTGGGGAACAAACAGGTTACCTGTCCCAGGCCTGCAGGGAGAGGAGGGGCCAAGAATTGGGTCCCCATTGCATTGATAAGGGGTGCCGTTTCAGATTATTTTGTCCCGGACCCGTTCAGTGGCCATGCGCACATTACAGACAGATGCAATGAACACTGTTCTCTGGTCTGATGCACTGAAGACCACCATTCAGAATGGAATGGGGGTGTGGGGGGGTGTTGGGACGACTAAGCTGGCAGGCAGTGGAAAGCACCATGCCACTTCTCAGCAGGGCTCAATCACACATGTGTCAACTCTGGACAACAACTAGCCAACAGTTCACCCACAACAAAGGACATTCTCTCTCAGACGCCAGTCGTCGCCACACGTCACTATAGACATTCGACGCGTGAAAGAAGGGCTTCTTTTATGGCCGTTGTTGTTTGTTATTCACTTAGTACAGCATGTGTGCAATGCATTCACACGGTACACTATGGAGCCATGGGCAGGGCTGCTGACAGCTTTGGCTAGGCCCAGGACAAAGTAATCTAAAAGGGCCCCCCACCCAATACAATCAATGTAATGAGGGCACAATTATGGGGCCCCCCATCACCCTGGGCCCGGAACAGCTGACCCCTTTGTCCCCTCCCCTTGTCAGCTTCCCTGTCCATGGGTGCGGCCGCGGTGACATGCAGCAGGAGCAGCAGGAGCAGCAGGACATGTAGCATCTTGTAGCGCCAGGTCCCCAGAGCGCAATCAGCCGCCCTCCCGTCCCGTCCCACGGCCGTGCTAGCCTTGCCTGCTGGGTCGGGGTAATGAGGCCGCGGAGAGGAGAGGCTCTGACAGCCCTGGGCAGGCCAAGCACCTCTGGTGTGAACTACACGGCACATGGAGACCTATAAATAGACCCAGCAGAGCCAGCAGCAGCGTGTCCTATTCCTCTGCTGACCCCTGAGAACAATCAGGACCTGTGCGACATGAACCAGATGTCGTAATTGATATAGCCTTATTGGGTAGCGCTCCTATTGCTGCGAGTGCCGCAACTGGCGGCGCAGTATTTCAGCATCTGCGACTTGTTCCAGGAGGCAGAAGTAGAAGTTCTCTAACTCAGTGTTTCTCAACAGGGGTGCTGGGGCACCCTGGGGTGCTGCGGGCCCCCCTCAGGGTTGCCGCGGAAACGTGGCTGATAAATAAATTATGTACTATAATACATATTTGTCTAAATTGATAAGTTAATGCTAGTCAGTGGAATCTTTCATCTACCATTTACGCACAATAAAGTAAATATAGGTCGCCCCAGTCAGCTGCAACTTCGAACGTAGGTCGTGTGACGTCTCCAAATGTGTTACTTTTCTAAGCTTGTGTGGTATCGGATGCGATGCCATGTTACGGCTTGTTGGTTTGGGGTGCCTTGACATTTTTCATGAATTGTAAGGGTGCCTCGCCTAAAAAGAGGTTGAGAAACACTGCTCTAACTGATGTACAGTAATTACAACACTAGTAGCCTGCATGATGTTACATAGTTTATACTGTACTCCAGTTATTCCACTGTACCAAATGAGGTAGACTTCTCCTTTTACTTCATAGACCTCTGGATGCAAATACTGTATTTCGTCTGGCTATAGCTTACAGTGAGCCAATCTGATAGCACAATTATCAGTGCTTTACAGTCAGAGCAGCTATTTTTCACCATGCTCTGATGAAATACAAAAATATGCATGCAGCAGTGGAGAACGCTTCGATTCATAGTAAAAAAAGAGAGAATGTCTGGCAGAAAAGGCATTATACCTCTAAGCCTCCCCCCACCAGACATAATCCACCTCTGCAGTCTTCATGCTTGGCACCGGGGGTTATTCTCTTCCCCGACGGCTATGCAGAACACTGCTGAAAATCTTACAGTATCTTCCAGTCGCAGTGGCCTCAACCACCCTGCCTGCCTGATCCTCTCATCTTTTCATCATATACACATCTATTCTTCCATTCGCTCTCTCTCTATCTCTCTTCTCCTACCACCCACCCTACTTGTTTTACACCTGGGAATTCTTTGCCGCCAAATAGCCTGGATCCATTTAATACTGGAAAAGAAATGTATGCCCCTGAGGGTGTTGTGCTGGCAAGCTGCAGACGGTTGAAAACGGTGTACGGGCTGGAGTGACTAAGAGGGCATTTTCTTCAGTTAGCCCGGTGAGAGTTACAGCAATGCAGGCACGGCTGCACATACTGTTACAAAAGGGGAGGGGGTGTCTATATAATAGAAGCCTAAAATGGAAGTGTCAGTGCGTTGGACTATTACCAAGAATTCATCCTCTGGTTTAGTTGAACAGCTTGGAATGTGTAGAGGAAATATACTGTATTTGTAATTAGCCTTTTATTAATGTTTAAAATGCATGTAGAGTACATACTGTGTATCGACTTTATTACCAATTCTAATATCACAGAAGTGGAACAACTGCAGGAAAACACTAAAATGCTGAGGGCAGCATGAACACATAGCACAGAGAAGAATGGTGACAGGCTTTATATGTACAGTATGCACTTAGCGCAGGAAGCTTGCCAAATCAATGAAATTAATGGATTTCAGCTCCAGCGTCAGCCCTGTGCATGCATGGCCACTGGTAGGATTTCATGCTTGTCATGCTTTCATGTCTTACTTTTCAAATGCATAAAAGCGAGGAGATTCTTTTGAGCAGCTGTTGTTTTACTGGGGTCTATGTCAGTTCAATTGTAACTTCTTTTAGCTTGGCTGACTTAAAACTATCACGTCATGTTTGCATGTGATGTGATCATGTGATGTTTTACAGCACAACAACCAAAACAGAAAATATAAACACTAACACTAAAAGCATAACACTAAAAGCATAACACTGAAAACACTAAAAGCATAATTTATACAATATGCTGGAGCCTCCACTTTCTTCTTGGGACTCGGGGTGAGCTTATTATTATGTAACTGATTACACGTCTCTACAGACATTCATCTATGCCTGTAGTCAGCTAAATGCCATTCCGTGGACTCTGACTACAACTGTGGCACAAACCAAATGCTTGAAAATCTGGATAACTGGAAAGGAAACAATGGCATGTCCCTCTAGTGACATTCTGCTAAAAGCAATAGTCTCAAAGAGTACGGCTTTACAAGCAGTCTTGAAGCCTTGAAGACATCTGATGACCCTTCACAGGCATCAAATCAAAGCAAAGAGACATTTTCAACTGCCAGGCAGATGCAGCTTTGAGTCTGAGTTGAAACAAATTTTAACTTAGAAAAATGTACAAGCACTGTCTTTAAAGACCAACTGTAAATAAAGCATACACAGTGTCAACTTGCGGGTTTTGTGGCCTGTGGGATACACTGTATGTTCCAATATTCTCACATACACAGCAGGTGTGTTTTTGAGTATATTTCAGCAAATCCACCTATTCTAAACCTCTTTACTGCACAGTATTCACACAGACAGCAGTTCTAACAAGTCACACAGCGATAAGTAAAATAAGCACGTGTCCTAAAACTTAGGCCGTCTAGAGAGCTGGCTTGGCCCATATCACACACATGCAGCGGCACACGGTTATGCAATGCCTTCTTTTTCCTTTCATTTCTCTCCTGTTCCATTCCTCTCCTCGCTGCTCCACTTACGGGCTTTTTTGCATCAGATTTAGCTGGGCCGGCAGAGCCAAACCGAGACATGGCAAAAACACCAGCGGCTGCAGCGCCAGCAGACCCAATCCCTCCCTGTGCAAAAAAAGAGAGCCGAAAGTAGGCCAAGTAGACTCAGACTTTTAAGGGCTCGGGCGGCTCACTCATGCAAGTGTGGCACAGCATCCATGACAGGGTGGGGCTCATCTACACACCACTGCGGCTGCCAGAGACACAAGCATGGCTGATGTGGTGAAGGCATGTGGAAGAAGGCCTTCCATGTGTAGCTATGCTACTTTTAAAAATGTCATGCACAAATGTTGACAGGGCAAAAGCAAGAATCTTTGATCCTTTTAATGCCTCAATTGAAAGCTTGTAGCTAGCAAAACAGTAATGACTAAATCTGTTTAGACCATGTCTAAATTTGCTTAAGTCTCTCTCTGATGTAGCAATGTTATTATCAAGTACAGTATTACAGTATTAGCAGCACACACAGTGAGTTGGATGTGCGTTGATCCTATTTGCATCAAAAGGCTAACCTTCTATTTTGCTAGGATTTCCCAGCATGTAGACAATCCATTATGGAGCACCTAACAAAAGACAAAGGGCACAGTGTAAGTACATACTATATTATCACACTGCCCTTTCAATGGCCTGTGGGGGCCATCATAGATCTCAATGCTGACACTTGTAGCAAAAAGGAAAGAAGTGGCCCTGCTCAGCTACAAACTAAGATGCGCAGGTTGCCAGATATGCACTTAACCACAACTCCTGGCAGCCAGAGTGTATCTGCAACCATGAAGATGGCTCACCATCAGAAGCAAAACATATCAATTACTTGGCAGTTTGCGTCACATCTCAACGATTGGTCATGACATGGAGCATCACATGCAATTGCAAGTTTCATTAACTTCCTTGCAATTTGCATTACTGCTCAAAATGTGCAAGCCATGGTAACATGTGGCACTGGCACTGGAAGTGAAGAAAATGAAGTGGTTAATTTGAGATATTCTGTATAGGGAGCTGCTGTATGTAGGCCTACGACTTCACATTGAATATAGTATAAAACAAAATCCTCTCTTGTACTCTCTCCTGTATGATGATGCACAGAAATTTTAACAACTAGGACATCAATTATCACAAGGCTTTCAGCTAAACAACTCCCTAAAATGTGTCATTCAAGGAAGATCTACACCTATGTCTTCTCTTCAGAAGAAGGGACAATAAGTTACAGGCTAGCACAAGACAGAGAATCAAAGGCTGTCATGAAAAACACCTGATGTCAAAACCACATCTAAATCAGTGGTGTGGCATGGTGAAGGTTACGCTTGCAGTGTACTGTCACTACACTTTGAAAAGGAAGGAACAACATACAGTAATTGCCCCAGGTGAGCACTAGGGAACAAGCGTGTTAAGATTAATAAGATTATCTATCCTTCAATGGATGACGGTTTTTGAAGCATACAATTTTGGACAGCTCATGTCCAAAGAAAGCAGACCATGGTGCTTGTTTACAGTACAAGACATCCGATAATGTGTATTCAATTCCAGTTTAAAACATAACCGGCATGAAAAAAATACTTCTGTCATAGAGGGTAGCTGTCAGGAAAATTAGATACGTTCGTATACAATTACCAATAAAAGGATGGACATTTTAACAGCTTAATAACAGCTTTAAAGCAGATATTATCATTATTATTACCGTAGTAGACACTGTAAAAACCCTTCTTGCGTCTGTGCCTCTCAGTTTGGCTGTGATCCTTCAGCCTAAAAACTGCAGTGTGGTACAGCAAGCCTCATCTTTTATGCAGTGCAAAAAGCGCCTTCCATGTCTAAATCCCCTACCAGGAGGAGGCAGAGGAACACAGCACAGCACAGGGTGCTCTATAATGGCTACTATAATGGCCACTCAATTCAGTTCAGCAATACTGTGTGTTTGTGGATTGAAATAGTCTTGCATCACTTATGAGACGTGGATCATATTTGGATATTCATTATTTATCCTGCTCCTTTATGACACATCTGTTATTCTCCTATGCCATATTAGGCAATCCTCAGCCCTTTTTGGGCAGAGCCTCTGTTGATACCTTTTCGTCACCAAAACCAAAACAAACCAAAATCATTTTTTAATCTGTATTTTGAGATGTCAGACTAATCAATGCTGTTCTGATGTAGTTCAGTGTTTCCATCAGAGTAAGAGGCCCATCTGCACTAAGAGGCTACAGAATCTGAGATTCTTAATATGAGTTGGTTACATTACATTACATTACATTTTGTCCAAAGCATAGCTATTTAGGTATGGGTATTGGTTAGATTCCAATGAGAGATTAGGTGCTTTGATCAAAGGCACTTCAGCCATGGATGATATAAGATTTGAACCAGCAACCTTCCAATGCCAATACCAACTCCATAACCCTTGGGCTACCTATTATAGGGTTGGTATCATGTCATGTCCCATATGAAATGCTGAAGATTGAGATTCAGCTATGCCTATTTCAGTCACCTAGTCATCACTTCAATTCAATTCAAACAAAGTGGGGTGACTTGGGCAGCAGTCAGTCAGCGAATAATTGACAGGCCTTGTCAGTGCACATTACAATCAGAAACCAAATGTGAAACAAACAGTGATCATATACTGCTGTGCAGTACCAACAATGCCCAACACAGATGGGAACAGAACAATAAACTTGCCCCATTACCATGATATTACAGTATGCTGGGCACTCTGCATTTATGCCAGTAAAGAGTTTTAAACCACAAACCAGAATGTAGAGACAATTACTGTGTGTGTTCTGTAAATGTAAGAATAGTAGCCTACAGCGCTGTCCAATGTGTGCCATGACACCGTGGCACATACGTTAAGATGCATATTGTTTTTGGGTCTGAACTATCAAGGAAAATTGTGTTGGGCTTGCCTAAAGGAAGCGCAGGCCTGCTTTCTGTACACAAGGCCACTTGTTTACCAACAACATTGCAAAAAAACAGCTGCAAAAAACAGATAGGGCCTATGCCTACAACTGCTTCTTGGACTGTCAACACACATTTTTATTTTATTTTGGGCTACACCTTTTTTTAATTCCCATGCGAATAAAACATCCAGCCTATCACTTTACAAAAAAGTATCGAAAATGACTTTCGGTTAGTCTATCTTTTAATAGTTACTTGGCATCAGGGGCCCCAAATCACATAGCCTAACCATCGCAGCCTAGAATAGCTGAGGTGAGACGTGCATCAGTGTGTTTTACATAATTCCTGTTCAATTATTCAAAAACTGAAAGCCTGCAGCAAAGGCTACTGAGCCGAATTGGGAGTTGAGAGAGAACTGGAGACATCTGGAAATACGACCGCTATCTCACCATTTCTATGATTTGTCATAACTGGGACAAAGTTTCATAATAGGCTAGTCTCTACACTGTGCAAAACGTATATCATAAAGACCAACATACCGTTTTAGTGGAAACATAGGCTATATGATTAGGAAGGCAAATAGTGTCACACGGTTGAGCCTAGGCTATTACAACCGCAGCTGTAACGTACAGTAACCTATGTCGCGTCATGGCTAGTGTCTGTGTCCATGCTTACACGTCCATCGTTTGCATATATAGTATACTCACCTGATTTAAATTCAAAGTGTCATTGGACGCAACACGGGAATAAAACGATTGGGAGAGTTATTAAGCCATTAACTCCTCTTGTCAGCGCTTCATGTGATGTCTCCAGTGGGGTGACCTCGTTTGCGCCACGCTCCTCTGGTATGAAAATATACAGTAATATAATAGGCCCTAAATAAATTAACTACTATGTGTCACTGCACACTGTATTCAGGCCAGAGTCCTGTCTTCTTTTCGCTACATAACATAAGCACGAAGTCCTTATTGCAGTGCGACCGCTCTTAGGTTTGCAAGCGCGTGGCACCTTTCGTCACCACAAGGCTGTGCGGAATAGAGTCCATCAGATGCTTACGCCAAAAAAAATAAATAAACATTCCAAACATGTCGATGACGTAGCGCTAGTGCTTTCTAGAAGTTGTCTGTCCAGCGTGCGGTAGAGCGCAAAGCGAAAGGCGGCAGACACAACGTGGGTGCCAGTCTCTCCAGTCCACCACAGATGTTCATGGAGGAGACTGGAGAGCATCACTGGCTGACCATGGAGGGGGCGTGGTGATATACGTGGAGCGGAGCATGGAACGGGGATGGCGACGGATGATAGGATGGATGATAGTGAAGGATCCTACAGCATATAGCCCACCGCATTTGTGTAACTGTCATTGCATGATGTGCCCACATGATGGGTTTCTGTGATGGCAGCTGTCACCTCCATCAAAAGTGTCGAATCTTTTTCTAGACATACACTTAGGACATGATCTCTCAGACAGTATACCCAGCCTCAAATGCAAGCACACAGTGCACGCTTGATCACTGCATTTTCAGTATGGCATGACATGATGGGTTTACAGGCTTGCGTTGTGGGGAAAAAACAGCAGATGCATCAGAACACACATTTTTTGGAGAGCAGCAGCAAAAAAAGCTAGCAAAGGACCTTGCCTAACGTCATTGCACTTGAATGGCATGGAACTTCACAGCCAGGTCAATTCCTATCTACAGTACCCTCCATATGGTTCATGACCACAAGGGACAGAGAGTGCCCTGTCAAAATGCACCGGTACAGGTTGGGAACTGGTTCTACTTTTAAATCAGCAGCCAAGAGAGACTGAGAAAGAGGATGCTCAAAACCTGACACAACCAGACACATCTGTCCTCTCCTCCGGCTGCTCTCCTCCGGTGGTATGGTACAGTGCCTACAGCCGAGACCCAGAGCAGTGGATGCAGATTATACTACTCACGGCACAGCACGGCATGAAACACACAGTCCTCCTCCTCCTCCTCCTCCCGATGCAGCTAAGCCGGGACTGTGATACTGCTGCTGCTGCTGCTGCTGATGCGCCTCCTGGTGTGTCTTCTTCGCCTGCCACCCAGTCCAGTCCTGCTGCTGCCTGCCTGCCTGTCTCTGACTTGGCACTCTAGCGGCGTGGGAATGACCCAGCAACATACGGATCCCGCACTGTCATACCACCAACAGGCTCTGCAGTGAGCTGCTGAGCTGAAGCTGGTGTTTGAGGGGTGGGTTAAGTGGGGGTGGGTGATGTGTGTGGAGAGAGAGAGAGAGAGAGAGAGAGAGAGAGAGAGAGAGAGAGAGAGAGAGAGAGAGAGAGAGAGAGAGAATATATACAGTGTGTGTGTGTGTGTGTGTGCTTGTAAGAGAGAACGAGAGAGAGAGAGACTGTGTAAGAGAGAATATAGTGTGTGTGTGTGTGTGTGTGTGTGTGTGTGTGTGTGTGTGTGTGTGTGTGTGTGTGTGTGTCTGTCTGTCTGTCTGTCTGTGAGAAAGAGTGTGAGAGAGAGGGTGAGTTAGGGAGGGCTGGTTCCACCGTGCAAGCTCTCAGCAAGCACTGCACCAAAAGAATTACGGCGTAGACTCTCACACCTTCAGCTTTTCCACTTAGTTGCTTCACTGAAGACTAAGATCAGGATTTCACTGACAGTGCATTTAGTGAAGTGAAATACCCACAGTAGCCTATATGCATACCTGATAGTTCACACAGAAGATGGCACAAAATAGAGAGCAATATATAAAAGAATTTGCTCACAACCTACTGTAAATATTGAATGCAGTTCAAAAGAAACATAAAAGCTGGCAATTGGCCTGAAGTTTAAGACTGTTAACACGTTGCATTTTTGTTTTCTTTTTAGGCATTCTCTGGTCGGAATTTTGATCCAGTTCAACATCTGAAGGCTATGCCACACTTGTTCATATTCTAATAAATGCCAAGCACACTGTTTAAGGCTTTAGAAATGTCAGGTGTGGTCTCCAGAACCGGCCACAAGCGCTGAATGTGATGCACAGCTATGTTACATAACTCAATACAATGTGCTGACTGCCACTGGAATCTTGGCCACACATTCATTTCCGACATCACCTCACACACACACACGCGCACGCACACACACACGCGCACGCACACACACACACACACACACACACACACACACACACACACACACACACACACACACACACACACACACACACACACACACACACACACACACACTTTTCGATCAAGCTGCAGTTAGGCTAAGCCTAAACTCTCTCCACCTCATTTTTATCCCCTAACATTTAGTGTAAAAACACGAACCAAGGTCCAGACTGACATCGCTGGCAAATGTGCGGTTTAAGACTAAGTCGTCAGTGTACAATAAGACTAGGCATTCAAACGACTTACAAAACATGGGAAAGTTTCAAATACATTTTTATGCACACTCACATTTATACAAATACATATGCTGCAAAATACATACAGTAGTCACAGGTACAGTACAAACATTTACAGCCCTTCCTTCCTCTTTGCAAAATAATGTCCCTTCTTGAAATGTAACTAAAGAAATGCTCTTTGGATGAGGGAAAACGCAAAATCAACTTCTTATAAAATCACTTCATGTGACATCAAATGTCACTATGTCACAAGTCACGATGAAATGACAATGAAAATAGGTAACCATATTAAGGCAGTGGAAAGTATAAGGCACAGTCACAGTATAAAATTAGTCTTTGAAAGCATAGCTATTGCCTACAGGTAGGTGTGGGAAAAGTCATATGGTCCTTGACTGTTTCAAGTGGTTCTTATAACAAAAAATACACCCCGTTCCTTAGTATGAGAAAACATAAATTAAAGTTATGTGGTGTACACCCGTTCAAGAAATGAAATGTAATAACTTCCTACATTATAAAAGAGCAAAACAATGTTTTCAGTGCAAACAGGATTTGGGAATCTACAGTGATAAGCAGAACAACATTTTGCCATTGAAAAACAAGCAAACAGCACAGTCACTTACTTACAGTAGCTAAATGGAATGAATTGGAGAGAAGGTGCTCATGTCTGAACAAAAAATAGACTATATAAATATATTAAAATATAACATATAAATCAATTTAAATATTTAACAGCATCCTTACAGATCAGCATTTTATGCACAACTGAAATCATGCCAAAGATGATAACCTGAGTGCAGTGTATTTATAACAAAATAAAACGTCTGCATATTCTTTTAGATGACATTTCGTATTGCACAAACAAGATGAGACAAACTAATTGTTTAACTTGTATAAAAATAAATCATTTTTGAAAGTCAGAAGTATAGCACACCTAATACATCTACAGTATCAACACAGTGTGTAAACTGTGAGGAAATACCAGCATAAGAACTTACACTGATAGTACCTGGTTTCTTAGCAATGATCAACAAAAGCCAAAAATAAAATTCGAAGTGGTCTTCATGTCTTGAAACTTTTCAGCTCCTTCAAATACAGTAAATGTGTACTTACAGTTAAATAAATATCTCAGTTGAATCTTTACGCCAAAATCCCTCTTTTGGGGAAATCATTGAGTCAATAAGTTCTTCAGCGTTGCCATATTCTTTCATAAGTGCTGGTATGGTATAGCAGGCTTGCTGAGGAGTTCTGGTAGCATGGCAACCATTTTTGGTTTTCTTCATTTCTTCACTTCAAAGTTTTCATAAATAGTGAGGGCCGCTGTGTTCTGATAGATTAAGTCCACGTTGGTGCCCGTGCGCGATCTGATAATGTCTATGGCACACTGATTGAGGAACACATACTGGTCCTGGAACACACATGCATAACACACACGCACACGCACACACACATTAGTGAATACTTCTAGGAACACCTATGTACTTATGGTCTTTACATGACATTGGTTACATGGGACATTTAATTCCGAATGAACTCAATTTACTTCCAAATAAAACTTATATCAGCTTTGACATCATGTAAACATTTCGGAACAATTTGGAATTAAATGAAAGTGCAATGTAAAGGCGACTGAACTATTTATTTCTGATTTATCAATTCAGAATTTAATTCATTTGTGAATCCATTGTGTAGCCAGGCGTGCCCTCCTAGTGACGCAACACCTTCAGCGTTGCTGCTAGTCAGGTCAAGAGCAATGCACATACTTTCTGAGCTCCCGTAAAATTGGGAACTCCTCCGACTTTGTTGGGAAGCAAATAATCATTAGCAAAACAAGGGAGGCTGTTTGGGAAATACCGTTTTGGAAATGTTAATTGTTATGCTCATGGTCAGACCAAGTCTCGAACAGATTTGAACGTCCATGATAATCAGGCTAGCCATTGTGAGCTGACAAGAAAATGTGTGTTTCTTACCTCAGTTTGAACCATGAGTGTTCGGTGCATGCGGAGGTCATGGATGATGCCGTAGATGTCGACCACCGCGTCCCGCTCTATCTGGAAGATGAGGCGATCGATGGCGATGAAAGTCCCTGTGCGCCCCACACCAGCACTGCACGACAGAAGGAGGACAAGGACAGAACTCAGGCTGATTCTGTTGTTTGGTAAGATGAAACTCTTTACATCAAGCTCTCCCAAAAGAAGAATTATGAAAGAATAAAACTGAGAGAACAGATGGTGCTAAATAGACTAGAGTAGAGTAGTTGTCGGAGTACCTAAAGAGTTTCATGTTCAATGTTTTTCAGTGCCCAATATGTGCCCATGTTCACACATGTTCATACTTCATACTAAGGTAGCAATAGAACACCAATCTGCTGATGTGGAGCAGCATGAGTGTGTGCTGACCTGCAGTGCACCATGGTGGGTGAGTGGCGGGAGTACTGGTCCATGTGCTCCCGCACCAGGTGGCGGAAGTTGATTAGCAGCTCTGTGGTCTCGGGCACGCCGTGGTCTGGCCAGGCCGTGAAGTGGAACTGACGCACCGCACGCGTCTCCGCCGTCTTCACCTGCCCGGCAACAGGACACAGGAAGGGAGGGAGGAGATGCTTTGAATTGACTCACACACACGGCAGCAAGTAGCCTGGGAACTCCCATGCTGCCTTTAGTTCTAGACAATCGTTTCGATCTGAAAGACAGTCTGGCGAGGATGACTCATAACGGCCAAGATCATGGGCCCTGTATCATAATGGCCAAGCACTCCGACCTTTACAGTTTCTCTGCCCAATCAGAGAGCAGGGCAGTGTGTCATAATAGCCAAGCATTCAGACCTAACCTCACTTGTGATTAGGTCTGGTGTTAACCAGGCAAGGCAGCAAGTACAGCAGTGCTGAATTGACAGCAAGTTGTAGCAGTCACAGTAGTTGACAATTGACACACAGACAATAGAAAGAGAGCGGTGTTGAATTGACTGACCCAGAAGGGAAACAGCGCTGTTGAATAGACTCACACAGCGATGGATTCATATATCTAGAGTCAATTAGTTGAGTGGCTAATTCTTGATGTAAATTAAACAAAAACGAAAAAAAATCCCATCTGCAACAACTTACATTCTTAAGATCGAAGTCTCGAATGGTCCAGTCCTCCAGAGGAATATCAGACGTTGTGGTCACAATCAGATTGTCGAAATGTTTGGTCGCTGCTGGCCAATACTCTTCACATTTCACCTACAGGAGACAGCGATTTGACGTTACAGACAGACAGGGCTGACTTGGCTGTACTACCAGGGAAGCTGGCGGGATGGGGGGGTTGTTGGTCAGATTAAGGGGGTATGCCACCATTTTGGGGCTTAATACAGTTAAAATCGTTGGCCAGGGTTTATAAAGGTGGTAAAGTGTCTTATTGTTCATGTAAGCCGTTGTCTTGCTTTAAGACAAGTTAAAAGAGGGAGCATGTCGCTAAGCTAGTGAAAGTCAATGGATCCGTGTAGCATGCTACAATGCTACACGGATCCATTGACTTTCACTAGTTTAGCGACATAATTCCTCTTTTAACATGTCTTAAAGCAGGACAGCGCTTAACATGAAAAGTAAGACACTTTACCACCTTTATAAACCCCAGCCAACGATTTTAACTGTATTAATCCCCAAAATAGTGGCATACCCCTTTAACAGTCAGTAGTCCCAGGGCCAAGAAGACAGGGGGCCCCCACCAAAATGGAGTCCTCAATTCAGTCCTCATCCTCCTCATTATATTCTACATTTACCTTTTTACATTCACTTTTTCACATTCTTTATCTTTACTATTTTTATTTTTATTTTCCCATCCCAGACTATTCCTGTGTTATTTGTGTCTTGAAATGTCCATGTGGGCATTTGTTTATTTGTGTATTTATGTAAGCTACTGGATACCTGAATTTCCCCCTGGGGATTAATAAAGTTACTCTACTCTACTCTACTCTACTCTACTCTACTACATATTGGGTGGGGGGCCCTTTCAGTTGCCTTTTCTTGGGCCCAGTACAGCATGTGAATAGGTCTGTATGGTAGCCATAGCCACAGCTCACCCGTCCTTGCTCGTTGCATCTGGTGAGCATGACCACTGTGTGGACGTTCTTCTCCCAGATCATCCTCCAGAAGTCATTGACGGTGCCTGGCAACGGGCCCTGAGCCGCGATGAACTCCTTACGGGAGTTGTAGCCCTGAAGCACACACAACAAACAACACACGTCATACCTGTCCACGAGGTGGACCGATCATCAAAGTGCTTTACGGGGTCTGCGTGGACCACTGCACTTGAGAAGCTGAGATAGTTGGATTACGTGGCGAATTGGGCAAGTTTGCTGGCCGTGGTGCTGAAGTACTGCCAAGGCAGTAGGGAGTATGGGGCGCCATTGGGAGCTCGGGCACTATCTGCTCCCACAGATATGTGCGAGGTCTGAGCTGAAACCACCCTGGACGATGATGGTCAGAGAGCAATGAAGTAAGGTGAACTAGAGAGGAAGCTAGGGCAGGATGCCTGACGAATCGATCGAACAGCGTTGGAAGGGAGGCGAATGGGGAGGTGGTTGGTTGGTGCTAGCGGCGTGGAACAGGGGGGGAAAACCCGGACTCATTCTTAGGGCCCAGACCACCTGGGGGGGCCCACCGGGGGCCCTCCCATGGAAAAAGAATTACTTCTTTCATTTTTTTTAAAACATTATTTAAAAAATAATGTCAATACATGTTGGTAATTTATGTAATTCCAATGTTCTCTGGAAATACATCTGTTGAATTGGATATACTAGCCTGCAAATCGGCTATATTCTATATCAGACATCTTGTTATCACGCGTTGGTTTAGTCCGCCCTCTCGCGGACTTTTGATTGTACAATATGCGGAATCAACACTCACTCACGTCATTATTAGGCATTAAACGCAGCAGCCGGTTAGCAATGAAAGACTTCTAAAACACCAGGCTTTCACAAAAAGAATAGAAAGGCAAGAGAGACAGGGGAAACAAAATGAAGGAAAGCAACTGCAGCTGATTTCTTGCAAGAAAGGTGAGCCCAAATGTCAAAATTACAGCCTACAAAGTAGGATACCTAACTATCCCATTCCCATTCCGTGTGGCCTCCTGTGATAGCCGATGTCAAATGGAAAAAATAATATAATTTTGTTGGCTATCATTGTGAACCCATATTTGTCTTTGATAGGCCTATATTCATAACAAGTGTCCCAAAAGACCAACATGGGTCGATGTTGGTTCAAATATCCAAATGATAGCAAAGCCTATTTGTAAAATGAATCCCACTCAATTTCAGAAAATGTCACGAACGTGAAGATGCCCCCTGTCGCAGCAGGTGCAAATGGTGTGAACTTGAGAGAAGGTGAGCCTATTTTAGCTAATATCCTAGTCTTGAAGAAAAGCGGTTTCTCAACCGGGTGCAATGCTGCCCGCCCTGGTCATCAAATTTGCAGATTGATTCTGTCGATATTAGTCGACGTCATATTCATCAGTTGCCAATGTCAAGGTGGCGGTGCGAACAGCTGTCAGTCTTGAACCTTCATTCTGCTTTTATTTTGCGGTCTCAAAGCTCTGGTTACTTGGCCATGTCTGACCATCTGACAACGCCCGTTATAGCTGAAGTGTGGTAAAATAATGACGAGATTTTCACGGGGCACCAGTCTGCGTTTTGAATGTTGCTGACCTGACGCCATCCTAATCTGCGCAAAGCGCAAGAGATGACCCTGTTTGCATAGCGCAAGAAAAGAGGCAGAGTAGCCTACCTACCTCCGTGCTGAGCAGGTGCATTGAGTGCTCATGAAAATTACAAGATAGGCTACTGTGAAATAGTTACTGGCCCATTTAAATCTGAAAGTATATGTAGTAGCCTAATAAATAATGATTTCAAAGAAATAAATAGCCTAGGCTATAGCCTAACTAGGTTCGGGGTGCCCTGACTTTCAAAGGTTGAGCGACATCAAATCCAAACAGCGATACTTTTGTTCTATTTAGGCTACTCTGCTTTACCGCAGGTTTTAAGCGACATTTCTACCAGTAACCTAGGCACAGCTGATTCTCTTTTCCTTGCTCTCCCAAACACTGATACGGGCAAACGTGACGTGCGTGCGGGGCAGTGCAAGTGAACGAATGTGCGCGCGAGCGCCTGTGTTTCTGTTCAGCGATGCACATTGAAGAAAGTACAGTTCAACATATCAATGTCTCGTGTGTCCATAGTGCACGAAACAGTAGGCTGGAAGCATTGTGAAAAGAGATTTATCAGTCTCTCTCCTCCCCCTCACACCATAGTGATGAAGTGATTAAATGTCATCCCTATGAATATGATAGCTACTTTTCACAACTGGTAATGTGAAAGATTAAGACATTTTATATTTTTAGTATGTCTATTATGTCATATGATTGAAGATGAGAATGATTCAAGTGAAGGAGAGGAAAGCATAGAGTGGTATTCTGAAGTAGGCAAGAAGGCGCTCGCACGGGGGTGGGGGGGTGGGGGGGGGGGGGTTGCTGGGGCTGGGTGGTGTTGGAGGGTTGGGTAGGGTGGTGTGTGTGTAGGGGGGCCCATGGAAGAGGTTGTTCCTAGGGCCCCAAATTTGGTGCTACGCCCCTGGTTGGTGCTAGCGAGAAACGAATTTCTGACTGGAGACAGGTGAGCAGAGAATAAATATTGTGTAGTCAATTCAGGGGTTTTACAAATTGCGGTGCAATGAAATTTCACCGAATGATGGCTGAGCGGAGAATGAGATGCAGGTGGATAAAAAGGCAAATGACAGTTGAGCAGAAAATATAATGCAGTTGGTTCATTAGGGCACGTCAAATTTCATTACACTTCTCCTCAACTTAAGTTTTTAACAAAACGTGCATTTAACATCAACTGAGAACAATAAAGACAACAGATGAAAGCCAGCCTGTTCCCTTTTTCTGGTACGCTTACGAGGCATAAACATGTGTCCATTAATTTACACTATTTGCATTAATGATAAATAGTTATAAAAATTAAAAATATGAAAAAAATCAGAAGATTTAGAGAATTAGGCGGGGGACATGCTTGCTGCAGGATACACGTGCATGTGCAACTTTTGTGCACGAAAGCGTTGCCATGCAAATTTTATGTCAATTTTGCGCGCTGTAGGGCACCAGACAATTCACACACACACGCGGCATGCATACAGTGCAATATTGGCAGAACCACGAGGGGCGATCTTCCAAATTTCCATGTTGAGATGCGGTAGAGTCAAACAATGACAAAATATTAATGAGAGCCCCGTTGGCAATCTGCCCCCTACATAGTATCTATACCAGTATCATGTGTAGTGCTCTGATCGTTCTGAAGCAAGTATGTACACACAGTTGCACGCGGTTGCAGGCTCACATGCTCACAGCAAGTATGTCCCCGGCCGTAGAGTGTGTAAAGTGTGAAGAAGTCAGGGTTGCATACGTACAGGCATGTTACTGGCATTGATGTAATCATCAAATGGATTACCGAGAATGGACAGTTTGACCCGGGAGTTATCATCTAGAAGAGAAGTTACAAGAACATATAAACACATTGTAACGGCAGTCTTCAGGTCACATGGGTATTTGTGCACAAGGGTGTGACATCAGATATCATATGCATATCTTGGAACATGGTGTGCACATGAAGAAATGTTTACAAACATGCACAGAGATACAGATATAGGCACACACATGCACATATGCAGAGGCACACACAACACTTTCACACAAACACACACACACACACACACACACACACACACACACACACACACACACACACACACACACACACACACACACACACACACACACACACACACACACACACAGACACACACACACACAGACACACACACACAGACACAGACACAGACACAGACACAGACACACCAACACACCCACACACTTACAGGGCAGCACATTGTTGTAGCGGTTCTTTGTTCTGTTTTCGGGCGCCAACGCAGAGTTCTTTGGTTGAGCAATCCCAACAGACTTCAGATCCTATGGGGAAACACAGGAAAGACGCCTACTTACAGTAGAGTACAATACAACTGGGTTGAGGAAATGCTTTGGAGACAACTCCCATGTCAGATGCATGAACTACAGAAAAAACCTACGGTGCAGAATGACAAAGTTCCGTGTACACATTACACCGTACCGTCGTCAGCATTTTCCTAGTAATAACTTTTTCAAGATGCCTTATGTAACATAATGCGTTCAGAATTTTTGGAGAATATATTTGTCAAGTGGGGTGGAAAGTGACCCGACAAAGCAGACTAATATTAATTGTATGCATAGTTGGGACTGGCCCATGGGCAGTGCCTGAGGCCTGTCGGGGGAACCAACGGTTCTCATTCAAACTGCTTTTGCACATAATAGCCAGATTCAAACAACCATGGTTCTTTAGCTTTGTTTCAATACATGTCTGCCATTGGGGTGCATCTCAATTACTAAGCTAGCGTACAGTGCCAGGTCCTCAGAGTACTCACCTCGAATTCCTCAGCGAAGCCACAGAAGGAGTCTGCCCTCTGCCTCCTGTAGTGAGCCTCATAGTCCTCCACCTTGATGGGCTCACTCCTGCACAAGCAACAACAGGGGCCACATTACAATATAATACACCACATTATAATATAATACACCACATTATATTAGGATGTGCTGTATAAGTCAGGGGTGTCAAACTCTATGTCAAAATCCTCTGAGGGCCATAATTAAATTCTGGAATGACGTCGCAGGTCGAACTAAAGATGTTCATGCGCGCACATAATACTCATAATTTCACACCCATCCACACTCATTCCCATCATACATGGTAGTTCAAATGTGCTTGGCTGTTGTATGAGAGTTAGATGTTACAGAGGCCCAATTATATTCCTGCGACACACCAAATTTGATGTTCAAGTCCTGTCACATGTAGGCTATTAATGGTGTATGTGGGCCATCTGTTATAATACACATTTGAAATAAAATGAACCAACGGGCCAGGTTTGGCCCCCAGGCCTGAGTTTGACATCCCTGGTATATGCTACAGATACGGTGTTAGTCAACATACTGTACATATGGCACAATTTCATCACGGAGACTCAATCTCTGAATTTTCAACTTTGTACCTTGCACATTGCCAATAAACCTGGTGAGTGTAAGTAGTGTAGATACACCAAAAAGAAATGAAAAAAAATGTATGCATATCTCTGGGAGGATTACTTACACTTTGTTTCTGTGGAGAAAAAAGACAAACAAACAAAATGGCATTGGGTTAATAACTACAGTATATCATCAAGATAAATCTTGAAATTGTTTAAATTTTCAATTAGATTTCTTTTTAATCCGTGATCTGGTGTCAGAGAGACAAAAAAATTTACCTTATGGAATGGATGGGCACTCCTGGGGTGGCGTCTGTGCTCTTCTTCCTGAAAATGAAACACAGCAGCATTAAATTAATTATGGCATTTAACTAACCTGGCTCTTGCCAGATCATCGTGTACGTACAGTATTTCCGCTCAGCTTTGTGAGACGGAGCACGGCGGAAACCCATTCATCTGGCGAGACGAGAGTATGGTTAGGATTTAACATTATTGATCTAGCAACTTGAGCATACGGGAAATAGAGTGTAGTTGCAGGACACTGGGTGTCTTTTTGGAGGTTGAAGACATTTAATCTCTTACACTCAACTCAGGAATGAGACAAAACACCTTCAAACCCCTAAAATACATCCAGTTGCCCACAACTATACTCTTTTGACCAAGATGACCTGAACAAATAAGAATTGCCACAGACTCGAATGCATTTAAACCGTCTCTGCTACCAGCTTTTGTCCCAATAGAACAGGGGTGGGGAACCCATGTCTCGAGGGCCAGGGGTGGGGAACCTACGTCTCGAGGAACAGGGGTGGGGAACCTATGTCTCCAGGGCCAGGGGTGGGGAACCTATGTCTCCAGGGCCAGGGGTGGGGAACCTATGTCTCCAGGGCCAGGGGTGGGGAACCTAGGTCTTGAGGGCCAGGGGTGGGGAACCTATGTCTCGAGGGCCGTTCGCGTCCCAATAGAAAAGGGGTGGGGAACCTATGTCTCGAGGGCCAGGGGTGGGGAACCTATGTGTCGAGGGCCAGGGGTGGGGAACCTATGTCTCGAGGGTCGTTTGCGTCCCAATAGAACAGGGGTGGGGAACCTATGTCTCGAGGGCCGTTTGCGTCCCAATACAACAGGGGTGGGGAACCTATGTCTTGAGGGCCGTTTGTGTCCCTTGAGGCCGTTTTATCCGCCCCCCCCGATATAATTTTAATGCTATGCAGCCTCACATGAAATATGACATATTTTGTAAAGGAATCTTAGAAAATGCATTTGCAATACAATTAAGTTATATTCGGGGAACCTAGAGAAGGTGGTGTTTGTTTAAGAGGTGGCTGCCTTCAATATAGGCCTAAAGTGAAGGGGAAAATCCTGGTTTGTGTTGATAGTACGGCCCTCAAAGGACTTTTTACGGCCCTTCGAATGAAAAAGGTTCCCCACCCCTGCAATAGAAGCACCTCAATGTTCTACCATCTACGCCCATGGTGAAACCTGCAGGAGGTGGTACCAGCTTGTGTCACACGGGTAATGTAGGGCAGTTTTTTAATTCTCTGACTTCTCCTAAACTGCAATAACTTTTTCATTGGTTAGCTGCTAACTAGCAGAGTTGGCGTGGAACGTTGGTAAAACCTCCCTCCGATAGCCTCATACAGTCTCGTGCCGTTGGGCCGAGAGACTAGTACTGAAACTGACTCGAGTGAATGGTTGGCAGGTGGCCACAAAACGCACCTCCTCAGGCCGACCACAAAGATCATGGCGATGATGAGGATGATGACCACCGCGGCAAAGGCTCCTCCTATGGCCCCACCGATCACAGCTACAGCGGACACACAGACGAGAAGACACAGGAAAATCGTGGATTTCTTTCATTTCTTTTATCTCAGAAATCAAATATTAAATCTACGCTACTATTTTATCAACAATTAGACATAGTGAACATTACTGAAGTAAGAAATGTTTTCACATGCACGCACGCATGCACGCACACACATCATTAATTTATCTTTTGAGAAGACAAAAAGCAAAGAATTTTACTCTATTATAAGACTATAATGAGATGTAATAAAATACATATTTTATCTTGTATCTTGATTTCCATCTTCACTGTACATGAAATTGTCTTCCAGTAAGTTCTAGTGGTTTTAGTATTCATGCCTTTTGTTTTTACCTGGATTTTCCGGAAGATTTACAGGGTTAATGATAAACTGTGTGACTGAGAAGTAGGACTGGGACGTTGAAATCAGCCCATTGTTCAGCTCCATGTTTGTAAAGATGACGACGGCATAGCTGTAAGAAATGACATGAAATAAGCACGCATGCCGTATATACTTTAGGAAACTAATGAAAATATGTGCTATTGTATCATATTGCATTATATACTGTACATTATATTACATTTCATTACATTACATTACATTATGTGTGCTGGGATGACAAGATTGACATTCATCTCCATTAAAATGGTAAAGTAACTCTGAGTGAATTTGTCCTACCTGTAGCTCCCCTTTGCTGAAAGTTCGCCGTTCTCATAGTTGTTCCATTGAGTCCCGTCACCTATGGTGACTGTGTAGCCGTCTGCACTGCGACTTGTGGACGTGGACTCCACTGACTTGACAACAGCGAGATACGTGGGGGTCTGACCTGCTGTCCAGTCCGAGTAAGTCTTACTTATGTACTGAGTTGCCTTTTCATTATCTGACCCTTCGATGGAAACAAAATATAAAGTACATCATAAAATAATAATTAACAAAAGGCATAACACAAGAATAAGAGAAAGAGTAAAAAAATTTAACCACCCACAATATGATTGCCTGCTCTTACCATATCTGTGTGTGTGTGTGTGTGTGTGTGTGTGTGTGTGTGTGTGTGTGTGTGTGTGTGTGTGTGTGTGTGTGTGTGTGTGTGTGTGTGTGTGTGTGTGTGTGTGTATGAAAGGCCAGGTATATCCATGTTTTCATGTTGTTGACACCACATACTGACCCTACCATCCCACTGTTGTACTGTAGCAAAAATCAAGACTCATCAGACCTGGCAGCATTTAACCGAATTGTATTGTCCAAAATCGTGAGCCTGTGCAATTTGTAGTTTCAGTTTCCTGCTCTTAGCTGACAGAAGTGGCACCTGGTGTGGTTTTCTGCTGCTGTACCCCATCTGCCACCAGATGCGCACGTTATGCATTCACTGATGCTATTTTGCATACCTTGGTTGTTATGAGTGATTATTTGAGTTACTATTGTCTTTCTATCAGCTCAAATGAATCTGCTCATTCTCCTCTGACCATCGACAAGGAATTTTCAGGCACAGAACTCATGGCCACTGGATATTTCTTCTTTTTCAGTCCATTCTCTGTAAACCCTGGATATGGTTGTGTGTGAATATCCGGTAACACTTTACAATAACCTTCCACTATAAATGGTTAACTAATGGTTTATTGTGTATGTATAATACTATTAACAGAATTATAGTTGCATAACTAAATAGTTAAAATCTTTTTAGCTAAATATTTAGTAATACATTATTCGCATCAAATGTTTAGTAAGTGTTATACAATCTGATAATAATATATCAATAATATTATATATAATGATAAATAATATAATAATATTATTATTAATAATGATATATCAATGTCTATTACAGTATTATAGATGCAAAATAAGCCATTAGTTAATCATTTATAGCATAAGGTTATTGTACCGAATATTAAAGGGGTGAAGTTTATGTCTTTTCTATGGACAGGAGAAAGAGCTATCGGAGAAAGAGCTGAATTCTTTGTTTTCTAGGAAGTGAACACATTCACTATTTGAGAATAGCCACGGATTCCTCAGATATTATCAGATTGCATGTGTAAGGCATCATTGTAGAGCATAGAATCTGCACGGTCAGAATCTTTGTTTAGGTCAGTATGCTCCAAAGCCTACTTGTGGCCTTTTTTCCTGTGGCTAGTTACACACAGTAAGCCATGAGTGTCCTACCGGTGTCTGAAGAGAGCAGGATGCCGTAGTTGACCACAGGGCCGCCGCTGTTGTTGAAGAGGCTAGGGCTCAGCTGGAGGGTGAACTTGTTGTACTCGATGTTGCTCGTCGTCACAGTTCCCTCCACAGTGGTGGGCGTAGGAGGATCTAAAACAGGCAGACATGCTTAGCATTTAGAAGTGTGCACAACGTACCACGACTAGGCAATCACAGCCACCTTGTGGATACATGACAATTTCTCTTTAGAGGTCAGGTTGGTCAACAATGAGAGGGGGCAAATTTATTGCAAGCATATGTAGCACTATATATCATTTTTGAGTTTGTTAATCGCAAGAAGTCCGCCAAAGCTTAAATGAATAGGTGAAGACTCTCGAATGCTGCTGATGTCAGTGTGCAGAAAACCACGCTTGCAAAAATTGCTCTCCTGCCCAGATCTTACTTTCAAACATCACAAGAATACACAACACATGCATCTTAATAACAGTGTGGATGTTCAGGAAGACATTAGAGGGAGCTAGAGAATTGCTTGAGAAACAGTCAGACCTGCTTCATGAAGCTTCAGTGTATAGAAAAGTGCACACAACCACTGCTTAGGAACATCTACTGGCCTTTGTAATGCGTACAGGTTTGTTTAGATATCCTACACAAGAAAAGCAATAAAAGACCATGTACACATTGCGAATGTGTGTGCAAATGAGGCCGCAGTGCATAACTGCTAACAGGTGCTGGTTTTAACAGATTTTTAGTATTACAGTATTTCAGTATTACAGTGCTGCCACCATCCTTCTGAACAGGGTCGATGCTGAAGCTCTTTTACAGTTCGTCAAATTCAAACTTATGACAGACAACTAATGCATAATCAAAAAAATAATGAAGTTGTAAGACAGGCACAGATACACACCTGTGATGCCAGTCTTGCAAGTTATGCTGGTTAGAGTGCTACTACTGCCACAGGCCTTGGTGGCAATGGCAACAGTGTATTGGGTATCGTAGGACAGGCGGGAGATGTTATAGGAGCAAGGGTTGCATCTCTGGATTTCATGTTTGGAGCCATCGATCTGGATCTGGAATCCCAGGTTTGAGCCAGGAGGGTTGTCCCATGTCAGGAGCAGCATAGCTTCAGTGCGGTTTGGTCCTTCACAACGAAACTGAGACACCACCGATGCAACTGCAGAACAGAGAAATAACTCACATGCTTCAGCTATGGTGTCAGACGGCTCTACATGTTTTGGATATCAAATCATTGAAAAAGGAGGGCAAATTGTGAACTCTTGTGAATTTTAACTCAGCCTAATTCCTGGTGCAGACGATTAGAAATAATAGCTAATGAAACAATAATCTTTTGACACCTCCCCTCTGAAATGGTCAAGTAGTGACTAGTTAAGTAGTGAAAGGATCTAAGGGGGGCTGGGACTCTCCATGGACGAGGCATCAAACCTCTGTCAAACTCAAAGAAGTCCACTTGCTAACAGCTGAACTCATTCGGATAACATGCCCTGGATGAAAGTTGAATCATTACAGACATACTGCTCACCTGTGCAGCCAGACACATTCACCAAGGCTCCGGCTGTGCCATCAGCCGTCAGGGCCTGCACACTGAAGCTGTAGTTGGTTCCTGATCTCAGGCTGCTGAAGGTGTACTCGTTCTTCTGTGTGGTGTTGGCCCTTCCACTGCCGCCGCTCACCCTGAAGCTGTAGCCGTCCTTGAAATCAGAGGGCCGCGTCCACTGGACGCTTATGCTGCTTGTGGATGTTGTGGACACGGTCAGCGAGGTGACACTTCCTGGTTCTGCCAAGACAAAAGGACAGGGGGGGCCACAGTGAGAAGAAGGAAATAAAAGCGACTTCTCATTTACAGAATGACTGAAGTCAGTTAAAGGTGACCTGCAGCGCTGGACACCTGTCAGTAACAGACAGAGGAAGCAGACTTGAATTTGTATTTCCTGTTACAAGGTTACTGTACTTGCTGTTTGCCTTAATACAACATGCAAGGTGTCCATACAGTAGGAGGAGAATGGGGTTGGTTGTCAAGTTTTGGACTTGTCACACACACACACACCATATCTCAGCCTCTGAAGCCGAAGCCAAACCCGCTGATACAGAAATATGTCATTAGTGTCTCAGGACATCTACGTTGATAGTGGAGGTAAAAATGATACAACCTTGAGGTGGGACAACATAATGTGTTTTTTCACATGAAAATGAAAATTCTGAGAAGTCTAATGTTTTTCTTTTCAATCACTACTATATGGTCTGACATCAAAACCAGTATGGCCATTTTCTTAATGAGGGAAATACATGTCAGAGCTAGCCTGAAAAAGAGTGAAACATGCTAGTTGGGGCTGGTTGTCACACTGCTTTCGGGGTTGGTTGTCACAATACTTTTCATTGCCTGTGGTGTTGGCCATAGCATGAGGTGTTTCACATTCAGTTTGTATGTGAAATACACTACATTTGCATTTTTGAAGCTCTAAAGATTTTGCGTTCATGAGCTATGTTTAAGTTCACATTTCATTGAAATTAAATATTTTGTACAATTTTGATTTCATGTTACAATTTTCCATTTTCCCCCATTTCCATTAATCCCACAACATCCTATCACTTTGCACTGTCGTGTTTCTGTTCATAACTTCAGCGGCCTACTTACTTGTCGTTGTGGTGATCGACACCGCTTCACTCCTGAGGCCCATTGGTCCCTGGGTTGCTACAAAGACATTGTAGATTGTTCCAGCATTCAGACCGGACAGGACATGAGTGATGTCGGTGGTTGGATAATTGCCTTGAGCTCCTGTTGTATTCCACGTTACCACATAACTGAAGTTAGCATTGGTCATATTTGGGGCGCTGCCCCATTCCAGTGAAACAGAATCTGTGGTTGTGTCTAGGACGGTTATCTGTCCAGGCATGGTAGGATCTACAAATAAAAGCAAACAGTTGAATATATTTCAAACATTAAAGTTCATAGCGTTCATCTTGGATGTAAGAACAAAAACATAGCAGACTATTCAGAAACCGTATTGAAGCTGAACTGCTACAATAGGGGGTACTCACAGGTCGCTATGGAAACCGGGTCTGATGACTCTTCAAAGTCACCTCGGACAGTAGTAATGATCACCGTATACATGGTTGCAGGCAAAAGGTCTGGAAAGTGCTTGGACAGATTGTGGTGTATGCTTGCATTGCTAATGTTAACGGTAGCAGTGGTGAGATTGCCAGTGGCCAAGGTGACAATGTAGGTGTCGACGCCGCTCACGGGCGTCCAGGTGACATTGATGCCGTTAGTGCCAACATGCGTGACTTCAGGCGAGACTTTAGGAGGCTCTGTGAGAGGAAGAGTGTGTGTGAAACGTGAGAGAGAGAGGGAGAGAGATTGAGAGAGAGAGAGAGAGAGAGAGAGAGAGAGAGAGAGAGAGAGAGAGAGAGAGAGAGAGAGAGAGAGAGAGAAAAACAGAGAGAGAGAGAGAGAGAGAGAGAGAGAGAGAGAATTCTGTGAAACTGTGAAACTTCATCTGTGTGAAAGCGACAGGGCTATGTTGAAGAATGTGCCAGTGAAAAAAGCGGAACTATAAGTGCAAGCCAAAACTCCTGTAACTGAGAGCCTAGTCTCGGGTCAAACACAGAGTTCAACTCATGGACAAAGAGAAGTGCATACTGTGTACATTTGCAAGCCATAATGAGCACTTACACATTGATGGTGGTACTAAATATTCATGGAAAATGGGACAATTGTGAATAGGCAGCTTCAACTTTGGGAATAAACTACTTTTTAAACAATTTACACTGTAATTTATAGATATATAGGACAAGGGGATGATAGGAGGCGGGTCTCCATACTTGTGCTGTAGGTGATGTTGACGGCGTCCCCAGCGACGCTGTTGGCCAGACTGTAGACTGTGGAGAAGCAGGTGATGCCGGGGCTCAGCCCAGTGATGTAGATGGTTTGACTGGTGGTGGTCTCGTTACTGCTGCAGTTGGTGGTTATGTAGTAGGATCCGTCTGGAGGGAACTGCTCGGGTCTGGTCCAGTTTAGGAACACGGCGGTGTCATTCAGTGTGATGGCTATTAAGCCAGTGACGGGGTAGGGCTCTGAGAAAGAGGACCATGAAAACAAGAATGAGATAAAAAAGGGACTCAACAATTCATCAATTTGTCACACATTTATTGAGGCGTGCTAACACCGCTAACGAAGACATTGCATGGGTTATACACACGCAAACACATGCATACACAGACACTAATACACCAACTTCATGGACATGTGAAAGGATGGCCATTGTCATTGTAGAGGAAACAAGGTGAATTAAATACAGTAGACTTAAGTGACATGCAAACACTAAAGGAAAAATGGATGACAATGGAGGACGGAGGAAGACAGACCAACAGACCAACATACTTTCTTATAGAGTGGCTGGCAAATGACTTGTAAAAAAAATATCAGATTGCTGAAAGTGATGGAGCTCAGAAAGCAGAACTTACTGGTGAGTGCTGTGGTGGACACGGCTGCAGCTTGGGTGCCCCCTGCTGACAGAGTGATGACATTGACGTTGTAGACGATTGCGGACTGCAGGTCCCCCACAGTGGCAGTCGTCTGACTAACGTTTTCCTGCTTCGCCTGTGTCCCGTTGGAATAGGACACGGTGACCTGGTAGAGGTAGCCTGACTTGGAGTCACTCTGCGTCCATTCCAATGTGACACTGTCTGTGCTGAGGCTGCTGGTCTGCTTCAGCGCAGTGGCAGGGTTGGGATCTGGGAAGATATGAGAGATGAGATGACATTTCCCTTCTCAGTTCTACACAAAATCAAGAAAGACTGGAGTTCATACTCTGAAAAAACTAGAAGAGCGTTTCTGTTGTATGAAATACAATGAACTGTGACAGAGGACATCAGCTTTCAGCTTCAATCACAAGCAACTTTCTTTAGAGCAGTGCACCCAAAATTGAAAGAGAGAGTGAGTGAGTGAGTGAGTGAGTGAGTGAGTGAGTGAGTGAGTGAGTGAGTGAGTGAGTGAGTGAGTGAGTGAGTGAGTGAGTGAGTGACACAAAGGGAGAGAAACAGAGAGACACAGACAGACAGACAGACAGACAGACAGACAGACAGACAGACAGACAGACAGACAGACAGACAGACATGTCTGATGACAATGGTCAAACCGAGAGAGAAAGGACAAATCTGGTGACTTACTAGTATATTGTGATGCTGTGACCTCTGTGCTTTCATAGTTCAAAGCACCCCTCGTTCTCACATTAAAGGTGTACTGAGTGCCTGAGACCAGGCTGCTTGCGGAGTAGGTATTAACACTTATCGTGTTTTCAGTGCTTCCATGGGTCACGATGAAGGTGTTAACTCCGCTCATATTAACAGGACTACTCCACCTCAAACTTATGGAGCTGGACGTGTACTGGTCAACCTCCAGGCCCACTGGAGGATTGGGATCTGAGGATAAATAACATTTAAATATGTTTTTGGACTGAAATGTTCTGCTTTCTTGGATAGGACAGTTTGAGAGGAGACAGGAAAGCAATGGGAGAGAGAGACAGTAGAGGATCGGGAAATGACTTAAGGCCAGAAATGAACCCGGGACTCTGGCGGAAGAGGTTTTTTTTCAGTTGTTTTGTGTGTGCAATAAGATGGAGAGACCACTGACAACAAAAATATTAAAGAATCTGAACTTCGCCCATAGATGTGGCAACTTACATGTGGCGTTTTGGACTTCGGTCTCTGCCCGATACGGACCACTCAGGGTGACGACCTTGACTTTGTAGATTTTGCTTGGGCTGAGGTTTCCGAAAACCACCTGTTGGGTGGTCGTTTGACTCACATTGTGGATCAGGACTAGGTTTTCGTATATGGCAATCTCGTATCCCGATACTGCGCCGCTGGGTGCAGCCCAATTCACGGTCATGGTGGAGGTGGTTCCGATGGCAGACAACCCTGTTGCCTCTCCAACTTCTGCAAAATTCAACATCAGGTCAATAAGATATTTACCTTTAGTAATGCATAGTGTAGCAATGCATACTAGCTGTACAACGTGGCCAATACCATTCTGGTAACAACAAATCTGTAACATGGACCGTGCCTAAAGAGTATAAAAGTGAGAGTTGGACAGCCTACAGCAAATGTGTTCCATTAAAGTAGGTTCTTACTTGTGAAGGAGGAGGTTTCGGAGCACTGGGATCTCCTGCTGTTTGCTATGGTTGTGACCCGGAAGGTGTAATTGGTTCCAGCTGTAAGGCTCTGAAATGTTGTACTGTTAACATTGACGGTGTTGGTCTGGCCACCAACAAGCTGTGCTTCATACGTGTAAGTGTTCTTGTGGTCAGTTGGATAGCTCCATGTGAGGCGAATCTCGCTTGTGCTAATGGCTTCTGCTGTTAGGTCAGAAACGATGTTTGGGTCTGGAAAAGAAAAATGTGTTATGAATCCCCACACCAACAAAAATACATTTCTAAATATACTGTATTACGCGACGATACATACAGTAGTTATATCCATTACATAACATTTGGTTGTTATAAATTGCACAGTATACGAAAATACTGCAATTATTGCCATTTACATACACTACATCATAATATATTTCTCAATAAACTACATGACAATATATGGTAATACAACACATGATATATTTATACTGTGTATATACTGTATATGAAAGTGATGAATGAAAATGGCAATAACAGCAGTATTAATACACTGCAAAATATATTAAATAGCAATATGTGCATATATTGCGATATGAATTATTGTAGTATATCGTAATATCATATAAGAAAAAACTCACTTGTGTAAGCCAAGACATAAACAGGCAGGGCTTGAAGGCTAGCTTGTGGTATGGTGGTGGTGACACTGCAGTTGTACTCAGTTCCAGGCTGAAGCTGTGTGATGTTGGCGGTGTTTCCAGACACATTCTGACTGCTCTGTGGGAGGAGGACCGCTTGAACCTGGTATGTGTAGTAGCTCTGATGGCCAAGAGGAGAGTCCCACTGCAGATTCACTTCACTGGTAGAGAGTGTACTACTCCTGAGGTTACGCACAGAGTTGGGTGCTGCAAAGAAACAAATCATGTTTTAGGGTCTCACCAGATGGTGATGCGATTTTTATTTACAGACTTACGCCAGAGGTATTTATTATATGTATTTATTTATGTGTAGTACTCAGAAGTTGTATACTAGGGGCCACTTTACATCTCATTAAACTGTGTATTTCTATTCTATTCCATTTGATTCTATTACACTCCTAGGCTACGCAAAACAAAATCCAAACTGTATCACATGTTGAAATAATTACATAAACCAGTACAATAATTGTAATGATCTTACAGGTGTATCCAGAGGAAGTGGAGGCGGTGCTCTGTAGGCCTTGGGGACCTACGGTTAACACACTAATGCTATACTCCGTCCCAGAGTTCAAGCCTGGCAGTGTATAAGAGGTGCCATTCACAGTGACTGGGTTGGTCAGGGCTGATGAGGATACTTGGTAAGAGAGGTCTGCAGCACCGCTCATCGAGGCCGGGGGACTCCACGTGAATGTCAAAGATTCGCTTGTTCTGCCAGAGACGTATACATTTGTGGGGGGGTTGGGCTCTAATGAGGAGACAAAAAGGAGAGAGAGGAGGGGAGGAGATAAGGAAGAAGAGAAGAGAGAAGTGAAGAGGACAGAATTGCAGAAGGTAAACAAGACAAAAGAGAGATGATGTTCTCTTCTCACTGCACACCATGGCCGTAACTATAGCAGGCCCTTGACCTCCAGGGGCCTGTCACCATCCCCGAAATGAAAATAAATTGAGAACTTTGTTTAATTCTGATTTGGTTGTGGAAAGAATTAGCTCGTCTCAACTATAGTAAGTTATAAAAAAAAATGAAAGCCAACCTTGACGTCCATGTATTAGATATATCTTATGTATTACAAATATGTTTAAAAAGTAATCAACCTTTGAGGGCCTGTGGTATATATTCATATCCTTTGAATGCACTTCTTTTTTCCTTTTTGACATTTTCCCTTTTTTTGAAGTTGAGAAGCCCGGCAAAACTCTTGTTGATCAAATGTGCAGGCACTGGCTAACCATTTGAATAACATTTACAGGACCATCCAGTTTCTCTTTGTTGCCCCATCAGATAAGTAATAATCAAGAATATGGTTATTTCAGACATATGTACTTACTGGTAGCACACTGAACCGAATCTGAGGTTGTACTCTTCGAATCATGAACTGCGGCCACACTGCAACTGTACACAGTTCCAGCACTGAGACCTTGAAATTCAGCATCTGTGACATTTGACGTTTCGTTTCTGTCCCCACAGTACACCACATAGTGGCTCACTGATCCCACAGGTGGATCCCAGGACACAGTCAGAGAGCTGTTCCCTGGCTGGGCAGGACAGGAGACATTTGTGGGAAATCCGGGGACTGTTAAAAGAAATGCCTTTGTGAGAAACCTTCGCTTAAAACATTGCATACGGAATAGGCCTACACCATAAATGGTGAATATAACACACTATATTCTTTCTTTATTCTTTATTATTTATTCTTATTTTAATGGTTTTGCCATAATTTACCTTTATTATAAAACCTTTCTAAAAGTTTTATAAGTCTTTAGTTTATCGCTAAATAAAAGGTGAATACCGCTGGAAACTTTCCCTTATGTCAGAATTTTTAGTTTTTGATCTTTTCTTGTCATTTTTTTTAAATGATATAGTGAGATTATTTGATAAACTTCTTAAAAGATACAACACACTAAATTGACATTGAAAGATAATGGTACAACCGTTTATGTCACTCTGGAACTTTCTGTGACAGTGGTTACTCTTTACAAGAAATGATAAAAAAGCACCTTGCACACTGTACTCTATAAGGACTGCATTGAAAGGGTGACCACAGTCACTTTTGTCTAGCATCAAAAGGAACACAAAGAAAGATGGCCGACATTGCAACTTACGTGTTGTGTAGTTCGAACAGCAGGCAGTGCTGCAGTTGATTAGTAAAGAGTACGTGGTGCCGGGAATCAGATCACTCACAACTACAATAGACCCCGTCTGGCTGTGCGTGTGGTTTAGAACAGTGCAGTTGTTTTGCTCCGAGACATTTATTTGTATTTCTGTTATGTTGATATGATGAGCTTTATAATTACAGTCCGTGCCTACAGAGCAAGGGAAGAGTGAGGATTGTTAGGGGTGTGCAAGAGACAAAACAAGAACACTGCAATGATAATGACATCAAGACAAGAAACACATTTCAGATAACACTTACATGTCTGGGAAGGTGAAATCTACAATGAGGGGGGGAAAGGAAAACAAAAGTTAATATAGATGTCAACATACAACCTCCGAAATAATAGAAGCTCTTTAATACATATTCAGTATGAACTTAAGAGGAAATAAAATAGTCTGATTGGTAATTGGCACGTTTAGTCAACACATGGTTTTAAAAAAGCATTTGATATGTTGACATTCATTAGTAGCTAAGTATTTATAGGCTATTATATTTGGGTGCAACTAAGCAATTCATGCAGGAAACGAGTTCACACCCTTTTACATTGATGCAAATGTTAAAAACGTCATCATGTCGTATCAAATCAAGAGAACAAACAAGGAAAGGAGAACTGAGCCGGTATACAGGCGCAGTACCACAGATAACAAAGATTAATACGGCTTGCAACTGCCATTAGCCCAAAGCTCTGTATTTACCGACTTTTTGCATAACTATATTTCCTTCTGCAAAATCTTTTCGTGTTATCTTTCCAGGTAGGTCTCAGCAAAGACTGTAACAAAAGCTTTGTCACAGGAAAATGGAATAGAACAAAAGGGAGGCAAAAGGGAAACAAACAGAATGAAATTCCAGACAGACAGAACTATCAGAGCAAAGACCACGTGAGCTACATTACAATGGCACATACACAAAACATCCTCACATATCCTAATCTGCCTCAATATCATCACACAGTAACAATAGTGAATAATCACTATACCGTACAGCAGATACTAATCAGGCCAATGCAAGGTGTACGCACACATGCACACAAATGCGCACACGCACACACACATGCGCACACGCACGCACACGCACACACAACTTTTTTTTGTACCTTCTATGTAGGGCATTGTGTGCCTCATATGTGCCCATACGCACGCGCGCGCACACACAACACGCACACGCACACACACACACACGCACACACACACAAAATGTTTCAGTCATCAGACAAGACTCTCTTCCTCTTTTGGAAGTGAGAACTTTGAATATGGCAGGAAATACAAAAATACAAAAGTGTAACTTTCCTATCTGGCTTCAACCACTGCACTCAATACAATGCACTGAACCATTGTGGCATGAGACAGCCCAGGAGGCCGTTTCAGCTGGCACCCGATACAGTCTAATTCTAATATCAAGCAGTTTCACATTAAATACAAAATATTTTGTAAAGCAATCTTAGAAATTACATTTGCAATACAATTAAGGTATATTTTCAGGAGACCTAGTGAATGTGGGGTCTGTTGTAAAGGTGCCCATCTTCAATGTAGGCCTAAAGTGCAGGGGCAAGACCTGCTTTGTGTCCATAGTACGGCCCTTGGAGGACTTTATAAAATTTGAAGTGGCCCCTCGCATGAAAAAAAAAATCCCTACCCCTGACCTGGAGAGAGAGAGGGGTGGTGTGTGTGTGTGTGTGTGTGTGGGGGGTGGGGGTGGGGGGTATTTCACAAAAGGTTGATCAGTGATTAGATAAGAACCTTCTTCAAAGTCAAAGTCAGCTTTATTGTCAAATTCTTTGCATGCACCGGACAAATGAAGGAATTTAAATCACATTTGTGTTTATCACATAGACAGACACAGGACAGACATTAAGGTGCAAGGCAATCTTCTTTAGTCAACCCAACCCATACAGTAGGGAGTATGTTAACAGGAAAAGCCAGGGCTTAAATACTCAGCTATTCATGTAGCCAGGGCTTTAACGGTGCATGGGCTCTTTTCCCCATTATGATTTTATTTAACAGCATCTTTGGGATAAAGCAAGCCTTTGGATCTAACTGGCCTGACTGCAGTGGCCAACTCTAGTAGATCACTTTTGCTTCAATACCAGAGCAGACTCAAAGCTGCTCAAAACTTGTCATATGACACTCAGTGAAAAAGTTCTTTTCTCTCAGTGTGTGTGTGTGTGCGTGCGTGCGTGCGTGCGTGCGTGCGTGCGTGCGTGCGTGCGTGCGTGCGTGCGTGCGCGCGCGCGCGTGTGTGTGTGTGTGTGTGTGTGTGTGTGTGTGTGTGTGTGTGTGTGTGTGTAACTAGATATAGACGGGTTTCAGAGAAGCAGAAAATAGGTGGCACAGCAGCACTCAAGCATGGTGAGTAGCTTTCACAGCACTCTGCGTCTCACGCAAACACACTTATGCAAATTCAAAACAATTTCACTTCCCTATACAACACTAAAAAAGGCCACCGCATATTTATCTATATCATCCCATGCTCAGAAATTCCCACAGCAAAGAGTGCATACATAGCTGTTAAGAAAGCAAGGAAAGAAGTAAACAGGAACTAAGGTTTTCTTGGCTCAGCACACCAAATGTGAAACTTCTCTACAGTGGTACTGGAGTAGCAAAATTATAGTGAAAGCCACAGCGACCGACCACAGAAGACATGAAGACACACTCATGAATCTGCACTCTACATTTAAAATGTCAGTACAGTAAGGTCAGAAAGGCCATTACATGCTGCTGTACCTGATCAACACGAACACAAGGGAGCATTGTTTCTTTCATCTGTTGTTGAATCAAGTAACGACCATTGTCTTTCTCTTAAAACAGCAAAAGTGAAACTAAATACAGCCTTCAGAACTAATAAAAAACAACAAATTAAAAGAAAAAGAAACGGGAAAACCCTCAGCCTTGGAGTTAGTTCACTCATTTGTCAAGTGGACCTGCAATTGCAATGAAAACGGTGAGCTTGACACATCACTTCCATTGTGCAAGTTGCTAACAGCAAGGCACACAAATGAGGCCCTGACCACAGGCTGCCAGTGAAGCTGCACAAGCACTAAGTCGAGAACTGACAGACGCTTATCAACCACTCGCCAGCCACAGACAGGAAAACGGCAGAGACCAGTCGGTGGTTTGTCACTGTTCACTTGAAAGGACACAGTCATGACAACTGACAATAATCCATTGCTATTTTTATGTTGTAATTGTGTGGGCCATGAATTTGCATGTTGGGAATGTGATCCTCTGATATTTCATCCTTTCTTACTGTGTAATACAGCATTCATTTACAGTTCAATAACTTTGAACAAACGTCACCTGTAAGCTACCTGCTGGTTCATTACAGAAACTCCAGTGGGCCAGCCCTGTGGTCACAGATGGGTTCTCTGATCTCAGCTTTGGAATGAGCTTTTGGTGGGAGGGCACGAGTTGCTGAGTGTGACACAGGATATCAGGATTAGCCTTACAGATTTCCACAGTCATGGTTTGCCCATGCATTGTGGCGTGCCATGACGTACTGCATAGTACAACATGGATTGGGCATTTCCATGCTCCAAGCAAGCCACTTCTTTGAGTATTTTTCTGGGAGATTTCTGCTTCTACTCATGATAGGATAGTGATTTTTTTACAGGAAATTAGTGGGGGTAAGAAAGAGACTGGGAGGGTTCTGCAAATTACCTCGGGTCGGAATCGACCTCAGTCAGGTCGCCGGCCGGTGTAGCAGTCGAGTGCCCAGCCAAGTGAGCCACTGCTGGGCCAAGCCATTTCTTTTTTGCCAAACTGCTTACTTCCAAACACACACATATAAGGTGTTTTTAAGCCTTTATTTGATAGGGGAGTGTGAGATAGTTACAGGAAGTGAGTGGGTGAGAGAGAGATGGGAGAGGATCGGGAAAAGACCTTGGGCCGAAATCGAACCCTGGCGTAACACTACGGTGACTTCGCCGTCATGGGAAAGGCCGTAACATTGCCATGCTATAAGGTAGTACTCCTTTGCTACTTTATTAAATAGCTGAAATCTTTCAAGGGCCAAATATCTCTACCACACTCTCCTTGCGCCCCTTTTGGCTGGATTCTCAAAAAGTAAACTCATCAGTTCAGCAAACAAACACTTTCGCTAGCAGGAAACAGTTTATATTTTCAGTCAGAGGTGACCTCACATGGGTGTCGAGTGGTTAAAGGTCAATCATTCGTGACATTGGCCGCACACAATGTGGCCTTGCCAGCCACCAGGTGCACAAGGAACTAATCAGGCCGACATTGTGTTTTTAACAAAACAATATCACTGCTCTTCCTCTTCTCCCACTGACAGCTCTCTCGGGGCAGTCACCTGGACTCTGTTCCGCGCTGACGTGAGTCTAGTTCGAGGCTGTAGCTAAAGACACCCTTCAGAAGGTGAGATCCATATGACTGCCTATGTTATAGATGGGCCTTTAGCTTTCCATTAGCATGGTGAAAAATGGTGCTCATGGCAGGCAGTTGACTCAGTGGGCTGTCCTGTGGCTGTCCCTTAAACCTGAGTATCCAGGTTTGATTCTTTTTTTGGGGGAGGTGGGGGGGGGCAGTTTGGTGTTTATTTATGACTGTACAGCGAAGAGTGAGACAGGAAACGAGTGGAGAGAGAGAGACGAGGAAGGATCGGCAAATGACCCGGGCCGGAATCGAACCCAGGTCGCTGGCGTAGCAGCCCTGTGCCCCTGTGCCCATTAGTGGTTAGTAGGGTCGGTTTGATTGACGTAATGCAATTTCCTTATCCTTATCCATCTCTCTCTCTCACTCATTTCTTGTCACTATCTTCCCCTGTCCTGTCTCGGTATAGCCTAAAAAGTCCAAAAACAAATATTGCAAGAAAAACATGTTGAAAAGGAGATAGAAGAGAAATTGTAAAATGTCCACAAATTTCTAAAAATGTCCACAATTATTAAGCAACCAACCTGACACCACATGACCAATGACTGAAAAAAGAGGACAAGTGTCACCACTCACCCACTACATGGTAATATGGGAAATCCCATGCTGCTTTGCACAATCCTTCTGATCTGAAAGACAGCATGGCAGCTGCCCTAAGCGAGGAAGCCTGAGCGAGGGAGCCAATCAGAGAGCGGAAGCTTGCAGTTTGTTTGAATGGATACAACTGACATGATTAGCAATGGGCTACGTATGGTATATGCCAAATGAAACATTCGTAACAGTATAAATGGCCATGGGCAATCGTAAACCACACCTTTCCCATGAGAAACTGAAACTGTACACCTGTGGGTAGCCTCCAGGCTCTCAATTGTGAAATAGTCTGGTGTTCACAAGGAAAACTACATGGAGCCATTGCAACACTGAACCAATAGCAGGCTGAAGAGAGGACTTCAATGGAACCTATGTTGAGCAATTGCAAACTCACAGTCCCAGTGCTAGCTACATCCATTCATCACTTAGATAATCTTTTACCTGAACATGACTTCAGAATGGTGTTGGTGTTTGAGGTTTAAGGATTTGAGGACATAGCCTAGGTAAACATCTTTGATCCCCACTTGGAAAATTCTGCAGTCTGTTGCGGGCTAAACAACAGTTGCTATTTTTTCTGCTGTCATTTTTCTGAAACTCCAATATGTCATGAACAGAAGGAACACATGTTTTAAACATCAGCAGTCACATACTGACTATCCTAAATAATGATAATGACCTCAATGATGGGAAGAAGCAGGGTTACACTGACCAAAATGTAGTAGTCTAATCTATAGGGCCTACATGTGCACGGCCAATAAAAAAACTTCTGGGTTCTTAATTGGAGTAAAGCACCTTTTTTTATTAAAAAAATATCTTTTTGGTCTTTTAGACTTAATTATTGACAGGACAGTATGAGAGGTGGACAGGAAGCGAATGGGGAGAGAGACAGGGAGGGGTCGGCAAAGTACCCGGGCTGGGAATCGAACCCGGGTTAGCCGCATGGCAGGTGAGTGCCCTACCGGATGGCCACGGCAGGGCCCGAAGTAAAGCATCTTATAAAGCATCTTAAGAATGTGCTAGGTAATGAGTGAAAAAACTGTGCTGGTTTGAACTGGTAACAAATTAACATTATAACTAATTAACCAGCCCAGGTTTAAGGCTCCAGTGCATCCATTAATGAACCAGATGAAGAGCTAGAGCGTCTTTTATCATGATGTAAATTGGTCGAATATTTTGCAAACAATAGCCATGATACAATTTTATCATTTTGCCATTCCAGTAAACGTGTTTGACAACAGAATCTTCCTTGGCACATCTATAGGAATGGGTAAACTAATGCACTAAGGGCGTTCCTCTTCCTTGTGGTAGGTTGAGTGAATGACTTGGATGTGGTGAATACAAGGTTGGATTGGGAGCTATGTGTAGTGTGTTACGTGAACCAAACCATGTGGAAAGAGATGATGGCATTGATAAGGACATGAAAGGAAACCACAGCCTGTGCTGCCAGGTTGGGTTAGTCACTGGCTAGGTCATGGTTGCCAGCCCATTCTCTAAGTGGCGCTAATGGTAGGGCACTTGTCTACTATGCGGCTGACCCGGGTTCGATTCCGACCTGGATCCTTTGCCGACCCTTCCCCGTCTCTCTCTCCCCACTCGCTTCCTGTCACTCCTTCCCTGTACTATCGTAAAAATAAAGTCAAATGACCAAAAAAACAAATCTTTAAGTTAAGTTATGGTATTAGAACTCTTCGCCCTCTCCTCTCTTCTCTGCTCTGCTCTCTCCTGTCACCATCACGACCCAGCCCATCCCAGCCCAGCCCGGCCCAGCCCAGCCACTGTATCGGCACAGCTCATCACAGGCTAGGGAAATAAGATGTGATATTTAGCCAGGCAGCTGTTCCCTGCCCGTCCCTCTGCCGGGCCTCTTAGTAACTACAGATACCCATCTGCTGTATAGCAGATCACCACCCCACACAGCCCCCAACCGCCCCCCCCCCCCCCCCACCCCACCCCCAACACCTCTTCACTTCCTGCTTGTGTTTCACTGGCCAGTACCGCTACAAGGGGACATGCAAAAACTCTGTACAGACCTGCAGACTTCACATTTGCATGGAGGCAGTAAAAGAGAACAGGGAGGGGGGTAGAGAAAAAACACATTCGCCTGCCAGTGTGTGTGTGTGTGTGTGTGTGTGTGTGTGTGTGTGTGTGTGTGTGTGTGTGTGTGTGTATGTGTATGTGTGTGTCCAATGTGCCCTCTCCACAAAAAGGCAGATCAGGGGACCGTCTGTCTCCACCACTGATAAAGCCACTGATTTGCCCCGCCAATTAAATGGTACGGGGGTGATAAAGGGCCCCACTACGTCACAGCGCGGCTTGGCTTGGCATGGCCCGAGTGGGTGTTTGGCTCAAGTCAAGACAAGCGGCTGGCTGCGCTCTTATGAAACCGGCTGCATTAGGAAAATCCGACACATGCGATGGATCCCATGCTGTCAAAAGTGAGATGGTTGAAAATGAGACAGTGGGCAAACTGACAATTGCTGCTCTGGTGACTTTTACAATTATTTAGACACAGCTAGGATATTCGAATGATACTAAAGTTGTGGAGACCAAGACATTGTGTCAGTTCATATTGATAAAGCCATGCACTGTACAGAACAACTTTCTGCATAATCTCCCATAACGGTCAAGCTGAAAAATTATGCCATGAAACCATCTCTGTAACAGCAATCTGATTTCTGTCTGCCCTTTCCAGTTGGTAATGGCTATTTTAAATAGCTTGGTCTTCTCTTCCCTGTTCTGAAGCGCAGAGGATTCAGGCGTTCCATCGGCCCGACACAATGACAGCATTGAGCAGTAGAAAAGAATGGATTCACATTTCCAAGGGTCATGGTCACTGGAGCCCTTTTGTGTTTGGAATTTACATGCAGAATTCATTTTGAAAAAGGCAAAAATGTTTGACCTAATTTATAGCCAGACAGCTGGAAGGGGCTGTGTGCATTAGAGGTGGTCCATTGTGAGACCAGTCTCTTAAACAGGCACTTGCTTCACTTCTGGTACCACAGGCTAGGCCGAGCCACATTAAAATTCATTGTCATTGGAATCGTGTTCTAAACCGAGAACAGTGCACCACTACTTTTTAACTCATTACAATTTACAAAGGAATAATAATAGTTGGTTCCAATCCAGATGCTCTCTCATAAAAGGCAAAACTTCAACTGTTTTGCCTATTTATTTACTGGTGGAAATAAGTCATTCTCTGTCAGTAAGCAAACCTGATATTTGTTCAAAAGTCTCTACATGCAATACTTTGTCCAGTCCAAATAACCACAGAAAGATATGAACCAGCACAGCATGATATGGGGGAAAAGATCCAAATACAAGCATGCGTAGCCAAGTGCATGCATTCAGGCATGAAAGTGTTTATGCAAATGTTGCCTGAAAGTATGCATAAGTTGACATGGAGAAAAACCCCAAGTCCTCAAATTCACAACCAAATGTCAAAGCATTCTGTTACATAAAGGGGGGCCAGCCCACATATGCAACTGCTAGGCGGCCACACTGTTTAAGAGGAATAAGGAAAGCTGTCCTTTCCTTGTTCCGAGACAGTTCTGTGATGTACAGATAGCAACGTCACAATGTTCTCCCCCGTTTACAAGCCTATCAGTTGATTTTGCCTCGACTGGCTAGGCGTCAATTTCTCAGGACAAGTATGCAAAACAGTGTACTTTCCTGGGTCATTACTTGCGGAGTCTACGGTACATCAAGGATCAAACAACAAGCAGCCCGCTTTCCCCAACAGCTCTCTTCACCCATAATTTAGTGTAAAAACACCAGAAATGTGTGACAATCACACACAAAATGTGTTTGGCAAAGTGTGACACAAGGGAACTTACGATTGAATGATACTTTGTGGAAAAAACAACAACAAGAACAACCTATGGTCACAGCCTGAATACAATTGTGCTTCCTCATTTTGGATGTAGAACTTTCCTCAATTTGCAATGTTTTAATGAACTCATTGGATCTTCTGGTAGGCACTCTTTTAGTCATACTTCCCATATCATGCCATTGGACACATGTTCTCTCACTGCCACATTTCTATGCACCTCTGTGTGGATACCAAGGTGTCACTGCCAGTAAAGTCAAAACTGTCAAAACTTTTAACAGATTCAGGACTGGTATCTTAGAGCAAAGTTACAGTATATGTGGAGAGCTCAAGAATATACCTGGGACATTAAGGTCCATCATAACCTTAGAAAACATTAGAATACTTGGTGTTAAAAGATTGCTGTTGTTTACTTGCATAACATTTCTGTTCAATGCACCATGTGATATTAATTTCTAACATACTGTGAAATTGAGTTTTATCACAATGTTGGACACATTTGTTCAGTATTTGTAAAATGTGTGGATAACCCTCAGAAAAACTGTCATAAAGTAATCACATCAACTTCTGAATTTGATATCCCTTTCTCTGTTACAACAACGGTCGAAGGGAATCCAACAAACAAAATGTGGACTTCAGGGGCTGGTAGCGCGTTCGCACAGATGAGGCCGTCTATGGGTCTTTTCACTCTTTCAGCTACATCCTAATACCATTGACATGGCATTGGCAAGAGTCTTAAATAACAGATCAAGACTTGTTGATTACAATTTTGGAGACAATAATGTTATAATAGAGGCACTGTGAGAGGGATAAACATATTGCACACAACAAATCACTTTAGGTATCTTTCAGAGTGGTTCTAACAATCTTCCAAATTTGCCACAGACAACATTTAAAGGCCATCACACAGACATTCTATTTCTACTGGCCTACAGTATTTCGGTCCATCCGATTCAGTTTTGAAACTGTCAAACAGAAAATGTGCTCATAAGCTACCCAATTTATGGTCCATTGAGGAGATAGAATACATTACATTAAAGTCCAAGTAGAAGCTGTATTTTTATAACATTGATATGGCTAATAAACTTGAAACTTGAACTCGAACTTGAAATACTCCCAACTCACTCCCCCGTGGTTTTGACTTCATGTTGTAGTCCTGACGGCTGTGTATGGTTGTTATGTTGATTTAGGCATTTGTTTACCAAAAAGAAACCCAATAATAAAGTAAACACAAAAAGAGTCATGGCAAACAGACGCAAACTAAAAGTCATGGCCTTCCCATAAAGATGTCAAGTTTCTAAGGGCTCTGCACTGCAGTGCTCCGTCCCCTTCCATGTGTAGCAACATAATGACAGGTGAACTGCAATGGGCTGAGTGGGCATCTGGGGAAGGTGACATTTAAGTGTTACTATAACTTTTGGTTGGTTTTCTAATGATGCTCCCCTATGATCAAAAACTATTGAAAGGTTCAATAGACAAGATTATCACGGTATGGAAATGCAGAAGAACGCTTTCAGCAACACACTGACTGCTGTAGTGTCTGAGAAACTTACTTACAAAGATAAATCAATAAAACTAAAATGAAATATTTGATGGTGTTGCTAAGTGATATTCTACCGTTCCCATTCTAAGCAATAAAAAAAAAATCTCTACTCTCCAAAAACCGAGACGAGTATGCCTGTGTTTAATCATTGGAACAGTGTGAGCTGGCACTGTTTCTCTCTCTGTGTGTGTGTGTGTGTGTGTGTGTGTGTGTGTGTGTGTGTGTGTGTGTGTGTGTGTGTGTGTGTGTGTGTGTGTGTGTGTGTGTGTGTGTGTGTCTGAAACAGACGTTTGCAGTTCTTATCCAACACTCGCAATAACTTGTGATAGAAGGGTGTTGTGCTGCACTGCAGCTAAATTCATGTTTGCGCCACTGGAAATTACTGTAAGGTGGAAACACATAATGATATGTAAGAAGGAGTCATGCTGGGAAAGATCATATTAAGCATAACCTAGCCTACCACCTGTTACCCCCCATTTCCATTGCTGTTTGATTTCAGACGTGTTTTAATCTGCTTACAGGGTAGATAAATTCAGGTCCTGTTAACCTTTGGCTTGAATTAGTGAACCTTCATCTAAAATGATTAAAGAATTGCCAAAAAGGGACACACGCTGAAACACACACTAAGAGCAAATGAGATGGTGCAGTTAATGAGAAGGTACACAACGCAACATGTTTCTATTTTGCCAAACAATGCTGAAACAAACATCTGCCAAACTAGACAGCGTGAGGTCTCAAACCACTGCTGTATAATGACCCACCACAGGGCCTCCAAAGATATGAAACCACCACCTCTAGACATTTGCATAGATACCATGAACTTCTGGTTAACAGTTCACTTCATGGAAAATCTCCATTGTTATAGCAGGTTACAAAACCAGCCTCTGGAACAGATAATTGTTACAAGCACAATACACTGTGGAAGTAAACACACAAACACATCTCAAAGTGTGACCGGTCAATTTACATCAGCAGGAATAAGTGGCCATAAGCAGTTAAATCATTAAAAAATCATAGCCTAACAATCTGACAACAGATTTACAACAGGGCCAAATATTCTGACAAACCTGAATAACAACCAGACCATTTCAGCTCTTATGACAGGTTCCCAGTTGACATGTCTAATATGGCATTTTGTAGACTGAGGCAGCTTAAGCTAATTAGTTAAATACAGCTTAAATATTTTGCAAGTATGAAATTAACAGGCAGCCTACAACATCAGGTTGCTCAAATGAAGTGACATGTAAAATACATGATGACAATGAATGACATCCCTTCCATTGATTGAAATGTACCTACTAATTGACTGCGTAATGATGTGATTACAACGTAAAATACAGATTCGCTGTTCACATTCTTTCATTAGGATTTGCAAAGGTTGCCAGAGGCTACCTGTCAACAACAGCCACGACTGTTGTTAGCAAACCAAACCAACCTCAAAACCCAACACTCTATATATATATATATATTAGACTCCACTACTTACCTTAACGATGACAGTTAAAAGTATAGCCTTCATGAACACGCTGACGCATAGATGTGAACGCCTCATGATGAGGACAATAACTGGTCACAAAAGTTACTTTGTTAGTTCTACCATGTCTGACAGAGCGACGCGGGTCTTGTTTTCTCCACAGTTAGTGTGTCTTCCAATGTAGAATGCTAAAATATGAAATATGGAAACCTAAACGAGATCGACCGCTGCCTCTGCGACTCAGGTGTTCATGTGTCCTCGCAGGATAATTCAGGAACGCTCATTGTTAACAGAGAAAACATTCGGGGTGGAGCAGAGAAAACTAATGACATGACCACAACTTTTGAAACTGAAGGACTTCAGAAAGCCGGTGGCCCGCCCCTTCACTTCAAGGTCGCAGACTGCTTAGCACGAGAGATTTATTAACCTATTTAAAATCCATCAAGCGACAGTTTGCCATACATCCATTTGAACTTTTTACGCGGTCCTGGCACACTTCAATTACACACCATGGGAAATGCTCAATAATGTAGCCTACATGATGCTTTGTGTCTCAGTATCGCAATCGACCAGTGAAGACATTGTGGTCTACTTTTGTCACACCAGGAATTAAAGTTTCGTTTTGTTTAGGAAACCAGCTGTAGTCTAGTTGGACGCTGTTCCACGACTGGAAACAATGTTAAAATAACACCCCGTAGGCGTTACTTTGTGTCGTGCCACATCGTTTAAAAGAGTCGTATTAAAAGGGGGTGATGATGTTGTCTTTTTACGCTACCTTACTATCAGAGAATATTGCCACTTTCTCATCAACATGTAAAATCACAAAACAACGTTTAAGTAGCGCAATAGCCTATGTAGAAGCCTACTGCCAGGAGAGCAGGTAAAAAACAGCAAAACGTTTCCAGTCGTCTAGAAATGGAAACCTTGTTGTGAAAGACTTCAATTGTCTTGTCAAATGCTACAAGCAGTATCTATGCGCTATGTCTGTGGCGTGGTTATGAACAACTTCCTGTGCTTTCATCTCCCCTGGTCTATCTGTAGGCCAGGCAGACAGACACAGATAGGCCTCGCTTTGGTTAAGTGGTGAAAACTGCTCCTAATTACGAACACTAATAATAATGACATTGAAGTTGCAGTTATGCACCCTTCTTAGAGTGGTATAGTTGAAAGCATGACTATTTGCTATTATTTCATAGGCCAAATTGCTGGTTGGTGCATCATGCTCATCTCTTAATTTGATGTTTTAGCTGAACTCAGTCACCTTAGATGGCCAAACCCTGAATCTGTCTGGAAAGTTATGAATAACTAATTTCACACTAGACATAGGCTCTACATTTGTTAGTATGCACAGTAATTTATTACTTTTTAAAAAACTTTTTTTGCCAGCATCAATGCACTTCCTCATTGTCACAGGCCTATTTGTAAGCAGTAAATAAGTACACGTAGGCCTATACGTATGAGGAAAATGGAAATGGCCATGAGAAATAACGAGACTCTCAACTCACTCACTCTGTCTTTGCTCTATTTTTCTGAACTTTATCTGTATTTCTGGTCTTCATGAGCCTGGCTGTACCGTCATTTTGCTTTCTTTTTCTCAACCTTTTCAACTTCCAATTGAAGCCCGGATTGGTTCCCTTTAAAAACAAACCCATGGTCCTTGCTAAGTATCCCAGCTCAGCATTGTATCAGGCATGATCTTAAGCACTTTAGGAAACTCTGCCTGCCACAGCTGAGAGAGTCTCTGGAGTTTGGGTGGGACTGCCGTTATCCAGCCCAAGTCCCCCTTCACCCCCTCCCTCCAACGTCCCTCCCAACCGCCTCTGCCCCCTCTCTCTCTAAGCTCAGAGACAGAGCGATTCATAATGTAAACAAAAATGCTCCAAAAACAACTATCACTGTCCCCCATCAGATACGGGCTCTTACATAAAGAAAATGACTTTGTGCTCTTTTTTTAAACAGCACTGGGGACACTGCGCATGGAGTAATGGCGGGCATGGGAACATTTCCTTATTCAATTAGGCAAGTCCAAATGGCTACCTCCAAGTTTTTCTAACTCAGTTTTTTTTTTTTTTTAACGGATGAATGGCAGTCCAGCTTCTTGTAAAGCTTAGATTATGTATAAGAAGTTCTTAATTAGTCCCCTCTGATTGTTCTAGACTTTTGTCATACCACACATGAAATGGACATTAGGATTTATTATTAAAAAATATTATCAATTATTAACAAATATAGCCACTGACAATCATGAATACCATTGCTGTGCGTTATATGCCTACAAGGTTGACTTTTTTCAGGGCATTGTCTCACAGAAGTATTCAAATGCAGCTACAGTAGGCCTACTGACTTGACATGATTCAGAATTGCCCACTATCATTAGGCTACTGTTAATTTCAGAAGATGATTACAATTGAAAAAGCTAAAAGTATGAGCGAAAGCTAAAAAAGTACGAGTCCAAAACAGAGGTCACATCTTCTGACCATAGAGACTATAGTGTATATTGGGCAACCTTAGAGCGATCTTTGTGATTGGCTGAAAGATGGCTCAAGAAAATTAAATGTATGCGGTTTGTTAAAGTGAGCTCTACAGGGCTTTTGAAGGTCCCCATCCTGAAGGTCATCATGCCACCACATACACTATAACTAATAGCATTCCTAAATTGATCAAGTGGCCATTGATCCCAAAAGGCTGCTTATCTTATCCTGATAACAAAGGGAGAGTCCACACAACGTTCATGCATAATTCCCACATATCTGGGCTCGGAAAACCAGCTATAGGTGTGAGAAAACGGCCCAATCAATTATAGTGAGAGAACACAGGGCACTGAGAACTGGCAGCAAACAATGAGACACATGAAACGTAATCATCACACAGAACTGAAAGTGTGCCAAGCCGGATTGAACCCGAAACTCGGTTCGTGAACAGTGAGGTAGGAGTGGTTGACACGGTATAAAATAGTATTTGAGATGCTTTTTGTAGAGATGGTACAAATCGGTTTTGAAGCTGGAGTGTGCTTCATGTGCTGTGTGGCAAATGGGACTGGTATATCTAGAGACCAACTGTGCTCAAAAAGATTGGAAAGCAACATCTTGTCATGAGATTTTGAATGAATTGCACGGCATTTTAAACTGTTTTTGTCAACACTTAAAATAAAATTTACAAAAAATTAACAAAAAATAATCTGTTACATTATATTTAGCAGCCTCAGTAACATTCCAGACATCCATAAAAGCTGTTGAACATTCCAAAGAAAGAGGAGCTGTGATACATCATTTTATGAAATGTTACCCTCCTTTTATGGTTAAAACACGGTTACAGGTTACAAGGTGGAAGTGTTATTGGTTCCTGTTAACACATGAGAACCATCAAGAGCAGTTCCCTTAAAAAACATCATACACTCACTCATTTTTACCACATACTATGAGTGCATTCCAATATGCACACTCCTGTCCTCCACTTGTGCTTGTGGCCTGGCCCCGCCTCCTGGCCCCGCCTCCGTGGAGACAGCAATTAAGTTTCCCAGCTGTCAGCCAGAGACAGACTTTGTGTCAGCCTAGCCACAACAACCTTTGAGGGACTATTCTTCATTCACCATCCAGTTTGCAAATGAGAAAATGACTTTACAATTGAGCTTTTGGGAGATATTGACATATAATGCTGTTGTCAGTGATGTCATCACAGCATATTACTTCCTGGTACGATGCCA
>NC_085878.1:36694341-36696841 GCF_034702125.1 Engraulis encrasicolus
CCTCCTTGCAAATCAATGTCATTCCTCATCCATCAGGAGATTGAAGCAGACTCCAATCTACTCATCGCTCCAAGGGCTGTGATTCTATATTCTGCAACTGGCAGGCCAACTGGCCTCTGTCCTGCCTTTGTCATCCTGACTTAGAATAATCATAGAGGTCGTTTTTTTAGCGACCGTCACAACACAACTGTGTGCCGTGTTTGATGGGATGTGGGAGTGGTGATGTCCTCACACGGTATAGCTTAATATTCACCTCCAGTTTGACTGTTATGAGTGAGGGCTCTATTCCAGAGAGAGAGAGAGAGACAGAGAGACAGAGAGAAGCGATATGGTAGGGAGAGGAAAGATAGAGATGGAGAGACAGAGAGAGAGATGGTCAAAACAACAAAGTGAGTGAAAGACGAAGAGAGGGAGAGAAGGACGATAAGATGGCAAAGAAGACAATTCTGCGGATCAGAATCTGCTGTCACAAAAGTAATCTGTTAATGCTCATCACACAGCCTTTGGACAAGCAAGGCCCCTTTTTCAACACATAATGCTTCTTGGGGGTTGTGACCTCTGTGTAGCAGCTTTTGCAGAGATCAAATTGTGTATTCATTCACCCCCAGCATCACAGATGGTGACCTACACATCAACTTAAGTTTAGCAGTATTTTGCATTTTATTGGTCTTTTGTCATTTTGGCAAATTACCAAGGAGATCAAGGCTTTGGCGTTATGCTATAAAAAGCTGAACAATATTACTTTGGAGGTTTTCAGTGTATTTGGTTTGGTGACACACCGATACAAGATTCTTATGTACTAGGTGGAATAGACATTAAATTGACATTATCACTGACTGACTCCCATCAATGCTGAAACATCTCCCTCATCCCAAAACATATATGTTACTATCTGTGTATAGGCAGAGGTGGTACAACAATGGGTTTACTCTACCTTGGTTCCCAGCACTGCATGCAGAAAAACTATTCTTCTACAATGTCAATGATGGCACTGCTTTTGCAAGTTTGTCAATCGAACCACACACTTTTGTTTATAATATTTACATCGTAATGTTTGTTTACCTGTGCTTTTGCTTGAATGACTTTCAATATTCCGTTTGAATAAGGGAAATCCTGGCCGTTGACTCCCAATATGTTCCTGTGTTTACTGTATGGTATACATACATAATTCAAAAGTAGTAACTAGTAGAAGATGTGCGCTCCCTGCAACCAAAGCTAATACAAACAAGTGACGTAGAACACCACGTGCAAATCAGTGGTACAGTATCACCTTGTGTAGCAAAAGGGATAGTTGCCCCACCATCCAGGCCTCCACTTACCAAATTCGGAGGCACTGACCACTGCACCAAAAAGCCAGGTCAGAGCTCACCCACAACTCTAGTGACAGACACCATCCTGCTGTGTGTGTGTGTGTGTGTGTGTGTGTGTGTGTGTGTGTGTGTGTGTGTGTGTGTGTGTGTGTGTGTGTGTGTGTGTGTGTGTGTGTGTGTGTGTGTGTGTGTGTGTGTGTGTGTGAGTGTGCCCGTGTGTGTGTGTGTGTGTGTGTGTGTGTGTGTGTGTGTGTGTGTGCGCGTGTTTTTTTTAAACAGTAACAGAGATACTGCAGATGAGTAGAAGAACATTGGACTTCTTCATGTTGTGCTCTCACATCTATCAAAGTCTGTTCAAACAATGTACCACAGCAGCACACACACAAATAAGTGCCATATCTTCCTTATAAACTCTATAAACACTGGCCCAGGTCTCCAGGATCTGTGGTATATAAACAAACGGGCAATGTGAGAACTGTAAGCAGTGTAGACTCCCAGCTTATGAAAAAAATAAACAAACAGTTTTGTGTGTGTACAGGACCAAGATGTGGTACTGTACAAGTTTCATGTTGTTAAGGACTGCTGGACATACGAACAGTAGCGGGAGGTTTTAGAGCTGGTAGAATATGCGCCCCACTGGGAGAAAAATATAGGTCCGCAACTCTGTTCGATGCTCCCAGACATAGTTTAATGTCTGGGAACATCGAACAGTATTGCAGACCTACTATACGTATATTTTCCTTTAAGTGATCTTCTGTTTGGTCCAGCACCTGTCCTACTGATGTGTGCATCTCTTTGGACTTTTTGGACAATATGTGCCCACCCACCTGACTACCTACTGACTGCAATGTGTACCTGTAGAGGCGTTGGGTGGGTATATTTTGAACATATCTCAGTCAATCTGGCGTGGTAATTCAACACATCAAGAGTAGGATCATTATTAGTGTGTATTTTGACTCAGTGTTGAATCAACACTATAACATTCTGCTGGGATATGTTAGTCAGCACTGCTATACCTGGACAACAAGGGATAGAGAACTGATCAGCGCTTCAGTGTGAAGCCGCTGTTTTCGCATGACACACAAAAAAAGTGTCACAGTGTTTCTGGCTGGCCCCACAAGGAGCCAAGGCAAGCAAGCATGCACGCTCAGGCAACGATACAGTGTTGTTGTTGGACTGAGGCTGAGAGA
>NC_085878.1:36701841-36704341 GCF_034702125.1 Engraulis encrasicolus
CTACCTGTGTTTCGAGGTTCAATTCTTTTTGGATATATGGGGTGGGCTTGACAAAGTGACCACATACTGGTTCATTCATTAGGGCAGGGGTGGGGAACCTATGTCTTTAGGGCCGTTTACGGTCCTTGAGGCCGTATTATCTGGCCCCCTATATAATTTTAATGTTTGATATGTTTTAATGTTTGTTATGATATAGTTTTACATGAAATATGTTTTGTAAAGGAATATTTTCAGGGGGGCTGGTGGAGGAGGGGGCTGTTGTAAAGGTGGCCACCTTCAACATAGGCCTAAAGTGCAGGGGGAAATCCTTGTTTATGTTCATAGTACAGCCCTTGGAGGACTCGAATGAACATATTTGCCCATCCCTGGCCGAGGGTGTGACCCCAGGCTATACATTTCATGTCACAGTCTGGCTTGGTGGTTATCTGCCCTGTTTGTACTGTGCTAGTAGCAAGCTGAGATGAGATGAGATGATACGTTTTTATTCAATATCTTAGCAGGTAAAGGAGACATACAGCGATTGATTGATTGACATTGATATTGAAAGGGAGAAAGCCCTTAAAAAGCTGCACAAAGCTGCTTAAACAGCTGTAATAATCCCATTTCTGTCCCACAGAACTGTTTTACGGTCACACTGCGAAGCAGGCCCTTCCAGACCGGGTGTCGGCCTACAGTACATATCTGTCATGTGATCCCAAACCGACTCTCCTCTTGCTGTCTTCTCCAAAGGTGAGTGACAGTGGAGTGCAGTGCAGTGAGTGGGGGAGCGAGGGAGTGAGTGAGCGAGAGTGAAAGAGAGAGAGAGAGAGAGAGAGAGAGAGAGAGAGAGAGAGAGAAAGAGAAAGAGAGAGAGAGAGAGAGAGATAGAGAGAAACTGAGTGGACGTATGGAGAGGACAGTGTTGGGGTCTGAATAGGGCCCTGATTGAAAATAGTGGGAGGAGATAATTATGCGTGGGCATGATGAAAGCTAGCCGCGTGTGTGTGAGTGAGTGTGGAGCCGTGCATTGGGTGTGTGTGGGTGACTGTTCTGTGTGTGTGTGTGTGTGTGTGTGTGTGTGTGTGTGTGTGTGTGTGTGTGTGTGTGTGTGTGTGTGTGTGTGTGTGTGTGTGTGTGTGTGTGTGTGTGTGTGTGTGTGTGTGTGTGTGTGTGTGTGTATCTGTGTCGGTGTGTTGCGTGGGGTTGTTCAGGGTGCTCTCTCTTTAGAGTCAGGTCGCTACAATGGGGGCCAATCTTAGCACAATGGGATGCAAGGGGACACAACACTCGAGGGCCGCCAGCTGGACTCATGAATGGATCGGTCCTGGCCCCTCTCAATTTCCGGAGAGAGAGAGAGAAAGAGAGAGAAGAGAGAGGGAGAACAAGATAGAAAGAGAGAGCTGGGGAAATAAATAATGTTCATGAACAAAGAGCAGAGGAGAGAAGAATAAAATAGGTGGAAAGCAAGGGGGAGAGAGAGAGAGAGAGAGAGAGAGAGAGAGAGAGAGAGAGAGAGAGAGAGAGAGAGAGAGAGAGAGAGAGAGAGAGAGAGAGAGAGAGAGAGAGAGCAAGGGAGGGGGGAGGGAGGGAGAGGAAGGGATTCTGTGGGTGGAAAGCAAGGGTAAATGAGGAAAGAGAGAGAGTGAGAATGAAAGGAGAGGAGAAGGTGAGAGAATGGGATATAGGTGGTGAGCAAGGGTTAATGTGGAGAGAGGGGGTAGAGCGTGAGAGGTAGAGGGTGAGACACAGAGAGGAGAGGTAGAGGAAAGGATAGGAGCATGGGAGAGGAAGCGAGAGTGGGGATGGCGAAGAAACGAAAGAGAGGGAGAAAAGAGTGGGGGTGTGAGATGAGTAAGTGTTTCCCTCGGAAAGGCCACGTGCTGCTGGGTAGTGACTCATCACACACACACACACACACACACACACACACACACACACACACACACACACACACACACACACACACACACACACACACACACACACACACACACACACACACACACACACACACACACACACACACTGTATCACACACACACAAATTCACACACTGACACGCATACTGTACACACACACACATTCAGACACACACACACACACACACACACACACACACACACACACACACACACACACACACACACACACACACACACACACACACACACACACACAGCTCCACACATAATCAGCGCGGCGGCCTGTGGCTGTAACAGACTGGTGCCCACCTGATTGCCCAGGCTGCCCACAGAGCAGAGTGGAGCGGAGCAGAGCAGAGGGCCAGTCACGGGGGCGGGGGGGATCTGGCCGGGTCCAAGCAGCCGTGGCGCGGCCGTGACGACAACAGCATAGTGCTTCGTGACCGAGGGAGCTTGGTGACCCTCTCTCCCCACGCCACCCCTACTGCTGCCAATGACACGAGCCGCCAGGTTGTGTGTGTGCCCCCCCCCCCCTTCACCTATTTCGCTCTTTCATACACTGGGTTTATACGTGCTGAAAGGGGGCCACTTTGTCATAA
>NC_085878.1:36709341-36736841 GCF_034702125.1 Engraulis encrasicolus
CCGCTTCTGAAAAAGTAAATATAATTAACATTAATGTAACATAATACTATTAAAACCCCCAACGGTGTTGACAGTTTATGGTTGGGACAGTACCAGTGTCCAAACAAATGATCAAATTGAGGAGAAATTAGTAAACTTACAGGAGCTTCAGTGATGGTGAAGTATTCAGTAGAGCTAAAGGTTTGAAAAGGGGTCCTAAGTAATGACAATGACCTTGCGCATACCTGATTTTATTGTCTTTTTAAAAAATCTGACGGTGGTGACTAATATGCTGGACACACTTTGAGCAATCAGAAAATAGTAGTAAATATTGCTTTACACGCACTATGTGCATATCTGCAGAACCACTTCAATATGGACTTTCACATCATGGTGATATTATTCAATAATATCAGTGATTTTTACATTTTAAGTCAATTGAAATGATGATGTCTGTCCTTGGGTCAGCTGTTTGTATAGGGTGTGGGCAGGTTTATAGCCATGAAAAGTAATAAAGTTACACATAAATATTTCAAACGACTGTACATTTATGTAACAGACCCCTGGGTCTTTACCTGGATTCATTTTATTCATGAAAATGTAGTTTATTTTCAACAGAATTGGCAGTTTATTGCTGAGACATGTTTTAGCCGCTTTCTCAAGAATCAGTGTATTGTCACACTAACTTAGCTGCTGTGACCTGGTTGAGGCCAGCTTATTTTCCTTCCTTCCCCTTCCTCTCTGCTCTCATTACATATTTAAATGGCTGCTCTTGAGAGCAGTGAACTACATTTCTGTTTGGATAACACAAGGCATTTAGATGATGTTATACACACTGTACATGTATGTCCGCCTGTGTCACAGGGGCACAGTTGAAGACTGTGTTTCAGTGTCTATTGTCATCAGGGCTTTAAATTAACTTGTTTTCATAACCAGCCAAAATGGCTCGTAGATGTTAATCTTACTAGCCAAACACACACTCTCTAATGGGTCAAAGTGGCTAGTAAGTTGGTCTTTTCTACCAACCAAACTGAAATTTCACCAGTCTTTGGCCGGTTGGCTGGTGTTGACTTGTCATTTTTCTAATGTTCGTTGTGCATAGAGGCATCAGGCAATCATATCATAGGTTAAGATTGGTAAATTGCCAATATGTGCGGTGCTTAGATTGCCGTGACATTTTGTCTCAACAGGAAACACCAATGAACTTTGTGGATCCAAAGGAATACAGTATCCCTGGTGTTGTGCGGAAAAATCGCTACAAGACCATTCTTCCTAGTAAGTGTATCTGGATAGAAATGAAGTAATTCTGTTAAGAGGTCAGTGAACAGAGCATGTCTCACTTGACAAACGATACATTACTCGGTACAACATATCACAGATCAGACTTGGAGACAATGTCTTTGGATTGTCATCCAAAGTAAAATGTTTGTTGTACGGTAGATCAAATATCCCCATGTTAAAGCCTACTACTATACACACACTGTTCCTACGCAAACCATATTTCTACTGCATCAATCTAATTTAAAGCAGTGTTGTGGCTTGTTTTCCCCAGTTTCCATATTTCTTGTCCCCTTCCCCTGTACTTCCATTCCTGATACAATCCTCGTTTTACAGCATGTCTCACAGCATTAAACAGGTTAGCACGTTTGGACAGTTCCCCAGTAAACAGATGGAGACGTGAGCTGTGGTAAACCCTATAAGCTAAAGCCAGACCCGCTTCCCTTCTCTTCCCTGCCTTGTGTGTGTTTTTTCCCCCAGACTCACACAGCAGAGTTTGCCTTCAAGCCACGGACGAAGATGACTTCCTTAGCACTTACATCAATGCCAATTACCTACGGGTGAGTGGGGCGCACTTTATTGAGTCCTGTCCTCGTGTCCATGCAATAATGCACTTTGAACACTATAAAATGACACGGCGGCTCTCTGTCACTGCACTGCAGCAGCTTGTGTGCTCTGGATGTGTTTTCTGATTTAATATTTGTTTTTTTGTGTGTGAGCTGGGGACCCTGTATTTCAGTTACTGTACACAGGGAAGTCAACAGGGGGGTGGGGCAAAGGGGACAGTTGTCCCAGGCCCAGGGACTGACTGGGCCCAAAATTGGCTTCCCATTACATTGTATGTATTGGGTGGGGGTGGGGGGGCCCTTCAGATAACTTTGTCCTGGGCCCAACAAACGCTGTCTTGACTGTACAGATTCAAAAACACTGGTGCTGCTGTTACCGTCTTGCGAGTGGCTTTTTTATTGCCAGCATTGAAACTGGCTACTGCATTGGAACTGTGTACTGTACATTGCTGAATAATGTATTGATGTAATAAGGCATGAAGAACTACATGCACTTGGAATTGAATTGTATGTAAGCTGGGGGCAACCCCACCTCCAGTGTTTCTGCACTAACTTATGCCACCCATCTGGAGTGAGTGGGGACCCAGCTGTGTGGTGGGCTCAGGGCTGTGTGTGGCGAATAGGGGCTAACTGTGCGTGTGCGTGTGCGTGTGCGTGTGCGTGTGCATGTGCATGTGCGTGTCCGCATGCCTGTGTGTGTGTGTGGTGTGTGTGTGTGTGTGTGTGTGTGTGTGTGTGTGTGTGTGTGTGTGTGTGTGTGTGTGTGTGTGTGTGTGTGTGTGTGTGTGTGTGTGTGTGTGTGTGTGTGTCTGTGTGTCTGTGTGTGTGTGTGTGACAGGGCTATGATGGAGAAGAGAGGGCCTACATTGCCACCCAGGGGCCGACGGTCAACACGGTGGGGGACTTCTGGAGGATGGTGTGGCAGGAGCGCTCGCCCATCATCGTCATGATCACCAACATCGAGGAGAAGAACGAGGTCAGCCTCAACTAGCTCTTCCTGTATCTGCCACAGGCCCAAACCACACTCACAATACCGCAGACACCACCGCTGTGTATGTAGCACACAGTCATAAAGATACTACATATCTAAGAAAGAAAAGATTTCAACAGAGATGAAAGCTGCATTATGTATTCACTTTATGCATCAGACATAAGGGTTGCAAAGGAAAACCTACAAACTGCACAGTAGCAAGTTAGCAATAAACTTTGTTTTTGTTTGTATGATTTTGCTCACAGTAACAGCACTTGGTTACTGAAGCACTATGATTTGGTCATTGCCATTCTGGTAACCCGCAAATGAATAATGCTGTGTCTTAATGGGTTAATGAATAACGTTACATTGTACTGCTACCTACCTATGTCATGTGATGCTGCATTACTTTTGTCTGCCCCTGTTGCCATGCAGAAGTGTACAGAGTACTGGCCAGAGGACACTGTGACTTGCGAGGGCATTGAAATCACAGTAAAGCAGGTCATCCAAGCGGACGACTACAGCCTTCGCATCTTTACCCTGAAGGTGACCACTGCTGCGGATGGATGAATGGATGGCTGGATAGAGAGGCTTTTACATCAGCGTGTGTGTGTGTGTGTGCGCGTGCATGTGTGCACGTTTGACGAGAGAGAGAGAGAGAGAGAGAGAGAGAGAGAGAGAGAGAGAGAGAGAGAGAGAGAGAGAGAGAACAAGAGGAATAGGCACAGAAGGCGAGAGGGAAATAGTAAAGTGGTATGAAGAGAGAGAGAGAGAGAGAGAGAGAGAGAGAGAGAGAGAGATGGACAGAAGGAGGAGAGAGAGAGAGAGATGAAGAGAGAAAGAGAGAGAAAGAGAGAGGGAGAGAGAGAGAGAGAGAGAGAGAGAGAGAGAGAGAGAGCGAGAGCGAGAGCGAGCGAGCAAGCAAGCAAGAGATGCACTGTGTGGGACTGAGGTCTGTATAGGTGTTTACACTTTGTTAGAAAAATCTGCCACATTTTTCTGAATAGCTCCTCGTTGCATTCCTGAAGGGTGGGGGTATTTCGTATGTCATCCCAATCATGCATTTACTTGCTGTCTTGCACTGGAAGCATTGCTGTCATGGCAACTAATGTCCTTAGCAACACAGTGTCAAACATAAATGAAGAATTTCTGGTGGCTGAAAATAACTCCATACTCTGTTCAGAGGGACAGTGTTTGTTACATTTTAGTTAACGGATATCATTCATGCTTATGCCACTGTGCTGGTGCAGTACTTTTCTTGCATAGTTGTCTTAACTCTGTTTGGAGGGACATGGATATTTGTACAATTCAGCTTAACTGATTGTGGCACTTTACTTGTGCAGTTGTCTACACTCTGTTCACAGGGACCATAAATGCTGCTACATTTTGCATTACATTACATTACTTTTAGTTGACGCTTTTAACCAGACATTTACAGTTATTTACAGGGTATTGGCTACAGTTTCTGGATGGAGGTGGAGGAAGGGGTAAGGGTGGAATTCAAACCAACAACCCTCTGATCTTAAGACCACGTCCCTCACCATTTGGCCACTGCGTCATATCTTGTGCAATTGTCTGTACTCTGTTGAGAGGGACAGTGTTACATTTTAGTTTAAATGGATACGATTCTGTGCCACTGTCACTGTTACTGTCACAGTTGTTCTGATTGCCCTGAGTTGATTTCTAAGGGTGTGCCATCGGTGCATACTGTATGTCTAGCGCAATTGCCTTTATTCTGTTGAGATGGACAGTGTATGCTACATTCTAGGTTAACGGATATGATTGTAAGTCTGTGCCACTGGTGCAGTTGTCTTGCGCAGTGGGAGCATGTAAAATATGTATTTGGGTTACAGAAGGACACAGATCGCCTAAGGGGCCAGGAGGCTGTTGTCCTGATTTTTTTTTTGCTACTTTTTTTTCCACAGGAAATTTTAGGCCCACTATTTGCATTTGGTGTATTGATGAAGCGTATCAAAGGGTTTATTCACTGGATATGCAGAGAGACAGAAAATAGCATGGGATTTATTTTCATACTTGCTGAACTAGCTCTATTGTGTGTACTGTATTTGTGTGTGGGTGTGTGTGTATGTGTGTGAATGTGTTACAGTGTGAGGGAGAGGAGCGAGTCCTGCAGCAGTACTGGTACACTTCCTGGCCCGACCAGAAGACACCTGACAAGGCTCCGCCCCTTCTGGACCTGGTCCAGGAAGTGGAGGACGCCCAACAGAAGGCTCCGCCCGGCAGCGGCCCTGTCATCGTCCACTGCAGGTACAGTAGCACCAGAGAGAGTAGAGAGAGAGGGGTTCCGTTGGCCCATTGTTTTCGGGTTCTACTGTCGCAAGGGGGAGGAGGGGGGGAAATCCCCCTTTAGGCAGACCTAAGGGTTGTTCTATTCATTCTAGGAGCATTATGACACGCCCCTTTAGGCAGACCGGAACCTGGTCACGTTAGCTGTCCATATAAACCTATTATGTTGGCATATCTCTATATACTTAAAGAATCTCCGGTAGCACTCAGCACTTACTAAAGCAGCCGTTCCCAAACTTGTTTGGCCCGGCACCCCATCCTAAGTTTCTGACGACCTCACATTCATTTTCTTCCCTGTTCTCCCCTTGTATGTGGCGTAATAAAAATACTAGTGATCAGTTGAAAAATATTTGTCTTCAGAATTGTTTTTCCACCACTAGACATTTCAGGTACAGTAAGCTCATTTGAATTCCAGGTGACCACACATGGGGTCACGACCTGCAGATTTTAAAACGCTGCGTTAAGGCATATAAACCACCTTGCAATGTTAAGTTTTGTGCTATGTATTTACACCATATTTTTGGGTTACGGTAAGCTTTATGATTGGGCCTTGTGTCAGGCATATTATGGAAGGTTAAATACATGTTTCATGTAGGCCTACATACAGTGTAAAGGGGCTTTACATGAAGTGAATTCTTGAATTTCATGTAAGCCTTTGTTTGCCAAGTGCTTGGGATAAAATGTGACTCAAATGGACATGGATTGTTGACAGGGCTTCTGATGGACAAACATAATGTTAATGCATTATGGCACCGTTCACTGTCTACACATATTGTCCGTTTCCATCCTACTGAAAATGACTACTGTACCACTGCAGAGTAGGCAAATTAACTTATGACTGTTGTACCTCATAATCACACATATCACACACATATCACACACAGTATCACATCACTTTTTTTAAATACTCAACTTCTGTTATGTTGTGAATTATTGTGACATTTTTGCAACAATCGTTGGGAAGAACTCAACAAGAAGCCCTCACTTGGAAAATTCCTGTCAAAAATCATAATTTTCTTGCTGTACTGCAGCTCTGTGTGCCTTCCTTGAACCGTGATCTCTAACCAGCCCACAGCCCGAGGTCACAGAGCGAACGCTGCATTAACTCCGGCGTGTCAGGGAGGCTTTGACACAGATTATGTGTGCCATAGAAAATGGCCCTGGGGCAGCAGGGAGCTTGGCTGCAGTTGACTCACCTGATTAGGGCAGCCATGTTTGGAGTCAAGGGACGAGGGCTCCAGGGGTGCAGGGGCCCAGGCCACAAGAGCACGCTAAGGGCACCTCCACAACACCCCAACTACTGTGCAGCCCTATGCATATTTGTTTGGGTTGTTTCTACATCCTCTTAAGGTGCGTTCATAGAATTCAATCTGGCATTCTGAGGATAGAATCCTACAATACGGTTAAAAAAAACCCCTAGCATTCCGTCTGACTAAATGAACGTGAATTTTGGAATTTACGAATGGTTTTAAAGTACTGGGGTATGCTCGTACCCATAGTCTCTTATTTATTCCATCTAGTTACAGTTCATAAAGCAGTGCTGCTGACACAACACATACAACATGACTAGATGTACTGCAGAAGTGTCATATTTCATACAGTGTATGGCACTGCATAAACAGATAAAGAGACAGATAGAGGGAAGCACAGCTTCTCTGCAGTGGGTTCAGTAAACACAAATGCTGTTGATGGCTGTTCTCAAAGTCAGTAAGGGTAGAGCCACCGGAGGGTTCCACCAGCAGGGCAGGGCATTAGAGCACAGGCCCACAGCAAAGAGAACATTCCAGAACATCAAGCCTTGAAGGACAAGTTGCCATGAGTGCTTATATGGTTAGATTGCAGTGGGCATTTGTGACAGACACAATGTTGCATAACTATGCGAATACAGAGCCTTAAAGTGCAGCCATTTTCGCACAAGAGAATTAGTGGTGACAGAACAAAATGTTTCATTATTTATGTATTAGTTATTCATGTCACTGTTTCTTTGAATGGGTGCTGTGGGCCATTGTGCAAATATCCATGTCATGCAAATATCCTCATTTTGAAATGGCCCTACAGTCATAAAAGTATATGGACCAGACTGAGTAAACACAAACGCTGAATGAACATGCCTCCGTGTTTACACATCAAATACAAACAAATTATAAAAGATGTGTCAGTTTCCATTGAGTGAATACAACCTCCTTGCGTGTGCTCTGTCAGTGACCCATATATTCAATACAGTTAAGTTACACATAATTGTGTAGAGGTCATTGACATTTTTAGTAGCAGACATCATTTGGTGAAACCACAGCTAATGCCACTCTTGTAAGATTTAAATAAAAAAATGAATAATTGGTTATTAAAGTACATTGGTGATGTAATGTAGGCCTACATTAATGTGTCAGAGGACTTTAAAAGTCAGCTGCAAAGTCTTTGGGCCAGTTTTTGTTGGGCCTTCCACAATCTCCTGCCTTAACAGTGTCGACGAATTTCTTGGTAAAATGATAAACTTTGACCCCCTCAGAGGGTGGACACACACACACACACACACACACACACACACACACACACACACACACACACACACACACACACACACACACACACACACACAAGCAAGTATGCCTGCACACACGCGCGCGCACGCACACACACACACGCACGCACGCACGCACGCACGCACGCACGCACGCACGCACGCACGCACGCACGCACGCACACACACACACACACACACACACACACACACACACACACACACACACACACACACACACACACACACACACACACACACACACACACACACACACACACACTCTCTGCTGGATGACCTTTTGCTTCGCTGCTTGGTCAAAAGCAGACTGTGGATGTGATTGGTTGACATTGCCCATGGTTCTGTTCTTCAAAGCTAGGTACAGTACGTGAATAAAACTTGTTCTTGCTAACGGTTACATCAGAGTTGCCCATATTAGATATGCACACAGTTGAAACACTATAACAATTGGTAGTTGGTCAATTTGACTGTAAAATGATCATAGTACAATTTAATAACAAGCGTCATGTTTCATTCATCTTTGTTTTTTTTCTTACGGGGCCTGTGGACGGGTCTGCAGTGGGCATTACTGCAGCAACAGGTTAAAAGCCGTCATTGAATTGTTCTCTTTCAAAACCACTTCATAGATTTTTTTTTGTCCCATCGGGTCATTTGGCAGCACCGCACAATATCATCATAATCTTATCAATACGTTTCCCCTCTTCCTTTCCTTCCTGTTTGTTTGTTTGTTTGTTTGTTTGTTTGTTTGTTTGTTGTCCCATGGGACCCGCAGTGCTGGCATTGGCCGCACTGGCTGCTTCATCGCCACAAGCATCCTGTGCAAGCAGCTGAAAAACGAGGGAGTGGTGGACATCCTCAAGACTACCAGCCAACTTCGTCTAGACAGGTGACGCTAAACATTACATTACATTACGTTACACTTAGCTGACGCTTTTTATCCAAAGCAACTTACACTTATTTACAGGGTATTGGTTACAGTCTCAGAAGCAGTATGGGGTTAGCTGCCTTGCTCAAGCTCAGCTCAGCCACGGTAGAGAGTGAAAGGGAGGGATTTGAACCTGCAACCCTCTGATCTAAAGCCCATCTCGTTAACCATTAGGCCACGGCTGAACACTGGCCATGTCAACAAGTCAGTCACATTAGTACACCACACACTCTCAGATGCGATCAATTTGCCAACATGACCAATGTAGGTTGTTACAGCCACCAAGGAGGCTATGCTTTTCGTATAGCTTGTTTGTTAGTCGGAAGGCAGGAAGCAATGGATGGATTTAGATTTTTTTTCATGATGGGTCAAAAGGAAGATAACTTGGAACTCTGGAACTGATTTGAATCACGTTCCAGCTAAAGGATTTTTGAGTAATTGGATTATATAGGACCTACTTTTAAGTCTTTAGTTGACCTTCGAGTCAGAGAGCCTTAGTGGGGGCCCTACTGTGGCCTACTGGTAGGCCACTGGCTTGCCGCTCCTTCCCACTCGTTTCCTGTCTCCTCTCACTGTCCTATCACAAATAAAGGCATGAAAGCCCTAAAACATATTTGAAAAAAAATAAAACTTTAGTGAGTAAAATGTCCTAGATGGAAGTCTGCCCTCTCTGAGTGCCATTCTACTCTTTTAACCCATTGATGCCTGAAGCACTTGCAAAAAACGCCTGCTGAATGCCTAAGCCCTTGTTGGGGAAGTTGCCCTCAGCCTATAAAAACCTAAATATCTTAGCCTCTGATGCACATAAAACATCAAATAAGTTGCATTTAAACCCCAAGACCCTCATCTTGCATTAGAATGTGTTAATTCGGCTGTAACATACCCACATTTTTATTAAAAAAGCTAAAATCTCAAGAGCCTGAAAGCAGCGTACATGTGTCTCCAGGCATCAAAGGGTAAACAACACATATGGATCATCAGGCTAAAATGGGTTAATGGATCTCTTCACCATGTTTGTGCTCGCACTGAAGGCAGCTGTTCCTTATTTGCAGGGGTGGGATGATCCAGACAGCTGAGCAGTACCAGTTCGTTCATCACGTCCTCAGTTTGTATGAGAAGCAGCAGACCTACAATGCTGAGGAGTAAAGTGGTAACAGGCATCCCTCCGTCCTTTGCAGGCCCCCAGCGCTCTCTCTCTCTCTCTCCCTCTCTCTCTCTCTCTCTCTCTCTCTCTCTCTCTCTCTCTCTCTCTCTCTGCCCTGTCTGCACTACATCTGAACCAGCCTTGCATGCCACCTTCACACCTCCACAGACTTGACCTGCCCTGCCCAAGTCCGCATGGCATCCCATCCAAAACAGACGCTACAGCCAGCAGTATTGCAGCCCCTCCACCACACACACACACACACACACACACACACACACACACACACACACACACACACACACACACACACACACACACACACACACACACACACACACACACACACACACACACACACACACACACACACACACACACACATAAATACACACACTAGGAGCTAGACAGTTCATATCACCGGAAGCGTTCGTTCAGAAGCACACAATCTGATCCATTCCAGTCAGCAGACGGCACGCACGTGACGTCGCTTGTGTAGTGACATCAGCAGACGTGGCAAACCCAAGTCAGAGTGTGATTGGTCTAATTAGCTGTTAAGCTCTTCCTCCCTCCCTCTTTACTCTCACTGACTTTTCTATGAAGACTCTGAGGGGAACTGTGAGGACAGAGGACATCATAATGATTTTAATACATCCACCCAAAGACTCTTTCGCCCTGCAGCCTAAAGGCCTACAACACACACACACACACACACACACACACACACACACACACACACACACACACACACACACACACACACACACACACACACACACACACACACACACACACACACACACACACACACGCACACAGTCCGAGGTCTTTGGCTCAGCGGAGGTGACTCTTCTCCAGTCCGAATGTAACGATGGCAGATGGACACGATGCGTCACAAAAGAAGAAGAAGAAGAAGAAGAAGAAGATCTCAATGTGTCATCACATACAGCACAACAATCCATGAAAAAGAAAAATAACAGGAAACACACATACAGTACAGTACAGTACACACACACAAACATAGGGGACAATCTTCACTTTCGTAGTCTTTTTAACAGTGGTGTTTTTGTCATGAGATCGACTGCAGTCGCTCAACCACAAAACCTGGTCGTCATACTGCCTGAAATCAGTATTAAGCAGAAACCCAGTGTTGTTTGCCAGCCAAAAACGGGAAATGAGAAATGGAGAAGAGCGCTGTTGTGCTGTAATGGAATATTGTTTCTAAATTGGTTTCTACAGGGCAGATTCATGTATAACTGTGTATTTGATTTGGATAGTTAAAACTGATCTGATGCTGGTTTTTAAAATACAGGGGAGTGAATGTGTTATATGTGTGTGTGTGTGTGTGTGTGTGTGTGCGTGTGTGTGTGTGTGTGTGTACGTGCGTGCATGTGCTTGTGCGCATTGTATGCATGTGTGTGTAGTATGTGTGTATGTGTTTGTGAGAGACTACTACTACTAATATGGTATGATGACAAGGGTGCATATCATAAAATCTGTCCGTCTTAGTGGAGGGAAGTCAAGTTTCCAGCATGCTCAGTATTAGTCATAATGGTCTGTTGAGTGCGTGGCTTGTTGGGGAGCTACTCCGTAGGGCCTCCCTTCGCCCGAGAACTCCTATATAGAATGTGTATGACTCTGCACGGGCGGGGTTCTCCTGCTCTTGACTACAACAAGCTATAATGTTTTTTAGACATTGACAGCCTGCATTGTGGTTGGTCTCAAGGAAATAGGTTAATCTAGCACATGTATTTTATACATAATGGCCTTACTCAGTGTCTGTCCGTTTGGTCTTATATATTTCCTCGTCCATATGCCTTCCTGTCCATAACTCTCCTTCTGCTTGTCGTCGTTTTAATTTTCTCCTTGCGTTTATCTGGTGATGTTCCACTTTGACTTGAACACACATTTGATGCTGCACCTCAAGAACTTTTATGTGATCAAAATGCCGGTACACTGTATATCCAACTACTGTTAACCATGTACATAACATGCTTGCTTCTGTGATGCAAGTACGAGAGTGTGGCATAATCACGGGAGCATTAACTTATCGGGGAGCCGCTGTCATTTTCACAGGCGCTCCCCGTTTTAAACTTGATCAGTGAATGATCTTTTTTTTATTGATTTGCCTGTTTTCTCTCTTCTTCTGACTTCAATGGACTTCATTTGTATGTGTGACTTGAGTTGGCTTTGCAGTTTCGTTCTCTCTGGGTGTATCGTTCGCAGCAAAAAGAGACAGAAGCATTGTTTCTAGATGGCAGCTCAATCAAATGACCTGACAGCTTTGCTCAGATGTTACCCTCCTACTGTATCACCCATCCCCCCCCATCTCCCAAGTCTGCATGATGAAGTCAATGATGATGAGCAGTGTGTATCCCGTGATAAACTATAATCCGGTGCCACATATTCCAAAAGACCTTAAATTACCTGTCCAAAATAGAGCATTTGGACAGGCAAATCCAGGCCATTCGGAATATGTGGCACCGGATTGTAAGCTCCTGAGTACAAGTTGTCCAAGGCACATAGTGATGTAGCCGGGGGAGAGATGTCAAGCATGGGTCATGAAGGGACAGTCACTGGCTATAGGCTGTGCGATCATGTTTGCTCCAGTAATGCCTGTGATCTTAGGATTGATTTTGTTACTGCATCAAAGTTCATGAACTGTCTTTTTTAAAAAATGTGCATTTGTTCTTTTTTTTTTCCTGTGTCGGGTACTGAAATGGTTTGTGTTTGTATTTTAGACTTTACCGTGTCATTGTGTTTGGTACTTATGATATTGGTTTGTTTTGGTATAATTCGAGATGGCTTTCACATATTTGCTTTATATTGAGTTTTTTTTCCCCCAGTGGGATAAAGAAATGTGTTTCATAATTGTGTTCTTTTCTTTAAATTGGTTTTATGTTTTTCAATGTGCTCTCTGTTGCAGCATTGCCAACATCCTCCCTGTTTCAATACACTGCCAAAGACTTCAGCACTCAGAAGACATTCACACCCACAGTAAATGATACTTTTACTCCAAGGAGACTGGAAGTACACTGAATATTCATATTGTTTCTGTAGACAGGAATAAGACCCTTTGACCTTGGTGTGTCTGCACAATGTTCAGCTGACCAGGCCAAATCGACACCGCACACTGCAGTAGCTTCATGTTATACAGTAGATATAGGCCTACTGTGGTTGTGTGCAGCTAATCCTAAACAAACGGAGACAGTCAAACTATGTGCAGCAAGCTTAAAAGCATGTGTGTTTCTACTACAGCTGATTGACTATTGCTTTCAGTGGTATACAAATGAAGGTATTTCAGTTGGAAGTGGATACATGTGCTCAAACATCATTCTCATATTACTGTTTAATATGTGTGCCATTGCCCAGAACCGCAGCATCTCTGTTAGACTTTGTTTGCACTTCATACACATTTGTGACATTAGGCTACAACTAGAGACATATAAGTGAGAACATGTTTTCAAGTTATTTCCGCATTTCACACCAAGAGGAAATGAAAAATATTTGGCATTTGTATGCTTATTATTCTCGTGCCAGCATTTTCACACCATGCCCTGTCCCTTGCAACCCTAATAATTATGATAATCCATGCAGGATAGTTAATACCCCCATCTTTCATTAGAACAGGAAGTCGTGAGGTGGGAGGGTTAGAGCAGGGGAGCCCAGCACTTCCTCTCCTTCCCGCCTTCCGCTGTCACCAGGCTCCCTACTCTACTCTCTGAGCTTGGCAAAGCGAAGAGATGGCCGCCCATCACCCCCCTACGCCGGCCCAGAATCCTCCATCTGTCCTGCCCATCTGTTCACCCTGGGCATGGGCATGGGCATGGGCTGGGCTGGGCTGGGCTGGTGCAACCACAGAACACTCCCCCCACTGCCCTCACTATCTCTGATCCTCCCTCCCACACCATGCCTCTGCCTGTAAAATGATGAAATTAAAAAAAAAACACACTTCAGGTGCTCTGTTGTTGGCAATGTTGTGATGGAATTTCAGCTTTTAAGTGAATGTGAGGCTACAATATGAGTTGATTGGTTTCAATTCATTTTTTTCTCTTGATGAACTACCTGAATGATGTCTGTCTGATGATATGTATTTACTTTTTTGGTTTATATTTATTTATTGGTTAATTTTGAATATTTATGGTTTGATATCACTCCCCAATGAAATTCAATGGATATCCTATAATGGCAGAGGACCTCTTTAAACCATTGCCTAATCAAATGCCTTGTCTCCATGCTGTAAAAGACCTACATAGAATGTAAAACCACTGAAGTTATCATTTCATGGCTTGTATGATTTGTTATTATTGCTTGATCTTTAAAATAAAATGCTACTTGTATTTATCAAAGAAAAGCACTGATTATTGTCTGTGGGGATGATGCATCCCTTGTGAGTTGTTGTAACGTTCTTGAAAAGTCCTGTCCCTTGTTTATTTCTCCAATTCATTTCAAGCTGTATTTTTCAGAACTTGTTTTATCTCCATGGTAACAGAGCGAGGAAGGCTGCATTGGCATGGCGCTCTGTGCATCTGAGTGGCTTTTCAGTGATGGCCAACCTCTATGCATTGCAGACCGACTGAAATCTCAAAATTCTGCCTGTCATTTACAGATATATTTGAAGGCAATCCCTGACACCAATTTTGCCATGTGTTTTACATAAACATAGAGCGATGTTGTCAGATGGGAAAGCTTTTTATAGGCCTACATTATTTCCACAAACATAGACTTGCCGGAAGAAACGTCAATTGTCAAAACGGTCACCTCATATTTTATGTCTTTTTTTTCTCCTCTTTGACACAAAAAACATGTTAAGCCACATAGCCTGCTGCAAAAGGCTTGGTGTACAGAGAGCAACCCATACGGTCCGTCACCTTTTCTTTTTCGGTATGTGACTGGGACCACATACTTTTTCCATCCAGGTCAACCATATCAGGTGCGGTGTGCCCTTCTTATGGGCCCTCTGTTGATGTGTTCAAATAAATATCCTAACATCAGCATCATTATTGTCATACTGTTTTAATCAGGCCCGTTAATTATGTTTGGCTGGTAGCCTATGACCTGGTATTAGCCCTTTTTTGGGAGAATTTAGTGACATAACTGTCAACATTCTGTCCTGAAATGCAAGCTTATATTCAACATATCTATCTAATATTTTTTCATTTCATATCTGTGAAGTGTGTTGTCATGTGTTACCTCCCTCTGTATTGTGAAGCTATGTCTCCACCTAGTGGTGCGTCAGCTCACCAACTCTCCAAGATGGTAAGAAGCCAATAATATGTGAAGGGGAAATTGCATTAATTCATCATCAAAACATCTTTCCCTACAATTCACGGCAGTGAAATTTAACCTACGTGTCTCACATTTCTTCTGGAGAGGTCACTCAGCGTAATATAACTGTGCGTAAATCTGTATGGAAATGTTGCGCTATCTGGTGCGCAGTCTGCGCACATGGCAATTTCAGAATTTCAGTCTAGACTAATTTCTTTCGAAAACAAGATTCTTCATTAAAATGTTACCCTGTACGTTTTTCTATTATGTTTATGTGTTGATTGTACATAATATTATTAGTTATTACTAGATATTCTTCTCTCTGGCGTAAGCCTATGCGTTATCAGCTCACCGTAGAAGTTTACGAAAACAAATCAATCAACTCCAACACAACGGATATTTTTGACAACGTTTAACAGAGCCCTAGATCGAAAGTGGACCAACTTTGGGTTCATTATCATTTTGTTTGTCTCACACATCAGCGCAGCCCACAATTCCGGCATCAGTCATTTGCGATTGGCCCAAAGTGACATCACCGTTTTTTTCAACACCGCCCAGTGCATGACCTCATCCGCGGCTCAAGAGAACTGTCATTGTACACATTCCTTTCCTGTAGAATGCCCTGCTAAAGCAGATTTGTTGTCTCCAAACAATGTTTAGCAATAAAATGCGTAAGCCTGGGTAGTGGAGATGTCCACCCCTAATTCACGTTACAAAGACATATGGTCACATACAGGTGGAATGAAATAATGCATTTCACTAGCTGACTGGCTCCATGCACCTCTCGTAATTATTTTTAGGGAATGCGTGCGCTCGCCTGTTGTTAGAGATAAACGTCTCATTTTCAAAACATCAATAATTGGATGATGTGTAACCTGATCAATTCTGTGTGATCCAAAGTTGTGAGTGTTGTTGCAGTAGGTTGCATTTATGACCCATCATTCATGTCACCCCACGCTCCACTGACGGCAGAGCTACTGCAGAACGCAACGTGATTACGTTGCATGTTGCGACTGTACACCGCTCTGACAGTGCCGCAATTCTATCGTGAGGGGACCTCCCTTAGTAGGGATGCTGCCCTTGTTATTTTCAGGAATCAGTCATCGCAATTTTAAATTATTTATCGCCGTTTGGGCTGTGGCCATCCGATCTACTCCCATCCAATAAGGTAAGATGCGTTTTCCCTGTACACTCATGGGGTTGATGTTAAATGTTTTCTTCCATTTACCTCGAGCAACAGAAATATACGAAACAGTAATATCTAAAATATAAAGTCATAATTTCATAATGCCACAATGCAAAAGCCTAATCCAATGGTTGCTTGGTATGTATGCCCTGTGTATTTCCTGTGATATTGAAATCTAGCATGTTGGTTATAAGGCAGGTCAGTTGCATGCTAGTTGATTCATGTGCAAGAAGTCTAACCAATGGTGTGTGGCTACATATAGGCTAAAAGTAATTTCGTCTAATGGAAGTTAAGCGTCGACTTCTGGATTCATGCACATTCATCCTAAAAACATTTGGGATATATCCCTTAATAATTAGTTTTCAAGTTTTGGTATGTAATGATAATGCAGACCGAATAAATAAACTTGCTTAAATAAATTTGACATTTTGTTGTTCAAATAAAACTAATTTATTTTTTAAATAAAATAATAGATTATTTTGAGGAAATAAGCATTGAGTAATGAGCTCAGTTGTGATATTCTGTGTTTGTTTGCTTTGGTCTGTTCTGTTGCTGGTCCTGTTTCTATGTGAAGCACCTTGCTGTGATGTCACCTCATGCACTGTTTTGGTCTCAAGAATTGCCACAACAGGCTCAGCAGTTGTGGATAATAGATTAGATCTCACTATTCTCTCCGGTCCAAAGAGTGTGTTTTGATCAAAACAGCTTACCAGACTTTGACTATGGAAGGGGAAGAGAGATATAGACCTTGTCAAGTATAACTTGGGCTGTGTTGTATGTACTGTAGGCCTATGCACTCTATGTTTGGATGTTTTTCTTCATTATTCTGAATGAGCATGATCAGCCCATCTGTTTCCCAGTCTTCAATACCGTACGATGGGGCCTCATCAAAGTTGACTCAAGTGCAGTTTTTAACAATGCGCTTGTTTATGAAAACTTGGCTGAAGTGTTTTTTCCCCTATTGGCTCTACAAAGGCCACATTTGAGACTTTTTTTGCCCGCTGCGCCCACTGCATGCATACCATCCATGGAAAATTTGCACTGTAGTGTACAAAGACTGTGTCCACTGCAATAGTATAGGTGCTGCTGTGTTGTGAAATTGTGCAACTGTGAACGCCATCGATTTTTATCCCTGATTTAAAAATATATTTTATTATTAGGAATATTTAATGGATCAAGGAGTGGATGCATTATCTCAGTTGTATTCTTTTCTTGTTTGGTATGAAGGGCAAAGGACAGACTACTTCGTTCCCATTTGACCGCCAGGTTCCCTCCATCCATTATCCAGCAATATAAACAAATAGACTGACCTCATTACCAGGGATATTTAGTAGATGGCGAAGTAGATACTATAGCCCAATAATTTGTTTATCTTGTTTAGCAATGAAAGCACAGCACAGGGCAGAGCAGAACAGAACAGTGAGTGAGTGTCTCTATTGCCTGAGAGAGAGAGCTTCGCAGAGAGACATTGCTGTCTTGCCCCTCCCTGCCTGCCTCCCTGCCTGCCTGCCTGCCTCTTGAGCTGTTTACTTTCTGAGCTGAGAGCACTACAGTACAGCACAGCACAGCACAGCACAGCACAGCACAGTCGAGCAGCTGAGTGGAGAGATCCATTAGCTCCCAGCCCCAGCATCGCTCTGGCTCAGCACAGCCATTGCAGGATACTACAGTACTGCCTCCTCTTTGCATGGATGCAGTGATGCCCTACAGCGGGTTGCATTCACAAACACCACCTACTGTATGCAGACTACACCTGTCTGAATCTGCACGACGTCCCAATAGTGGCGAAAGCAAGTTGCATCGTAGACACCCCCGGCCCACCCACCCACACACAAAAACACAGACAGATAGACGGACAAGAAAGACAGACAGTAAGACAGGCAGGCAGGCAGGGGGTTGACGACTTGATGGACAGACCCACAGACAAACAATCAGACACACAGGTAGATGGACCACAAATGCTATTTTTAGATGATTAAAAGCTGGTGACTTTCAATCACTCTTACTTCTAAACTCATTTTGAACAGTTCAAGGGTTCATAAATTAAATATGTCAAGGAATTAAAAGTAGCTACAACTTAAAAGAGTGTCTGATTAAACTTTATCCATAGCCTAGCAATAAAAGCTATGGCCCAAGACTTTTTTAGACCATATACTTCTCTTAGTTGAATTTGTATTAACCATGACGAGATTTGGAGAAGATGATGCTACTGATTACAGTTGGAATGCCATTAAACATTCATAAACCGGCCCCAATTCCTCCTGAGGGAAGGTTTCAAAGCAGGATTAAAAATAGCAGTGCATGTAACTGTAGACATGAAGCGGTTTGATCTTGAAGAGTCAAAGCTAGGAGATCAAGCTGACAATGAATTTGTTGTAGCCTTGTGATGTGCACCTCTCTGCCAGGGCAACGCTTTTCTAGTCATGAAAAACATGTTAAGCAGCACCACACCGGGCCCTGCCGTGGCGCTAACGGTAGGGCACTCGTCTACTATGGGACAGACCCGGGTTCGATTCCCAGCCTGGTTCCTTTGCCGGCCTTTCGCCGTCTCTCTCTCCCAGCTCACTTCCTGTCTCTCCTCCACTGTCCTGTCTGATAATAAACAATAAAGGCTTGTAAGCCCCCCAAAAATACTTAAGAAAAAATAACACAACACCGAATATGACATTGCAGAGTCTTTTGTAATGGGTTGGGTTGGTTTGCGTAATACATTACGACTTGGTCATTGATAAGTTACAACAAACTTATAACAGGGCCATTTCTTAACACATTAATATGTGAAGACAAGACCCCTGTTATGAAATTGCTGTCACCAGAGTGACAATGACTAAGTGGTAATGTATTACTAAAGGCTCTATATATGTATTATTGAAGGCTACTAAAGGTTGTGAGATGTTGTTGTAGTGTAGGATGTGGTAGTGTAGGATATTTTTTTTTCAATGAGTTCTGTGGCGGGTGTTGTGAGGTGTTGTGATTACATTTTGGTGGTGATCCGGATCATGATTTTGACATGACATTCCAGTTTCTCACTCCATAATAAGGCAGAACGACTTGAGAAGGGAAAATAGGGCGTAACATAGTCAAATGCTCTATCATGCTCTATCCTTTGTGGAGGTCTGCACTCGGAGTGCATTTCTAGTTGTAAGTAACATCTGCACATGCTCATCTTCTCCCTTCATGCCATACTTTCTTCTCTTTTCAGACACCATGGTGATGTCTCCATTATCCTCAAAACTGTAGACGTTGGGCCTTCTCTCCTCCAATCGCTCCTAGTGCCTATACCCTCACCCCCTCCGTCCCTCTCTCTGCACCCGTGTGGCAGCAGCCATGTCTGGGATGAGGTTGCGTCGGGGGGCCGTGGTGGACACCCAGAGGCTGGCCGGGATGCTGCAGCGGCGGCCCCACCAGACCCTGGTCATCGACAGCCGCACCTTCTCAGAGTACAACGCCTCCCACGTGCTCAACTCCATCAACGTCTGCTGCTCCAAGCTGGTGAAGAGGAGGCTTCAGCAGGACAAGGTGTCCGTGGCCGAACTCCTGCAGCCCAATGGCAAAATAAAGGTACAGCAGCTAGCGGGGGGACCGGGTTGTGGTTAGCTTTGTAAGGACACGTAATGCATGCAGTATTGATGGAAGGTCATGATTGCTGGTAGTAAATTATGGGTATGCAACACATGAATAGAAAATACTGAAATATTGATTGAAAATATTTCCTTATACAGTAGGCTGGCTGTCAGGAATACAAAGTTCCTCCAGGCCTCTAGTCTGGCCAAAATGTCATATTTACTCTACTGTGTCCTCAGAGGTTGAGCTTGACCCTCATCTCTGAAATGCCTAGTCTGTACACACCACTGGCTGAAGACACAACCAATGAGACCAGTCTTTCCTCTGATGTAACTAGTGCGTCTTTGCCTTAAACCCGCCCAATCAAGCTGTTATGAATGCTCAAAATTAATTGGCCTCCATTCCGAGGGGGATTTGAATTTCATGAGATAGCCTACTTGGCTAGACTGATTAGGTCATGAAATTTCGGCCGTTAATTTTTTGTAGAGCGTCCAAGGAAGTAAGTGCGAGGCCCGGCTACTGTGCATATGATTCTGTTGTTTCTATTTTGTAAAGGTAACATGCCTAACATTAGCTGTATACAGTAAACCTGGTCGTACAGGATTTGCTCTGTAGAATATAGTACAGTACACTACATAGAATTGCAGTAAATATTACAGTATAGTACAGTAAAAAGAATTACAATAAACTCAACATGTCTATATATTGGAATTGACTGTTAAGATGTCCTATCATCTATGTGTGAATTCTTGCCATTCAAATATTTTGAGAACATACTTTAAAACGTCTATAAAAATGCATTTTGCAATGCATTTCAATGGAATGCCCAATACAAAATTGTCAATTTCCCAACATTCTATAAAATGGATATATCTTATTTTGGAAAAGAGCTCATTATATGTAGGAAATGAAAAGCAAATAATCATAAAGGTCTCAAGATGTTAAAGGCCAACTTCCGATAAAACTCAGTTTTACTCACTCCTTTCGAAGATCGGACGGTCACCCCAAGTTAAACTCACTTGCAAGGCTCTCATAGCGGTGCGTCAACTCTCCTGGCTGTGTTTCCCAGTGTTTCCCAATTTACATAAATAATGCAGAGAAACGAGCGAATCACGAAAGCCTTTCTGTGTTTCGTCACGTCGAAAGAAGGCGTTGCCCACAAAGGTTTATATCGACCCATTTATCTAAAAACATGTCGAGTAATTTTTTTCTGCTTGTTTTCAAAACAAGCAACGTCTGGTGGCCCGAAACATAGCTTAGCTTAGCTATCAGCTGGTTGCTACTCTCAGGTACACACACAGCACAAAGCCTCATACATAAAGCCAGCTCACTCTGGTTGCTCCGTGCCTGCAGCTCGCCTAGGGGTCGCTGTCGAAATGGAGCCTGCACGCCTCCGTTGGCGCCCCTATAGTGCAGTACCACCCGGGGAAGTGGCGACTCTGTTTCCCATTACATTCTCTCCAAGAACTGGAGGACTGAGCCAATCAGAGACGCGTTTCTTCGAGAGCAGGAGGAGTGAGCCAATCAGAGACGCATTTCCACGAGAAACACGGAACACTCTCTCGTTTCTCCACAAGCCACCTAGCCAGCTTGCAAAAACGTCTTTAAACAAAGCAACCAGAACGTTTTTTAAAACAGGACCAACGCGTAACACATTCAATAACAATTGGGAACACGGCAATATTAATTAAATGACGTTGAGAGGCCATCTTTAATAGGAAGACAGGAATGATGAGACATTTCGAATAAGCAGATTTTTGCGACTAAACTACAACCCTAGTATTCACATTTACAAAATGCAATTTTCCGGCTGTACGTAAGTTCAGTTCATGTTACAATTTCGTGGGTTGTCTCCACAGCAAGAAATGGTCCCACTTTTTCATTTTTACTTCACATTGACAGTTTGCCACAGTCCTGTTAATAGAGTTTCTTACACTTCGCCTGATTATTTGCACTATGACAAATATATATTTTAGCAATAACATGTAGCAGACATTCATCACCCAGTGGCCGGCCTCATGGGGTTCCCCTGGCCTGTGCTCCCCTGTCCTGTCCTGTCAGTGTGGTCAGGGTTGCCAGATGAGGCTGATGATTTCTAGCCTAAAAAATGCTCAAACATCCGCCTGGAAGCACTAAATCCCGCCCAATTCTATGGATTTCTATGGCCGAAAATTGGGCGGGTTCTTCTCCAAAATCCATTTTTACCCGCAGATGGCCATCCGAAGCAGCCCAATTGGGCGGGGAACCGACCAATCTGGCAACACTGAGTGTGGTGTCGCTGCTGCTGCTGCACCTCACTTCACATTCCCGACCCCTGAAACCCCCGCCGTGATTTAACACATGCTATGATTTCACACTTGCTGACAGGAGCACACCTGATCTGCCGGAGCGCTATATTAGACAAAATAAGTTTATTGCACACGCCTGGCCTTGAAACAAGAGCCCATCTCTCTCTCTCTCTCTCTCTCTCTCTCTCTCTCTCTCTCTCTCTCTCTCTCTCTCTCTCTCTCTCTCTCACTCTCTCTCTCCTCCTTGCCAGTCTGACATTTGTATTGAATGTGACATATTTTTCCATCGGATGGCATGCAGACGAATATATCTGCAGATGCCTATTGAAACCCAAAGCACGTCAACGTGGGAAACCCAAGAACACGTCTATGTCACTTGTCATTTTTCACTCCCCTCGCAAGGTGTGAGCTGTACGGTTGTGTAAAAGGGTAAACTGGGCAGCTGGGCAGCTGTGCAGCGCGGACCATTAGGCCAATGCCAAAACCCACAGCTCCCATAGCCTTCAGAGATTCAGACATGTCAACATAGCATTTGCTCAACCCCTTCCAGAATCGGCCGGTCATGGGGTAATGCTGAGGAGCAAGCCTCTCGCTCCATCACACATGGTTCCTGTGACACCTCGGGCCTGATTTACAGTACTGCCATTCGCTCGCCGAGGTGTCGCCCCACTGTGCATCTGGCATTGACTTGAAGTGTATTATGTCACTTCCTCATATTTGGTTTCAAGTAATAGACACCCGATTCGCCCTGTGCGTCCTATGTCTTTTTCCATGACTCATTTTTTGCTGGCAAGCATGTTTTTTTTTTCTCTCTCTCTCTCAAAGGTTCCTGTAAACAAAGAAAGCATTCCATGTCATTAAGCTGCAGATATTTATACACACTAGCAACGACTAGGTGTGACATGTCGAATTATGCTTTTACGAGCAAGCTTAGCAGGTAAACTTGTAACAATGCACATCATAAACTATATGCATATATCTTGTGTATATTTATATGTCGTGTGCATGTCGTACTTTTTCCAACCACCCTCCCTCAAACTTTATGTGTGCCTATTTCTAGCGGGTGCTAATTCAGGTAGATCCCTTCGGAATTGATTTTTTGAACGTGATAAGTCGTAGTGCTGTTCTCTAAGTCAGACTGAGGTCATGGGCAGCCAGCTTTGCATCTGTCTCCTTTCCGATTGGTCACACGTGATGAAATCAAAATGAGCTCCTCATAAACGCTCACGTTCCACCACCACCCCCCTCCCTCCTTCCCTCCCTTCCCCCTTCTCTGTTATCTGTGTACACACATGAGGTCACCCTTATGGCTAAAAACAAACAGCTTCCTTCCACCATATTATACTCCATGAGATCATATTGACCGTGTGGAGTACTTGGGTAAGGCCTACGTCGATATAAAAAAAAATCACCCCCGCCTGCAATGTGTCGTGTATGATGTTCGTGGGCTTAGAATAAGTCTATGTCAAAATAAGAATGACATAGCTCTAAACACAACAACTTATCTGGTATACATAGAAACATGCTATCTAGCCCACTGAATGAGATAAATCAACAAAAGATGAAACCAGCGCAACGCTTGTGTGTGTGTGTGTGTGTGTGTGTGTGTGTGTGTGTGTGTCTGTGTGTGTGTGTGTGTGTCTGTGTGTCTGTGTGTCTGTTTGTGTGTGTGTTGTCTCTCTTTCTCTGTGTATCCCCTCCAAACAGGATAATACCAGTGATTACTAATGCAGGCCTGACATAAAGCTGACTCTATCTGCCACGGCGAGGGGAGGGGAGGGGAGGGGAGTGGAGGGAAGGGAGGGAGGGGAGGGAAGGGAGGGGAGGGGAGGGAGGGGACGGTGGGGATGCAGGGTGCTCTTTGTGAGCGGCCGGCTGGGCCTAGCATGACATCATGCTCTTTGTATGGCCATGGGCTTCTGTGTGGGTTTGGCTTTTGAAAGCTTGGCAACGCAGCTGGGGAGGCAGGGGGGCAGGGAGGGCAGGCAGGGCAGGCAGGGCTGCACCCACATCCCCATGGGGCACCACTCTGCTCTGCTCTGCTCTACCAGGAAATCCAGGGCTGCCATCAACACACAGCGCAGCAGGCACTTACTGTAGCCGCCTTCACTCCAGCGGTGCAGTTTTATTTTAGTCAGGGAGGAATATTTTATTTAGACGAGGTGCTTTGCGCATTGTTTTGGTCCATTTTTTTATTTTGGAGTGTTATTGTCATTTGTTTTTATTTGGGGGAAAAGATAATGTTCTCATCCCCCTTGGATATTCATCAGGCATTGAAGGTTATACTGTATTGAGTGAGGGTGGCATAAAATATAGTCCTAGTATTTTTAAAACTGCTCCAGTAAAAACACCTCCAGTAGCCAACATTACTTACTACATCGTAACAGCGGTATCATGTTATTGAGGAAAAGGTGAAAACACGTTCTGTGACCATTTCTTAGGTCTTACAAGTGTCAGAGCCAGGATGATGGCTTACCATATTATTTTAGAGAGTGGGAGTTGAAGATATTTATATATATAAAAAAGGGAAAGTGCCAGTAAACAGGTTCAGTAGGCTTAATGGACAGGTGGTACTGCTGTTGTTTGTCACAAAAATGGAATGTCTGTTGTTGTTGTTTGTCTTCTCGGTTTACCCAGAATGCCTTGTTTGTGCCATTTGGGACTGCCAGCAGTACTGGCTGTCCTGTACCTGAACCTCCATATTTCCTCACACTACTACACAGAATTGCAGTGTTCACTGAACACTTGTGGAGTTGGAGCAACTTTACGAGTGTTAAATCTGTGTTGAATTAACACAGCAAGAACACCGAGGGGTTGTGATGGACTCCGGAGACCTCAGAGTGAACCCCTTGCGCGTTACAAAGACAGTCGTGCTGTAATATATTGCGCTGTTGTGTGTAGATTTACGAGATGCAATTTAATGTGGATGCTTTCAGGTCCAGATGAGCAGAATCACTCCCAGCTGTAGAGAGGAGGCTTCAGACAGCAGATGGGCTCTTTGTAACATGCATCATATGAGATGATGAGGAAGAGGATGAGGATGAGGATGAGGATGATGATGAGTTGTTCTCTTGGCCGATTCACCTGCGAAGAAACTTGCTGATCCACACGTTGTTTTCTCCCTCAACAACACGTGGTGATGTTTAAGATGTCTTTGACAGCAGGTGTGTGTATGTGTGTGTGTGTGTGTGAGTGTGTGTGTGTGTGTGTGTGTGTGTGTGTGTGTGTGTGTGTGTGTGTGTGTGTGTGTGTGTGTGTGTGTGTGTGTGTGTGTGTGTGTGTGCGCGCGTGTGCGTGTGCGTGCGCGTGCGTGTGCGTGCGTGCGTGTGTGCGTGCGTGCGGCGCACACATGTATCCATGTCTGTGACTACAGTGTGTTTGTATTTGTGTCTGACTGCATCTGGGGTGGTGAGAGAACGACTGTGAAAAGGAAAGTTGAAAGAGATAAGAAGGAGAGTGAAAGAGAGAATTTGAGTGGAAGAGAGAATTTGTGCTGTACTGTATGCATGTGCATATGCTATACAAATGGTATACAAACGTGTGTATGCATGTGTATGCTGTATCTTTGTGCGACATTGACTGAGGTCAGCCGTCTGTTTCAAAAGAAAGGATCGGCGTACTGCCCAGCAACACAGGCTGTGTCCCACGGAAATGCCAGTGTGACATGTTAGAAAGGGACAGATCATATAGTCCTGCCTGTGCAGTGTTGTCATGTGGAGGTGGGGGTTGGGGTGCAGGGAAGCTGACAAGGAGGGGATGGGGATGGGGGGGGGGGTACAAATGGGTCAGCTGTCCCGGGCCCAGGTAGATGGGGGGCCCATAATTGTGTCCTCATTGTATTGACTGTATTGGGCTGGGGGCCCTGTCAGATGATTTCTCCCCCGGCCCCAGCCAAAGCTGTCAGCCCCTGGTGGGCTAGGAGAGGACGCTGTTCAGGAAGAGAAGAGGCTTTACTGGCTTACAGTTACACTGAGATCTCACACCTGTCACAGTTATAGTATAGTGAACCCCAAGCATGGTGCCATTATCTCTCCCTTGAAGAAAGATAATATCAGATGAGGAAGTGCTCAACTTTTGAACCTGTTTTTGGTTTGTTTATAATTGCCAGTGTTGGGACCGTTCAGGAACTAGTTCAGCGCTCAGTTCACACGTGTTAAAATAAATTACTAGTTCGTTCATACGGGTAGTTCATAATTGTTTATAGTAAATGGTTAATTCATACGTAGTTCCAAAAATGAACTATTTCGTAGTTCTTTTTTGCAAGATGTTGTTTCGAGATATATGATTGAATATAAAGCCTATGTAACACCACAGACAGCAATTCTTTTTTATCAGAACAGTGAAAATATGTGTTAACTGTCATTGTACTGTATCTCATTGGGGCCCTTTGTAACCATTGCAATGCAATGTATTTGGCTGGGTTTTCACCTGAAAAGTAAAAAAATGTGGCACCCTATTAAACGAAGGTGCATGTACGTATGTAGTTCGTTCGCAGAATGAACTCGTTCATTGTTCGTTCATCAGGCACATTGAGAGTAAATAGAATGGAGGCCAAAATTCTATTTCATTGTTGAAGCCAAGTTGGAGCCAAGGTTGGACCCAAAAAGACCAAAAAATGGCCAAATCCCATTCATTCCTATGAGAGACATAAAACCCTGTATCTCCCTTAAATGCCACTCCAGGGGGATAATTTTTCGCTCAACTAGTAGGTCCCCTTGCTCTCCAACTTACCAGGGTGGTGATTTTTTGTGGTGATGTTTTGTTTTAGAGAGATATTAAAAGTTAAATTGACCAATGAGCATCAGAACATGGTTTGATTGACCGTTAGAAGTCTTGTTGTTGTCCAATCAGCACCTGCGTTTGGCGTTGGTAAGGTGGAATGTAAGTTGGAATGTTCCCAAATCTGGCTTCAAAGCGTTGAATGGCAAATAGCGTTGATTTGGCGTCCATTCTATTTACTGTCAATGACCAGGCAGTAGGTAGTGTGTTTTCAGTTCTCATTCACCCAAATTATATTCATTGAACTATGTGTGTGTGTATGTTTGGATATGAATGCTTATGTATGTGGTTGTGTGTGCACATGTATGCGTACGTGTGTGCGTGCTTGTGTTTTGTAGTGCTGAGTTGCGTTATGGCCATATCTCCTATTCAACCCAGCTCTTGGTCGACCTTGTGTGTGAATGCTTACGCATGTGTGTGTGTGTATGTTTGTGTGAGCGTGCACAGTCAAGTCAAGTGTGTGTGTGTTTTGTTATCGCCATATCTCTTCTCTGAACGGCCTCTTGAAATGAAATTGAATTGCCTACGTAACGGCGAAGGCTTTTCTTGGGGAGATTTATTTTATTCACCATCACCCCCGGAGATCAATTGTCTCGCTGCATTGTGAATGCCAGAATCAATGGGCTAATCCTATTAGGTTTCTGCCCATATGGGCTTTGTGGGATTAGGACCTTTTTGCAGTCATATCTCATTTTCACAGAGCAATT
>NC_085878.1:36741841-36749341 GCF_034702125.1 Engraulis encrasicolus
GGTGAACCTATGCAGGAAACAGGAAGTGGTGGTTTATGACCAGGGCACCAAAGACGCCAGCCTGCTGTCCAAAGACAGCTTCGCCTACATCCTGCTCTCCAAGCTAGAGCAAACATTCAACCAGGTGTTTTTACTCACAGGTAAGTAAGCACCAGTAGTCTAACAAATCTTTTTTTTTTTTTTTTTTTTTAATCACTCGCATGTGAGTTCATCAGTAGCCTGCTCTAAGTGGAAAATATTTGGGGGGATTATATATGAATGAATTCCTAAAACAAACTTTGCGCCTGAAAGCGCAGATTGTTACATAGTATCTGTCAGAACATGCATTTGCCTCAGTATTTTTTCAAGCCCGGCATTTTGTGTGCAATTTTAAGCATCACCAGCAGATGGCGGTCATGTACATCATGTGATGTTATGACCTGATGCAAAGTCTGCTCTGAATGATGTCAGGGTTTGAGAAAGGCAACAGGTGCTGTTTTTGCTGACTGAATAACAATAAACAAAAAAAAATAATGCAGCCTCATTAGTTTAACAAATCTGTTAAAGGCATCCATAAAAGATTTAGTCACAAAAAACGTTTGTTTTTGTTCCAACACCTCACTTTCGGGACTTTCCACCAGCTTTGAACATCTAATCAGAAACACTATTTGAACTTTCACCAAATGAGATGTTAGTAATCAGGGCCAGGAGTTGGAGGAGAATGGCGTCATGGGTGTCATGCTGGAGTGATGTCATGCGTCTGTTTTGCTGCGCTGATGTTACGGTCACATGGCTCGCCTTGCGCACGCGCACACACACACACACACACACACACACACACACACACACACACACACACACACACACACACACACACACACACACACACACACACACAGAGAGAGAGAGAGAGAGAGAGAGAGAGGAGAGAGAGAGAGAGAGAGAGAGAGAGAGAGAGAGAGAGAGAGAGAAGAAGAAGAAGAAGAAGAAGAAGAAGAAGAAGAAGAGATGAGGGGATGGGGGGATGGGGATGGGGGGATGTGTCAGTCTGTGGAGGACCATGGTTAGTTAGCCTGGGGGCTAAAACAGCAGTGCTATCTGTCCCTGACTATGGCTGTGGCAATGTCTGTGTCTGTGTCTGTGTCTGTGACTCTGACTCTGACTATGACTATGACTGTGGCTGTGTCTCCTGGTTAGTGATGTAAGGCCTCACTGGAATGTCAAACCCGGCTGCAAATCACATTCTCTCTCCTTTGTTTTTTCGTGTTTATTTATTTAGCGAAGCAGCCCCCCGACGGGTGTATGTGTACATTGTGTTACATTGTGTGTGTGTGTGTGTGTGTGTGTGTGTGTGTGTGTGTGTGTGTGTGTGTGTGTGTGTGTGTGTGTGTGTGTGTGTGTGTGTGTGTGTGTGTGTGTGTGTGTGTGTGTGTGTGTGAGAGAGAGCCAAAGAGAGAGAGAGAGAGTTGGGAGGGGGCATTTGTGTACTCTGTCTAAAAGGGACAAAGTATTCCTTTGCTTGCTCTGTGCTAGTGGCGTTGTGTCGCTGTTTGCTAAGAATTATGCTGCAAACATCAGTGAGCTCGAGTTGGTGTGTGTGTGTGTGTGTGTGTGTGTGTGTGTGTGTGTGTGTGTGTGTGTGTGTGTGTGTGTGTGTGTGTGTGTGTGTGTGTGTGTGTGTGTGTGTGTGTGTGTGTGTGTGTGTGTGTGTACATAGAGTACGTATGTTTGCGCAAGTATGAGTGTTGAGTGTTTATGTTTGTGTGTGTAGTGGAGAGAGAGAGAGAGAGAGAGAGAGAGAGAGAGAGAGAGAGAATGTCAGTGTGTGTGTGTGTGTGTGTGTGTGTGTGTGTGTGTGTGTGTGTGTGTGTGTGTGTGTGTGTGTGTGTGTGTGTGTGTGTGTGTGTGTGTGTGTGTGTGTGTGTGTGGTAATGGTTTTATGTAATCACTTTTGCATGCAGACTGAGCACAAGGGCATCCCTGTGGTGATGCTGTCAGTCTTCGTGTGTGTGTGTGTGTGTGTGTGTGTGTGTGTGTGTGTGTGTGTGTGTGTGTGTGTGTGTGTGTGTGTGTGTGTGTGAGTGTGTGTGTGTGTGTGTGTCTGTGTGTGTGTGTGTGTGTGTTTTTTTTTTTTTTAGTGTGTGTGTGTTTTAGTGTGTGTGTGTGTGTGTGCGTGTCAGTGTTTGAGAGTGTATATGTCTATAGTTTTGTAAATATGCTATTTGTGTGTGAACATGAGACAGTGTGTAATGCCTCCGAATAATCTGCACAAATTCCAAAGTACTGTGAATGCTTATCGACATAATTTAATTTATCAGGTCCCATCAGAAGCGTACGGAACGTAGCCTCATTTAGAGTTTAAAACAATTATCATCAGCATAACCATTTGTTACGCTCGAAGCAGAACGTGTACCACATACTTGTGAAGTGCTAGTATATCGGCACAGGATCCTTTCCCTTTCCCCCCCATTCTGTCCCATCTGTCAGTCGGGGCATGTAAAATATGGCTGACATTAACATCACTTGTCACTGCACGTCATAACAAATCATTTCACAGGTATAGCCTCCTCTCCACCTCCTCCTCCTCCTCATCCTCCTCTCTCTCCTCCGTCTTGTCTTGTCGGACGGCCGAGAAACAGAATGTCTCACACTTGACAGAAGCGGCCCGGGTAAATCCGTCAGGTATTTCAACCACTCAACAGGCAGGGTGTGAGCGACGACAGCGAAGACCGACATGATAAAAATAAAGTATTTAGAGAACGTTGTAAGACAGCAAAAAATACTTTTAGAGGATCAGTTCAAGGTCTAAGCCAAGTTCTGGCATGACTTGCAGACGCTATAGGATGCATGTACTGCCGTGGCCCCTGTCAGCTGAAGACAAATGGAGGACGGTTTGATGCCAAAATGTTTTTGTTGTGCATGGTGTAAAGCAGTGGTCTCCAGTTCTTTTTCTTCAAGGGCCAAATTATGTAGGTAGAGCAAGTTAGGCTACGGGCCAAACAAACGCCCCAACCCAATGAGAAACAATAGATGATTGGACAGAGAACTGATTTTCACTGTTCAATTTTCCCTTCTCGTCAAAGTCTGTTATGTGACTGTTAGCATAAGAGCTAACTCTCTGTGAATGCTTTGGAGAGATATGAGCCACTGAAGTTTTAGAGATCAAAAATCACACCCATTTATGTTTTCATTTGTTCTGACCTCAGGGCGGGCCAGATGTTTGCCAGATTTGGCCTGCAGGCCTTTGTTTGGAGACCAAGGGTGTAAAGCACTTTTGGAATGTTGTTTGTGTGTGAGGCAGGATTGTACGAAATTCCGAATTGAATGAATTTTAATTCAAAGTAATGCCATAATACGAACACTAGGTGGTGTCATTACCTTGAATTTCTTTGAATTTAAGCTACACCACCCATTGAGAGTACATAGAACACCACCACCTAGTGTTCATATTATGGCATTACTTTGAATTCAAATTCATTCAATTCAGAATTTCGCACAAGCCTGGTGTGGGGGGTGCCCTTATTAGGATATCATAGGACAACAAAGAGAGAAACAGGACAGAAGTGGGAAAGAGAGACTGGGAAGGGCTGGAAAGTAACCTAGGCCGGAGCCCTGGGCTGTGTTGCCTGTCTATGGTACGTGCACAACACAGAGCTGCGGCACAGCGCCATGCTGTCATAACGTTTTTGCAAAAGTATGAGACGCTTGATGATGAGTTCATGCTGCCCATTCACAAATGTTAACTTTTTCATGAATACTTACCACGACCTTTAAATGTCAAGAATTCATTATAACTGAGAAAATTGCATTTTTCATACATGAAACGAGGGATCTTCTCCATGGTTCGCCATTTTGAATTTTCAGAATCAGACATTTTTAGCTGAAAAACGTATTGTATTGGTTCTACTAGTAAATATTAGTTCATTACTTTGTAAATATTCATGAAAAGGTCAAATTCAGCAATCTGCAGCACAGTTTCAATGAGCAGCATAGTTGCAATACCTTCTCTGGCCACAATTGTACACTGCGCACCTTTAACTCTTGTCCAAAGCAATCATTATAAAGCTATTTCTTTTTTCTTTTTTTGAGTGTGCATAGTTTTGTACTGTAACCCAGCCTTGTGAAGGCCATTGGTCTATGTTTAGGTTGAGTGGCAGTGGGTGATGGACGGTGATGTGGTGAGGTGGAGTGGAGTGGGGTGGGGTGGGGTGGGGGATGTTAGCTGAATCCCAGCGGTCTGGCTGTGGGCTTTTCTGTCCAGGCTGGCCTCAGCTAGCCTGGGCCAACTCGCCATGCATGCTTGGGGGGAGGGGGGGTGGGGTGGGGGGGGTGTCGACTGACTCATCCAGTCAAATCCAGCCTCAGAGAGAGTAACACTGAGGTGACGACCAGGGATGGGAGGAGGGGAAGCGGGGCGCAAGGGAAAGGGGTTCATAGACTGACTGATGGAAGTCAGACAGACCCGCCATTTTTTCCACCACCCCACCATCCCCTGGCTCTGTTTAGAAGTCTAGCCTCAAATCTTCCTGTTCAATTGTGCCCTCAGGCTAGCTCCGAAGCTGGAGGGCTATTAAGTCAAATATGCCACTCTCGCTAAAATAATGGGTTTCCACACTCGACGGAACACTACGAGAGATAATTAGCAGAATGCAGTCTTGTGTTTAACGCTTCCACTAGAGTGATCATGTTTGTTCACGGTTCTGTATTTTCAGAACCTGCCCCTGACAGCCTTGGCTTTCCAGATAGTGCCAAAACTTGATAGACTGTCTGTTTTGGTAACGTATTTTGGTCTTTGGCATATATGGAGTGCTCTAACATGAATACAGAAATGACTTCAGTCGAACCATTTTGTGTGCCCCATAGAGCTAGGGCTTAGAAATGTCCTATGTGATCGCCAACTCATTGTGGAAAATAGACAAGAGAGAAGCAACTCTCATTGAGAGAGAGAGAGAGAGAGACAGAGAGACAGAGAGACAGAGACAGAGACAGAGACAGAGACAGAGACAGAGACAGAGACAGGGACAGAGAATGACAGACTGTAAGAGACAGGGAGACAGACAAAGAGATTTTGAGAGTGAGAGAGAAAGCCCCAAAGCTGTTTATTAATTAGAATCATGCTGTATCATATATTGATTGACTTTTTAAGCTGAGCGCTACAGTAAAATTGGCCATTGAGTTGGTACCTGCAAAATAGCAGTGCCTTCCTTGAGCCTTCTAGCTAGGCACCATATATTTTTAGGGTATAGTGTCTTTTTATGTCTGTGAACAGTTTGACAGACTGGGAGCAATCTGCTCTGAGGCAAAAACTCACTCTGAGCACTGAATGTTCTTTCCTCCATGCAGTGCTATGATTTGACAGCAACCATTTGATGGAGGTCATTTCTCATCTTATTCGAGCAATAAATAGTAATCCATTGTTGTGTGTGTGTGTGTGTGTGTGTGTGTGTGTGTGTGTGTGTGTGTGTGTGTGTGTGTGTGTGAGTGTGTGTGTGTGTGTGTGTGTGTGTGTGTGTGTGTGTGTGTGTGTGTGTGTGTTTGTGTGTGTGCCGTGCGTGTGCAGGCATACTTGCTTGTGTGTGTGTGTGTGTGTGTGTGTGTGTGTGTGTGTGTGTGTGTGTGTGTGTGTGTGTGTGTGTGTGTGTGTGTGTGTGTGTGTGTGTGTGTGTGTGTGTGTGTGGACAAGCACTCCATATTTTGGGAAGGAGGTGGTTTGAGAGATCAATAAATCCATGACTTGTTTTCGAGTTGAGACTTCCTGAAGTCCTGAAGCCAGACAATCCCCTTTGAAAGCTGGTCTACCTGTAGGCTTTTTCATTGCCCATATTTACCCACGTTTCCCATCATTCCTCCTTTCTCCAAATCTCTCCTTCCCTTCTCCCTCCTCTATTTGCTCCTTTCATTGCTCTTCACCTAGGGCTGGGCAATATGACGATACATATCGTTATCGTGATATAAAAGTATATATCGTGACTTTTCTCCTATATCGTTTATATCATGATAGTAATTTTATACATTTTATACAATTGAATATCATTGAATTACAATTCACGTTGTCACAATACACACTATAAGTTAATGTAACTGTAAAAATAAGAATAAAAAGATCAATTTTAAAGAAAGGTTCTTTTGCGACATGAAAAAATAAAGAGCAAATAAAGAGAATAACTGAAAACGTATGTCATTTTGCAATATCGTGATATATATCGCTATCGTGATATAAAGTAATCCATATCGTGATATTGTTTTTTTTCCATATCGCCCAGCCCTATCTTCACCCCCCTCCACTCCACACACATCCCCAGTTCCTTGTGTCCCTGGCAGGCCTTGCGGGCGTGTTTGTAAGCACATTATCATATAAATCATGCTAAAATGACACTGCTGCTCCAGGCAGCTATCTCCGCGCCGTACCAACCTGACTTACGAGTTCATTAGCTCCGAGCATGACTTCATATCACGCCAATGCTGCTTGCATGGCAGGCTGTCTGTTCACTCAAAACACCATGTATCCGTTTCTCTATCTGTCTGTCTGCCGGTTTCTCTCTCTCTATCTGTTTCTCTGTCAGTTTCTCTCTCTCTCTCTCTCTCTCTCTCTCTCTCTCTCTCTCTCTCTCTCTCTCTCTCTCTCTCTCTCTCTCTCTCTCTCTCTCTCATACATACACACACACACACACACACACACACACACACACACACACACACACACACACACACACACACACACACACACACACACACACACACACACACACACACTTAGTCTATCTTGTTCTCAGTCTCTCTTTCTCTCTCTCTCTCTCTCTCTCTCTCTCTCTCTCTCTCTCTCTCTCTCTCTCTCTCTCTCTCTCTCTCTCTCTCTCTTCTTTTCTCCATCTCTCTCCTTTTCTCTCTTCCCCTCCCTTTGTCTCTCTATGTCTATCCCTCTCAATTTCTGTTTTTCTCTTCTCTTTTAATCTTTTGACCTCTGCTGATCTGCTTGCCTCTCTGCGTTTCCTCTGCCCCTCTCCTCATTATTCTTCCCTAAGTGTGTATGTGTCTTCTCTTGCCATCCTCTACATTAGTCCTTTTCACAGAGTGTACCGTCTCAAGACACCAGACAAGAAATGGGACAAAACTATAAAAATATATAATTGGATAAATATATAAATAAGAACAGGATATTTGCTGTCTACAAGAGGTGTCCTCATAGTTCAGATCAGGAATGTGTGTCTTGTTTTGTAGAAAGAAAGAAAGAAAGAAAGAAAGAAAGAAAGAAAGAAAGAAAGAAAGAAAGAAAGAAAGAAAGAAAGAAAGAAAGAAAGACAAGCAAAACATACAGATATGTATTTATTATCTGCCATAGTAGTAATTCACTCTCAGAGAGAAGTGTGCATGGTTCAGATGTGAAGTTTATATCCATCTCCTATAGGCTGTAAATCCCTTTTGTAGTTTGTACTACTGTCTTAAGCTCAAAAAAGAACAATCGAATTAGCCCAAAATCCCAAGACTCCTATTATATTTACTGTCTATAACATTAGTAATTCA
>NC_085878.1:36754341-36766841 GCF_034702125.1 Engraulis encrasicolus
ACAGGAGTGTTTTCTTTCCTGTGTCTCTTTGTGTTAATTACACTGATATTTACTGAAAGAGGTTACTTATCTGGTATCCACAGTGCATGGCACCATGCCTGAGAGAGAGAGAGAAATTTGAAACAACAGAATTACAAGGTTTTTTTTTCCAAATGCATGATCTCACAAATAGAAACTTGTCAAATGTTTGTACCTTGTGTGACAGTCGTATAGCGTTGTCTGTCCCTTGATTACAGTGATTTAATTGAATTAGATTAAAATGAAATTGAATTCATCCACTGGTCTCCCGATACAGTACATTGCACCATAGAGAGGGACATAAGACATATCACAAGCACACATGGCTGTATTTCACAAGACATACAGAAACTTATCAACTGTTTTGTTCCCAGATTGACAGTACAGTAGTCCGTCTGTCCTCTGTGTTTTTTGTTGGGATTACTGATTAAACATAACTTTGTTGAATTGAATCATTCATGGAGGGCCCTTCGCTTTGTTTCCCCTTTTTCTCTTTTCTAGCCCTCAGGCGATCATGGCTAACTGTAATCAGCATGTATAATCATTATCATTGTTTGTGACTGATGACCAGAAAGAGAGAGAGAGAGAGAGAGAGAGAGAGAGAGAGAGAGAGAGAGAGAGAGAGAGAGAGAGAGAGAGAGAGAGAGAGAGAGAGAGAGAGAGAGACTGAACAATGGCTCCCTTATAGAATCCCCCCCCTCCCTTCAGTTATCAGCGTCACCCATCGGTGATGTCAGTGAGAGCACGCTCAGACTAATATGCCTCTTGTGTTTGTCTTTCTGTACGTCAGGTCTGTGTTTGGAGCGATGTTTTTAACCCCCCACCCCTTCCTGGTATGAATGGGCCCGTCTGAGAGCGAAAACTGGGGTGTTGGACTAAGGGTCGGGCCCCTGGGAAGTTTGGGGTCTGCCTTAAAAGCCTGCAGTAGCCTCAGCAGTCTGGCTGGGTGACTGGTTTATTCAGTGCATACACTTCAACCACTGTCTGGAGAGAGAGGGACGTGCATATATCATGTCTATGGTGGCAGTCGGGCGATGACGTCATTTGAAAAGCACGAGCGCAATTACAGTGGTTAAATCACATTTTGTGGTGGTTTAAGTAAATGTTTAAAGAAGAATGTAGATGCAAAAAGTATGTTAAAGACTTTGTTTGCCTTTGTTTTTAGCAGAATAGGGTAAATATACTTTATTGACTTATTGACAAATTAAGGAATTTGATAATCAAATTTCAACAATCTTTTTCTACATTGGTTTAGTAGTAATGTAGTAAATGGCTGTATCCATATTATGTCAGTTACCTTTGTTTTAGTAGAGTAGATATACTTAATTAATATATTCATTAATTAATACAATTTCCCAAAGGAAATTAAGGAGCAGAGCTTTTTAATGTTCTTTGTCCTCATTCGATTAGTAGTAGTGAATGAATGCAACTCTCCATTATGAAGGTTGCCTTTGTTTTAGTAGACTAGAGTAGATGTGCTTTATTCAAGTAGGAATGCGTCCACATTCGTTGTAATGACATGAACGCGTCTCTCTCTATATATGATCGAGAGGACAGGACAGTGACATGAGGTAACTGTCCTCCAGGAGAGGAAGTAGAGGCCCAGTGACACCCTTGCAAGAGGAAGTGACAATGACAGGCAGCCTTGAGGAACAGGAAACGTGTTGAGGGAGTGGCCCCCTCGACCCGATGGCCGCCGCTGCCGCTGCTGCTGCTGGATCCAGGAGAGGAGGATGAGCCTGATTGCCACAGACAACTGGAAGTGCTTTGTGTTACGAGCTCGTGTAAAGACAAAGGGACGTACTGGGACACAGGGTGGAAGTCGGGGAAGGGCGTGTGTGTGTGTGTGTGTGTTTGTGTGTGTGTGTGTGTGTGTGTGTGTGTGTGTGTGTGTGTGTATGTGTGCGTGTGTGTGTGTGTGTGTGTGGGGGGGGTGCTGTGTGTGTGTGTTTGCGTGAGTGTGCCTGTGTATGTGTGCGTGTGTGTGTGTGGGGGGTGAAGGGTGTGTGTGTGTTTGTGTGTGTGTGTGTGTGTGCGTGTGTGTGTGTGTGTGTGTGTATGTGTGTGTGTGTGTGTGTGTGTGTTTGTGTGTGTGTGTGTGTGTCTGTGTGTGTGTGTGTGTGTGTGTTTGTGTGTGTTTGTGTGTGTGTCGTGTGTGTGTGTGTTGTGTGTGTTGTGTGTGTGTGTGTGTGTGTGTGTCGTGTGTGTGTTGTGTGTTGTGTGTGTGCTGTGCATTTGTACATGCTGTAATACATGCCTCTTGTGTCCCCACCTCCTGGGCACTGGACACAACTCATGATGAATAGTGTGTGTGACGTAACGTCTTGGTGACGTGCTTGTTTTCATGTGACAGTTTTATCTGTCTTTGGGGAGTGGTGACACAGACTGGGCTGAGAGGGCTGCGGAGGGCACAGGAGGGGGGGGGGGGGTGGGGGGGGGGGGGGTTGTGTTAGGAGTGGTTATTGTGGAGTGTGTTGCTGCCTTTATGGATGAATGAACGGAACTGCTATGTACAAGGATCAGCTTGTTCACACCGACTGGCCTTTTCCTTGTGCCCTCATTCGCCTGCCTATGCCCAGGTAGCCTCCTCTTACACCTGTCTCTGTCTCTGTCACTCTGTCACTCTGTCTGTCACTCTGTCTGTCACTCTGTCACTCTGTCTGTCTCATGGGGGTAGACATGTTGGGACTCTCTCTCTCTCTCTCTCTCTCTCTCTCTCTCTCTCTCTCTCCCTCTCTCTCTGTGGGACAGAACAGGTTGACAGGCCGATCTGTCTATCAAGTCCATGTGTCACTCACAGTGACACTTAATGGGTGCTGCACATGATGTTGGTCTCCAGGAGAGACAGTTGAGGAGCAGAAACGGGTACATGACAACAGGTGACAGGTGGGGCAGCACAAGAGGGATTGGCACCATAGATATGGACAGGAAGATCATGTGGGGCAGCACAGAGGAGGAAATGACATCATTGAAGAAGCAGAAGCAGATGCTAAGTAAGACAGGACAGTCAATACACTACACAGCATATACAATTCAAATGGTGATTTATTAGCATGACTGTTAAGATACAGTGTTGCCTAAGCTTTGCTTACAAATAACAAGACAAAACAAAAGTATGAATACATACTTGATTCAAGATTTAGGAGTTTATTGTCATAGTCAAAAAGGGAATGGGATTTTGTAGTACAACACTAGCAGCAAATTTTAAGTAAAGTACTGTACATAAGAGGTAAAAGTGACACCAGTGCTTGTTACATACTCGATACATATGAATACACTGATGCATACTGGATACACAAGTATGAATGCATACTTTGTATTTTATTAGGTACGCATGTCCTCTTTGTAAGTGGCTTTGGATATAGTCATCCGCTAAATGTAAGGAAATGTAATGTAATGCAACACATAAGGACATATACATGCATAAGGATATGAGTGATTCTCTAATTCGCCTACACTTTTAAGTCCGTGGATTTTATTTGGCAATTCCACTAACTATTAACTGCATCCAATGATGTTTTGGACATTAGAAAACATTTATCTTTCATATAATACAGAAAGTGTAGACATAGCATTATTTCCTTCAGCAAGAATGAATATTTAATACTGGTTTTGGGCGTTTTCATGCCGTCCTGTTTTCCAAATGTCAGATTCAGTCTTCATATTAGCATGTAAAGAAACTTGTTTTGCCCAAGACGATTGCAAATGTTGATTCACAGTAATCATCACAATATGACAAAACTGTCAGAAAGACCACTGTCCTTTCCATTATACATGAAATTTGCCATTTTGTGTGTGTCCACGAAAACTGTGTTAACCGTGTCACGGTCTGAAACCTCCTCCATAAATCAGTAATGGTTTGGTCTTAGGCCATACGAATAACATCACGTGATGTCATAACCTCTTTGAAAGGATACGGGAAGACTTTTTGGTAAATTTTGAGCTCCATCCTTCCATAATTTAATCCATTCTTTTTCATGTTCTCATAGCGGGAAAATTGCCTGTCAACTGTGTTATCAACATATTCATAAGAATCTGAATTAGAAATCACATGTAGAAAAACACAGATAAAGCATACAGATACATGAATTGATTAAGGTGTTGTGGTGGAACTTCTGAGGTCCTCAGTTAGCACAACACCATAAAAATGGCTGAAATGTCAACGGTGTTACCGTCAATGGTGTTACAATTAAGTATGACAGTCAGGGTTGCCAGATGAGGCTGATGATTTCCAGCCCAAAAAATGATCAAAATCTGCCCTAAAAACCCGCCCAATTCTATTGATTTATATGGCAGTTGGAAGGTTTTTCTGATAGATGCCATTTTTACCCGCACACGGCCATTCTAAGCAGCCCAATTGGGCGGGAACCAGCCCAATCTGGCAACACTGATGACAGTTGAGGAGGAGTATGTTTTTGCCAATTTATATCCATATTGACAGACAAACAAACAAAATAATTTGTGTTCTAGGGAGATGGGTTTGTCTGCTCTGTTTTTTCTCCTAAAAAAGTGCCGACTTGTTCCCCTGCACTGTTGACCGTAACACAGTTGAGTAACACCGTTGACTGTTTTGAAAGTGTTTTTGCGCTATTGATCCCTTATGTGTTGAAAAAATCCTATGAACATACACTAGGGATTATCTCTGGAGAAGGAAGTCTTGTGTAAGGAGGGTGACTATATTCAAATCAGACGTTACAGGGATTTATGATGAAAAATGTGTCAGTCTGTATCACAGTGACTCATAAAATCCTACTTATGAAGCTCAACAATCACATTTTCTATATCAGTTGCACAGATTAATGACAACATTACTGCTAAGGGACATAAGCACTTTCAAACATATATTGTTTCAACTCTGTAGTATTTTTATATATGTTTGAAATGACATAGTATTTGTCCATAACACTGTTGACAAAATAATTAAGCAAATGTTCGCTTTCATTAGAGTATTTATCAAATGATTTAAGATTAAGCTTGGCAATTTGTTTGTTTGGAAACTTAAATATATACACTATGTAAACATCTAGGTCATTTAGTTGAAAAAAAATACTGATAATTGACATTTTGCTTTTGCCAAAAGCGTAGGGGAATCGTAGAATCACTCATATACTACAGGTAATATCTAAGGAGAGACAGGCAATGCACAGACATGCAGATATGGTGGCAGCTATTGTAGATTTGACCCCTGTACTATGGCAACAGGGTCCTAAAATGACCTCTCTTGAGATGAATACAAATGCAGCGTACTGACCAACAGACTCACTGGCACTGCCTTATGTCACACTCTGCATGCACATACGCTATTTACATTTCTAGTGTCTGTTTATGAATTTAAGTCATGTGTTTTTTATTGGGTTGGATTGGAAAGGTTACAACACAACAACCAAAGCAGTCATTGTGACGGAACCACTCGGAACATGAGTTTGATTACTCACAAGGGTAGAGAGAGACAGATGAAGAGCACCCCTGAGAGGAAGTGTGTGTGTGTGTGTGTGTGTGTGTGTGTGTGTGTGTGTGTGTGTGTGTGTGTGTGTGTGTGTGTGTGTGTGTGTGTGTGTGTGTGTGTGTGTGTGTGTGTGTGTGTGAGTGTGTGTGTGTGTGCGTATGTGCGTGTGTGTGAGTGAGTGTGTACGTGCGCGTACGTGTGTGTCTGTGTCTCTGTTTGTGTGTGTGTGTGTGTGTGTGTGTGTGTGTGTGTGTGTGTGTGTGTGTGTGTGTGTGTGTGTGTGTGTGTGTGTGTGTGTGTGTGTGTGTGTGTGTGTGTGCGTACGTGCGTGTGTGTGAGTGTGTACGTGCGCGTACGTGTGTGTCTGTGTCTCTGTTTGTGTCTGTGTGAGTATGTGTGACTGTGCATGCATGTGTGTGCATCTTTGCATGCATAATGTGTTTGGTTGTGTGTGTGTGTGTGTGTGTCTGTGTGTGTGTCTGTGTGTGTCTGTGTGTGTCTGTGTGTGTCTGTGTCTGTGTCTGTGTCTGTGTGCGTGTGTGTGACTGCGTGCATGAGTGTGTGTGTGTGTGTGTGTGTGTGTGTGTGTGTGTGTGCATCTTTGCATGCATATGTGTTTGTGTGTGTGCGTGTGCTTGTGCGTATGCATGTGCATGCATTTACTTTAAGTGTGTGTGTGTGTGCGTGCGTGTGTGCGTGTGTGTGTGTGTGTGTGTGTGTGTGTGTGTGTGTGTGTGTGTGTGTGTGTGTGTGTGTGTGTGTGTGTGTGTGTGTGTGTGTGTGTGTGTGTGTGTGTGTGTGTGTGTGTGTGAAAGAGAGGGACAGCAGTGCAGGATGTGATGGTAAACAGAAATCCGTCTCCATGCGATGAGGCTCCTCGCTTCCACACATTTATACTCTGCTGTTTATACAGCTACCTGCGTCACTAACCCCCACCCCCCTCACTCTCTCTTGCATACTCTCTCTCTCTCTCTCTCTCTCTCTCTCTCTGTCTCTGTCTCTCTCTCTCTCTCTCTCTCTCTCTCTCTCTCTCTCCCTCTCTCTCCCCTCTCTCTCTCTCTCTCTCCCTCTCTCTCTCTTTCTCTCTCCCTCTTTCTCTCTCTCGCGCACACACACACACACACACACACACACACACACACACACACACACACACACACACACACACACACACACACACACACACACACACACACACAGGAGGTACGGTAAGAGCCTGGCGGATGCCTTTTCTGTGAGGACAGGTCAGTGTTCGGGTAGGTGGCGTTTAGCCTCTCCTGCATCTCCTTCATCTTGGCATTCACATTTTTCTCATTCTTCTGGATTCCTGTCCAAAATAGGTAATGTTCTCACAGGTGTCTATATTCGTTTCCTTTTTTTCTGGACTTGACACACCCCTTTTTTACACAGAGAGCCTGTGGCCTAAATGGAGCAAAGATCTTGCCATTAGGGGTGGGTATTGGCAAGGGGTTCACGATTCGATGCGCATCACGACACACATGCTACGATGCATTGCGATACATGTATTAATACGATGCATTACGATATTTACTTCATTCATTTTCTTTTCCCACCTTTGCCAACATTATACAATAAAAATACAAACTATGAACAAAAGGCTAATAATAAATAAGTTTCATTATAATTATGGTGATGATTTGGGCAGTCATGGGTGAGCATGGGCAGTCATGGGTGAGCGGTTAGGGCGTCAGACTTGCATCCCAGAGGTTGCCGGTTCGACTCCCGACCCGCCAGGTTGGTGGGGGGAGTAATCAACCAGTGCTCTCCCCCATCCTTCTCCATGACTGAGGTACCCTGAGCATGGTACAGTCCCACTGCACTGCTCCCCATGGGGCGCCACTGAGGGCTGCCCCCTTGCACGGGTGAGGCATAAATGCAATTTCGTTGTGTGCAGTGTGCAGTGTTCACTTGTGTGCTGTGGAGTGCTGTGTCACAATGACAATGGGAGTTTGAGTTTCCCAATGGGCTTTCGGCTTACACTTTCATGATTTGAAGCTTGAGAGCACTACCACATCATATCATTTGGTTGTTTTTTGGACTGAAGGGTAACAGAACTTTGAAAGGACACATCACGATGCTGCGCCCATGCATTGCGATGCAGTATCGTGACTGTGTATTTATCACAATTTGATTCCATATCATCACATATTAGATGATGAGGATAGGACATTGTCTCAACCGAATGATATGCAACAGTTCACGTGATGCTGCATGTCACAGTGAATGAAGCGTTGACATGCACTCAAGATTTTAGGGATAGATCCAGAATGTGTGTGAATGTGTGTGTGTGCGCGTTCGTGTCTGTGTGCGTGCTTGCGCGCTTGCACGCGCGCGCGTGTGCATGGGTCTGTCTGTTGGCCTGTCTGTGTCTCTGTTTATCTATTTGTCTGTATACAGCAAGTGCAGACAGGACCATGTGTGCACAGATATCTGTAGAGGGGGAGAGGAGGGGGAGTTATTATTGTGTGAAGTTTGGCTATTCTTATGACCCACTCGGGAGCTGGATATATTACATAGCTGCACAATGAGGGGCTGTCGAGTCCAGATCTTAATGCGTGCGGTAAATGTTGCTGTTGTGTCTGTTAGTGCTGTTAACTATTCACAGCTAAGTCCGTGGCGCTGAGAGACGGATGTGTGTGAGAGAGGCGAGGCAGCTGGGCCTTGTATTGCAACCCGCTTGCACCTCAGCGCACGAGAGACCTTCTAGACACACTACACCGACACCGGCATGCCAAAACAGCTTTGGACGTCAACCTCTCAACATCTCCCGAAGTCCCACCAGTTCGCCAGTCAGCCACAACTCTGAGTCTTCTCTCTCATCAGGCTTTGCGCTGCTCTCGCTCGCTATTTGTCATTTTCAGCCTGCTTCATTTTTCTTCTCTTTTTTCCCCCCCGTCTCTCTGTCCTCCGTGATGAAAATAAAGCTAGCAGCCGGACAGTGCCAAATGTTTCCAGCATGACGTGATCCAGCGAACATTCCTACTGGAGCAGGGCTGACTGTTCCCTAACCTCTTCCATGGCCTTCTTAAAGGGGCCTCACTCTGACACTATTCCCCAGCCGAGGCTCACTCTTTTGGGGGGGTGAGGAGGAAGGGAAGTCGGGGGTCGGATGTAGGGGCTACAGCATGAACGGATTGCTTACCCCAGACGGTCTGAACCCCTGACCTCGAAAGCTTCAGCCGCTCTGTCTGTTTTTTGTTTTTTTTTAAACCAATCTTTATTGATTCAGCAATTTGCCAAGTGACTCTACGAGGCCGGCGCTCAGGGAGGTTGTTCGCCTTTTGCACAAATGTGAGCGCCGTAAGAATCATGGGAAACCGAACCGAACCAATGAGAGTTGGACGTCGTCTACTTCAGCAGCCAGCCATCCCACAGCAGCTGAGAGATGTTCTGTAGACACATTTAAATATTTCACATCATGCAGTGTTCTTTTCCATGTCCCATCATTCTGGCTCGCTTTTTCTCTTGCACTTCCCACTACTGCTACTACTTAGCCTGATTATCATCGGCTTTCAAATCTCTTCGAGACTTGGTCTGACCAAGAGCATAACAATTAACATTTCCCAAACGGCATGGTTGACAAGCCTCCCTTGGTTTGCTAATGGTTGTTTGCTTCCCGACAAAGTGGGAGGAGTTCCCGATTGTTTGGGAGCGCAGAAAGTACTTGCATTGCTCTTGACCTGAATAGTAGCAATGCTGAAGGTGTTGCGTCACTAGGAGGGCACGGCCTGGCTAGCTTCTAATACTAGTCTCATAGCCTGCACATAACATTGAGTAAACATTGAGTTTTTGTGTAGCCTGAAGCGTTGCTCTAGCCTGGTCCTGACCATCCCATAATACTATCATTTCATTTCGTATTCATGGTCTGGCATTTGTTTGCTCTGAAGCGATTGTAGGAAGCAGGAAGTTTGCACTCAGTTATGGTTTGAAATTATTGGACACCTCTCACCCAATCATGGGCAGTTACTCAACAACAACATAGCGCAGACCAATGGCTCTGGCGCAGATGTGTACGTCATTGTCACGAGCGTCCTCCCCCTTTCGCCCCCACGTGGGGGGCGTATTCGCTTATTGGCTGTTTTCTGGGGGGGGGCGTTGCGATCAAAATTCTACTGCTCCAAGCACTCCACAGAGAAGCACGGCCAGACTACAGTAGTGGAGCCAATCCTTTGGCGGAAGTACGTAGGATGGCTCGCGAGGCTAGCGTTGCTCACCCTGCATAAAAAAAACACTCCGTTGCTACACGCTCTCCCTACAAGCTATGGAAGTGAAGGGGTCTCTGCAGCGTTTGTGTGACGTTGTGAGACGGCTGTGCCGCGCATCCTGAAACGGGTGCGAACGAAGCTACGTACGCTGAGTGGCGTCGCCGCTGCCGGGCCTCCTGTCTGTCTGTGTACGTCTGTGATTTATGGCGCATGGGGAGGGAAGGAGGGCAGAAGCCCGATAACAAGCTAATCTGTGCTCATAAACAGCCTGCGGCAAGACCCTGAGAGACAGGCAGTGAGCCGCAGGATAGAGAGAGAGAGAGAGAGAGAGAGAGAGAGAGAGAGAGAGAGAGAGAGAGAGAGAGAGATAGAAGGGGAGAAAGAAAACCTCAGGACATGGAAGTCCTGTCCTCCAGCCAGCCAGTCACCGAAAGATGATAGCATTCCCCTCTCTCTCTCTCTCTCTCTCTCTCTCTCTCTCTCTCTCTCTCTCTCTCTCTCTCTCTCTCTCTCTCTCTCTCTCTCTCTCTCTCTCTCTCTCTCTCTCTCTCTCTCTCTCTCTCTCTCTCTCTCCTGCTCTCTCTGTCTGTCTCACACTGTATCTGTCTCTCTCTCACACTGCTGGAAATAGAACTGCATCTGGTGGCTTTGACGATGCATGTGCGGCATCCTAGCGCGCTCTGTTTTCTCCCCCGTCACGTCGCCAGGGAAACGCAAACACGTTTATCGTTCCATCTTAAAATGGAGTCGAGAATCACCCCCAGCCCCACCGCTAACCCCCTCACCCTCTCCACCACCACCACCACCTCCACCACCCGAGCACCACCACCACCAGCACCATCATCACCCTCTCCACACGCCTACTCCACTCACCTCCACAACACCTCTAGGCTCCCCCTCGTCACCTCCACCCTCACCCCTCACAGCTGCCGTCCCGGCAGGCAGGCAGGCAGGCAGGCAGGCAGGCAGGCAGGGCAGGCCCCGTATTCATCCCAGTCGTTTCAAGCCTCTCCTCCTCCTCCATCCTCTGACAAGACAACGTGGGGTAAACAGAATAACTTGCATGCTTTTCTGACGGCTAACCACCCTCGCCATCCTCCACGCATCTCCTCCATCTTCAGTAGCACCAGTTTAAGCTGCGTTGAACCTAGGCAGTGCACGCCCGCTTGGCATCGAATGGTTCGAATAGCAGAGGTAATCGGACGCAGATGACGAGCGTGTTTCACCTGCGACATGAGTACGGCGTGTACCATGCGTGGCATACTGTACGAACATGACCTGCCAGCCTGTCTGTTTGATTGCAGCATGCCGTCTTTCTTTACTACTGCTTAGTACTTGGTGGCGATGATCCGAACTAAATTAAAACAGGTTTGTTTACCTAGTTTTAAGTTTAATTCCTTTTAGTAGTGACTCCATGACAGAGAATTTACAACTCAATGTATTTACAGCTCTATATATTTAAAACCATCGCACATGTGGGCTACCGCAGTGGCATTTCTGGGTTGATTCCAATCCACTACGCTTCAGTCCGGACTTGGTTACCTTATAGTATCCGTTAGTGGGGCACCTCCACTTACTTTAAGTAGTTAGTCTCTTCAACATTCGTTTCATATGTTCCTACTCATAAATATAAAAGAAGGCCCTTCCGTGGCCTAACAGTGGGGCACTGGGTTACTACGCCGGCAGCCGGGGTTCGAGTCCGGCCTGGGTCATATACCGATCCTTCCCTGTGTCTCTCCCCACTCTTTTCCTGTCTCTCCTCTGCTGTCCTGTCTAAAATAAAGGTAAAAAGCCCTACAAAAATGTATTTAAAAAAAAGAAATGGAAAAAAAAGAAAACCGGGTAGAGATAAGGAATAAAGGGAGTGTGTGGGCAGATGTTTTTAGGGTTGGAGGTTGGACGCTGAACTATGTGGGTCATCTGGCGTTGTGAAATGTAGTTCTTTTGTGTTTTAGCAGCACAGTTATGGCCTGGGATTCCTCTCTCCAGGACAGAGGCCTGAACAGGAGTTTTCCATCATAATGACCAGGGCCGGATTAAAATGGGGCCCCTAGGTGACAGGTTGCTGTAGGCCCCCACGGAAGGAAGATTTTGTAACAAAATTAGATAGATGGCATCATAATTCCAACCCAAGAGGAGTACAGTATGACATGGCAGACTAAATTATCAATACCACGTCTTGCTACTGTACATTTCTCCAATTATGCTGATCGGTTTCTTCCTTTGGACAACTGCGGGCCCCCTGCCATGTGGGGGGCCCTAGGCTGTAGCCATATCTAGCCTGTGCATTAATCCGACCCTGATCACGATGACCCTATTCCCTCCCTGATCGCCCTGCTCTCCTTGCCTAGGACTCCCACACACATTCCCCTTCTCTTACCCTCTCCGGACACAGCAGCAGGTCTCTCTCTCTCTCTCTCTCTCTCTCTCTCTCTCTCTCTCTCTCTCTCTCTCTCTCTCTCTCTCTCTCTCTCTCTCTCTCTCTCTCTCTCTCTCTCTCTCTCTCTCTCTCTCTCTCACCTCCTCCTCCTCTCTTTCTCTTTATCTCTCCATCCTTCTATCCCTTGCTCTTCCTCTACTTTAATCTCTCTCTCTCTCTCTCTCTCTCTCTCTCTCTCTCTCTCTCTCTCTCTCTCTCTCTCTCTCTCTCTCTCTCTCTCCCGATCGCTGACTCTTTTGACCCCCTCCCACTCTGCATTTCTGATAAAGAGCTGATATTTTTCCATCCTGATGTGGCTAAATTTGGTTCCTGGGCTTCTGTGCTATCTCACTGATTTACCTCTCTGCATTCCTTATTTTCTGGACTAATC
>NC_085878.1:36769341-36776841 GCF_034702125.1 Engraulis encrasicolus
CAAAAAAGCCAGAAACCTTCCTTTTGTGATCTACTGCACACCATTGGTGGAGGTGTTGTGCCTGACTCTGAGCTATGGCTACCATTTGGCCTCTCACGTCGTGTAATCTGTTCGGGTGAGCAATGGTGCCTCGCCTTGTGGCCATATTAACCACACGCTGGGCGCCCCGCGCTGTTATTAATGAGAGAAATTCATCAGTTTTATTTCAGCAGACACGTTAAAGGCTGCCCCCCCCCTTCTCCCCCTCCACCTCCTGCCCACCCGTGCATTGCTATGTTGTTGCCTTTTTTCATTCCTTTTGTTAACTGCACACATGTTTAATTGGTGCGTGCCACTGCATAAACAAAGGCCATGAACACAGCGGAACAAAAGCGGGAGAGGAATTTTCCAGACCTGTGTCGGCACTTCCATTCATGCCCATTCAACACATTCAGAATAAACCATTTGATTGTAAATATCATTTATCATTAGACTAACGGTGGTTCCACAAGATTGTATGCTTTTAATATTCTCATTATGGTGGAACATGGTGGAAATATTTGAACATTCAGGCAGGGTGTCTCCCATTGACAAAGCACACGTACCATGCCTACCATTGACAAAGCACATTTACCATGCCTTGTTCTTCAACCCCATAGATTATGTTGTGATTCATCAAACTATGATATGCTATCATGCCCTATCTGGGGTTGTTTCAGTCCTTAAGGAAATATTTAGACATTCATTTTTAATATTTAGATATTTAGAAACAGAAATGAAAGTTATGTGTGTGTTATCATGTTGCAAACATAATGAAGAGGTGACCTCTGTCTGGCTTCAAAGACGATTTTAAAGGAGGAGGTTCAGCTGAGGTGAAAAATGTCTCCTCGGAGAAATCTTCCTGTTTGTCCACGGGCACAGCATACTTTAGAGGACATACCAATGACGGAATCATTACATGAAAGGAGGTTTGTGTGTGTGTGTGTGTGTGTGTGTGTGTGTGTGTGTGTGTGTGTGTGTGTGTGTGTGTGTGTGTGTGTGTGTGTGTGTGTGTGTGTGTGTGTGTGTGTGTGTGTGTGTGTGTGTGTGTGTGAGTATATGTGTGTGCCTGTATTTCGGTCTATATATGTGTTCTTGTCTGTATACAGTATGTTTATTATGTACATGTATTTGTGTGTTTTGTGTCTGTGTGTGTGCATATTTGTCTGTGCATGTGTGTGTGAGGATGTGTGTGTGTGTGTGTGTGTGTGTGTGTGTGTGTGTGTGTGTGTGTGTGTGTGTGTGTGTGTGTGTGTGTGTGTGTGTGTGTGTGTGTGTGTGTGTGTGTGTGCACATATCTCTGTGCACGTGTGTGTGTGTGTGTGTGTGTGTGTGTGTGTGTGTGTGTGTGTGTGTGTGTGTGTGTGTGTGTGTGTGTGTGTGTGTGTGTGTGTGTGTGTGTGCTTGTGCCTGTATGCGTGTGTTCACGTGTATGTTTGTGTTTGCAAGGAGGGAGTATCCGGGGAGGGAGAGATAACCTACATTTCCCCCTCATTCCAAAGCAGTCAGGCGAGCGCTAAGATCACACAGGCACCTTGCCCTCTCCTCTCCTCTCCTCTCCTCTCCTCTCCTCTCCTCTCCTCTCCTCTCCTCTCCTCTCCTCTCCTCTCCTCTCCTCTTCTTGCCTCCCCTCTCCATTCCTCTCCATTCCTCTCTATTCCTCTCCTCTCCTCTCCTCTGACGCCATGCATTCCTCCCATTCTTGGCTTTGTGGGCCTGATTTTCAGTGGAAGATACAGGCGCGGCCGGTCACCATATGAGGCTATCTCCTTAACCACAAGCACTGGCAGCATGTCTAAGGGCTTAGCAAGCAAGAGAAGGGCTCTTTTCCAAAAAACCCTATCCATTTTCAAAAGTGACATACGTTTATTGTGCCTCTCAGTGAATATTCGAAAATCCCTGTTTTGTTGTTCAAATGTGTCAAGGAAAAATCAGGTAGTATTACACGTAACCCAGCTTTAATTGCTACCTCACCATTAAATTGAAAAAAGAAAATCATGCGTGGTGGTGATGCTAAGGCACTTCGTCAGAGGAGTAAAAATATGCACATCCCAACTTGCTGAGGAGAGGCGCAGGACAAAGGTGCATCTGATAAATGTGGTATGACTTGAATAAACCTTGGTAGTATCTAGGTTTTACTACTAATTAATATTTAACACCAGATTCAGTGCAATAGTTGGAACTCAGAAATGCAAGGGTTTATTGGCTTGAGAGAGAAAGAGGGGAGGCCATTCGGCCAAAAGGCCTGTCCACAGGCCTCCCCACCCCCTCTCTCCAATGAGGTGTTAACAGGTACAGATACAGACAAGAAGAAGCGAACAAAACCAGGGTCTGGATTTAAAACACCCTCCACAGGAAGTGAGGTCACATGGAATGATGTCACATACAATGATAGTTTTAGCCAATAGCAATCAGCACCAGTGATTCATAACTATCCCCTGGAGGCTTATTGGGAAATTAACCTTTATTGCCTCTTACAAACTAAGAGAGTTGCTTCTTCATGGATAAAAAAATGCATGGACATCCAAATGTAATGTATCAGATTGGGGGCAATATTCAGATTCCTTCAACCTTCAAAGTGGAGTTACAGTGTGCAGACTTCTACTCTTTCTATGGGGATGCTAAGCTACCTTTTCTCAACCTGGTTTGCATCCCCATGGTCTGGTTCGAGACTGACCTCAGTCATGTCCCAATCCTACCCTGTTTCTCTCCCTTTCCCCATCATTTCATGGCACAAAGGCTAACAAATGCCCCCCAAAATATATGTATGGAGGTGGCATGTAGCCCCTTAATGCACGCCATACCTCCAGTGGCACACTGTAGTAATCATTGAAACGTTAAGTACCATAGTACTACAATACTATGACATAACACAGGGCCTTTAGTAAGTAATGCACTACGACTTGGTCATTACCATTCTGGTAACAGAAAATGTATAACGCTGTGTCTTAATGGGTTAAAAGGCTTTTATAGTGTTTTGGAAAAGTCACTCACTCAGATAGTCTTCAGTCTTAGTCCGCTCAGCACAATGTTCCTTCTCCCCACAAGACTTCCAAAGTGGAACATGGCCTCCTTCCACTAAGTCTGCATGAGCTAACAATTACATCAGATCTCTGTGTGTGCAATTACCATCACTCAACGCGGCAAGAACGTTTGGGAGTCTCTGCGAGAACGTTTTGGAGGGAGTTTTCGGTCCTCTCAAGGGACGCGTGCTGCTGTGCTCTTAAGAGCAGGGCGTTGAGTGCCATGCATGACACATACTCACAAATTGCACAACACACACACACACACATTCGTGTGTACCCGCGCTTTCACACACACACACACACACACACACACACACACACACACACACACACACACACACACACACACACACACACACACACACACACACACACACACACACACACACACACACACACACACTGGGGGATAGTTGTCCCAGGCACAGGGAGAGAAGGGGCCCATAATTGATTCCTCATTACATTGTATGTATTGGGTTGGGGGGGCCCTTTCAGACGACTTTTTCCTGGGCCAGGCCAAAGCTGTCAGCGGCCCTGGTCTCCACACTACGCTCTCTCAACTCTTCGTCGGCTGGGTCAAAAAAAGCATCATCGCTGACTGGGTCAGACTTGACGGATTCCGCCGTCGAATAGCAAGGCATTAACAAACGCCACGCGTATCATTAGCGTTCGGCCGATGGGGACCAGGGGCCACAGCCGGGGGCTGGGGACGCGACCTCTCATTCCAAAGTGAATAATCAGCGTGTGTGTGTGTGTGTGTGTGAGTGTGTAAGTCTGTGTACTTTGTGTTTGTGTGCGTGTGTGTGTAGATTTTTTGAGTAGGTTTTTTTTAATGGCCACTCCCCTCCGAGGGCCCCTGGCCAGATTGGAGTGGAAAATTCCCAGTCTGACTAACTGGCTGACCTGATTCGAGCCACCCACTAGTCATCCTCATTACCTCATGTGTATTGCTCGCGTAAATATATAGTAGTACTTACGTGAACTGCATGCGTTTGTATACCTAAATCCCCTGTTTATCGAGGGGCCTGGCATGTGTGAGTTGAGTGTCTGTGAGAGAGAGAGAGAGAGAGAGAGAGAGAGAGAGAGAGAGAGAGAGAGAAAGAGAGAGAGAGAGAGAGAGAGAGAGAGAGAGAGAGAATGTGATGTATGTGTCTGCAAACATTGTATGATGTGAGTATGATGTGAGTGTGATGTGAGTGTGCAATCCCGCCTCATTCCTGATGTCCTCAGTAGTCTGGAATGAGGCCTTTCAGCAGTAGCTGTGGTAGAGGTGGTGGCGATGGCGGCAGTGGTGGTTGTCCCGTATTTCTGATAAACGACCCTCTGTTGGACGACTCCACCCGAGTGGAGGATACACACACACACACACACACACACACACACACACACACACACACACACACACACACACACACACACACACACACACACACACACACACACACACACACACACACACACACACACACGCCATACTGTCTACGGCCTTGAGCCTTCAACTCAGCAGACTGAAGATCTATGCCTCTGGTTGGAAAGAGATTGTTTTCGGGGGTGTACTTGGTGGAAATGTGGGCTTTGCACCATAAACATTTCAACAGTCAGTCTTCAGTGTATAGGTTGTGGGTTGTTGAGGACTACACTGAAACATTGTAGGGAATGTTATGACGTTGACCACTGGTTTTAGGGGTGCCCTAGGTCGCTGGAGCCAATGGGTTCAAGGCAGTTGCAGACATAGACTTACAATATACACGTCATCATGGATGGTATATCTACAGTATGTCTATGGTTGCATAAATCAAACATTTATCTGAGCATCCACCCCTACACTAACATGATCCCACCACTAAACCCAATCAAACCACCACCCCCACATAGTACAGTTTTGAGTGTTAATTCAACCCTTGAAAATTAGGATAAACCAGAAGAGTAAGGTATCCTCCATGCTCTTGTACTTCACAATCTGGTGCGTCATGGGAGAGGACTAAGTAGGTAAGAAAGTCACTGGGGCATCTTCAGATGTGGAAAGTCAATGTTCAATTTAATAGTGATAGTGCCAAAATCAAACGTTCTGACGTTGTCACATCTTCCTCAGAGTTGACAGAGTCTTTGGTACTGCTCCTGATGAAGCAGAAAATTACTTTCCACATTTGAAGATCCTTCTACAAGAGTATATATTTTTCCTTTCTAAGAGTTGAATAACCACTTCAAAATGTCCTTTTCATCCCAACATAATGCTATCCTCAATCCCACCCAGCACCCACACTTTCCTTATCACAACCACCCCAACCCCGCCCCTATATCAACATCACCCCACCATCCACAAGTTTTCCCTCTGGGGAACCACCTCAAACCCAAGCCAAACCCACCCATGCACCAGCTCTACCCCCAACAACCCCCAACAGCCTCCACTTATAGAGGGATCGACATCATCACCCCGGCTCCACCCAACACAACCCATCCCCCACCTGACCCGGTACGATGGGGGTGGGGGATTGGTGGGGGTGGACGATAGCTCCTCACTCGTTGGGCCATGCATGACATCAGTGTGTCTGTTTGCTGCCGCACCTGTCATAACCCAAGTTCAGCCGTCAACCAAAGTTCATCACCTCTGAGCAACCACCCCAAACCCAAATCAACCCAACACAATCCCACCATCAAACCGAATTTTTCTTAATATTCCACCATATCACTATCCCCAACCCCACCCAGCACCCACACTTTCCTTATCACAACCACCACCATCCAGAAACCCAGCCCACTGCACCTACTGCCCCGTCCAAGTTGTCAGTGATAAATGGTAGAACCAACTAGAAGAGTGTTAAATTCTGCCCTCTAAGAAATGCACCCTACAAGACCACCCTCCACAAAGCCCAGCAGAAACCTTACCTGTCCCAGGTGACATCACCACCTACATTGGGGCCTTCCATGAATCCACAGTCAATTTTCCTTCTGTGCAACAACCTGACCCAGTATGGTTTGTGGGGCATTTGGTGGGGGTGAGGGACAGCTCCTTACTCGGTGGGCAATGAAACACATCAGTGTGTCTGTTTGCTGCTGCCGCACCTGTCATAATGCAACTTCAGCCGTCAACCGAAGCTCATCACCTCTGAGCAACCACCCCAAACCCAAATCAAACCCACCACACCCACTACACCACCATCCCGGAGCTCACCCTACCACCAACCCCATCCAAGCGCCAACCCCCAATCACCCCAGCACAAATTTACAGGCGACATCATCACCCCTGCTGGGCCAATTGGTCCAAGGCAGGTGCAGCAATCAAACATCCATGTTAGCAATATCCCCCAATTTAACCCAACCCCACCCCAACACCAATGTCATCCCCACCACCAAACCCAACCATCTCCTTCCCCATCCCCCCTCTGACCCAGTGCATTGGTGGGGGTGGGCGACATCATCTCCCTTGCCGGGCCATGTGTGACATCAGTCCGTCTGTTGAGTGCTGCACCTGTCATAAGACAAATGCAATACTCACTCAACCATCCATCTGGACAGCTACCCGAAACGCATATCAACCCAACCACACCATCCTCACTAACCAACAAACATAAGCCCACCACACCAAGCCAAACCATCCCAACACTAACGCCCATCCAGCCTAGCTCTCCACTGCTGCTCTACAGCAAGTGCAGCAATCAAACATGCATCTGACAAATTTCCTTTGTATACCACCATAATGCTATCTCCAGCCCCACGCAGCACCCACATTTCCCTTATCACAACCACCCCAACCCCACCCCTATGCAACATCACCCCACCATCCAGAAACCCAGCCCCACTGCACCTCCTGCCCCGTCCCAGTTGTCAGTGATAAATGGTAGAACCAACTAGAAGAGTGTTAAATTCGGCCCTCTAAGAAATGCACCCTACAAGACCACCCTCCACAAAGCCCAGCAGAAACCTTACCTGTCCAAGGCGACATCATCACCTACATTGGGGCCTTACATGAATCCACAGTCAAATTTCCTTCTGGGCAACCCCCTGACCCAGTACGGTTTGTGGGGCATTGGTGGGGGTGGGGGACAGCTCCTAACTGGGTGGGCGATAAAACACATCAGTGTGTCTGTTTGCTGCCACACCTGTTCAACGCAAGTTCAGCCGTCAACCAAAGCTCATCACCTCTGAGCAACCACCCCAAACCCAAATCAACCCAATCCCACCATCAACTTCACCCACCACACCACCACCCCTACGCTCACCCTCCCACCAACCCCATCCAAACCCCAATCTCCAACCACCCCAGCACAAATTTACGGGCGACATCATCACCCCTGCTGGGCCAATTGGTCCAAGGCAGGTGCAGCAATCAAACATCCATGTTAGGAACATCCCCCAATTTAACCCAACCCCACCCCAACACCAATGTCATCCCCACCACCAAACCCAACCATCTCCTTCCCCATCCCCCCTCTGACCCAGTGCATTGGTGGGGGTG
>NC_085878.1:36781841-36784341 GCF_034702125.1 Engraulis encrasicolus
TATGTCTACTCTAGACACATCACATTGAGTCAAATAGACTAATAGAGAGTTTTTAAAGTGTGGCCATAAAATATATGATGTTAACATAATATGGCATATGATGTGTTGTGTTATGTTGCAGTATGTTCATTATGTTATTCAACATGAATTGATGTGATGTTATATTTATTTATTACATATTAATAATAACAATAATTTATATTGTATTATATTATATTATATTATATTATATTATATTATATTATATTATATATTGAATATATATATTCAATATATAATATAATGTCTCTTTTGTCTCTGTGTGCGCATTTCCTCATAGATCCACCCACCACCACAAGTGTCATGCCAATGACATATAGTTTGTCATGTGGCCAATGACGGCTGTGCAGTGTAGCGCACCATACTGTGAAAGTGTACGTCCGTCCGTTAGTGCGTCCGCCGGCTGCCACAGGAGTGAGAGGTCACATTACCTCATAGCTCAGGCATCTGCCTCATTTTCTCAAACGCCAAACGCCCCTCACTCCGCTGCAACTGTCTCTCTACTCTCTCCTGTCTCCTCTGTTGTTGACCTCTCTCTCTGCCCTGACCTGGGCAGATGGGCCTCACCTCATATCTCTTCCGTCTCTCTCTCTCTCTCTCTCTCTCTCTCTCTCTCTCTCTCTCTCTCTCTCTCTCTCTCTCTCTCTCTCAATTTAATTTAAATAAATTAAATTCAGCTCAATTAAACCTGAGTTTAATGTGTTATATTGTATATAAACAGTGATTACTTAAAACATATTGAACCTTCACCTCTCTCTCTCTCTCTCTCTCTCTCTCTCTCTCTCTCTCGGTCCCACCCGCCCAGTTGTTCATGCCATGTTACCCCCACACAGCATGCAAACACTCCGTGAACAGGCAGACAGACAACGCCTCTATGTAAAGCTTACACTTGACATCCTGCTGTGCTAGCCTTAACCAGATCCTTTTCTGCTCTTACGCAAAAAAAGTGTTAACAGGGCACCAAAAAAGAAGAACCATGTCGTAATGTGGGTGTTGTCATTTTTTTTTACGTTACGCAAAAGTACTAAAATTAGCTTTTTGCTGTTGAAGTCACCAGGAAACTCTCAGCAGTAGGAGCCTAGGAGGTGATCTTGTGTTTAGTCTGGACTGGACTGGACTGGTCGCGGGTCAGCTCTGTCCACAGTCCACGGTGTGGTCATTGTTTATAACGGAGAGATGGCTCCTCTCCTGTCCACAGTTTCTGCTCGGCTTGTAACCTTAAGACAGGTTGATTCATTGGGTTGGATGCTCTGGCACCTGTTTGTTTTTTGTCATTGCATTTGTACACATGAGATGAAGGAGGATGTCTCTCTGTCTCTTGTTCTCTCTCTCTCTGTCTCTTGTTCTCTCTCTCTCTGTCTCTTGTTCTCTCTCTCTCTGTCTCTTGTTCTCTCTCTCTCTCTCTCTCTCTCTCTCTCTCTCTCTCTCTCTCTCTCTCTCTCTCTCCTCCCCTTGGGCCTGGTGTGGGTTGACCTGTTCAAAAATAGCTTGGCTAATAGCAGAATTACGCAGTGAGGCTATTTACAGACAGGCCCACCTCTACGCCCGCACGCCTGCACGCCTAACCGCACGCATGCACGCACGCATACATGCACGCACGCATACATGCACGCACACACGCACACGCACGCACACACAGTCATGCACCACACCTGTCCGAAACGTGCAAGGCAGCCTCCCTCCCTAATCCTGAGCAATTAAGAAATAGCCTTTGCAGATCCCCCTCTTGCTCACCCTTCATACACATACATGCACACACACACACACACACACACACACACACACACACACACACACACACACACACACACACACACACACACACACACACACACACACACACACACACACACACACACACACACACACACACACACACCTCTCCCTTCAGTCCACAGAGCTGCGATTAGGTTTCACCCGGCTGGCACCCGCCTGCCACAGTGCAACCTTGGGAAGGTCAGGTTGGGAGGGGTGGGGTGGTGGTGGTGGTGTTGGGTGGGTGTATTGTGGTGGTGGTGGTGGTGGCGGTGGTGGTGCTTTGCTGCATTTGCACTCTGGCCACCAACCACGACCACAGCACTGCAAAGTACAAGAGCTGCATGGAGCACCAGTCCAGGGGCCTCGGTCAGAGACTCCCTCCCTCTAGTCAGATGAGAGAGCCAGGGCTAGATGAGAGCCAGCAGGGCCCTGGATCGGTGACTCCCTCCCAGGGCGCCATTGGAGGCATCTGGGCTGACAGACCAGACCAGAGGCCCACTTGGCGCCTGGAGCCTGGAGCCTAGAGCCTCCTCACTTTTTCCTTTTGCCTGGGCAGTGCACTGGTAATTGAGGGTTCACAAGCAAGTGAGCGAGCATACTGTAGGAAAAGTTTATGACGGTGTCGTAAAGGAACATCCCCTCCCCCTCCTCCTCCTCCTCCTCCTCCTTGCACTCCTCGCCCAGGATGCTTCCAAGTGACCCA
>NC_085878.1:36786841-36789341 GCF_034702125.1 Engraulis encrasicolus
GAGAGAGAGAGCAAGAGGGAGGGGAGGCAGAGAGAGCGTTAGCGAATGAGAAGAGTGGAGACAATAGGGAGCTGCACTTCCAGTTGGAGACACAGAAGGCGAGAGACACGCAGAGTGGAGAGAGCGTTCGCTGCCCTGCCTGCCTACCACTATAGGAGTCAGGCTCATATACTCTCAAGCAGGAAAACATTCTTCCTCTCTCTTTTTTTCTTCCTCACCTCACAGCTGGAGGGCCATTTTCAAGCCTTTGGTTGATTATTTTTTCATACCGTTCTTCTTTTTTTATGCCTTTTTTACACACTCTGAAATTGCCAAGAGGGCTCTCTTGAGTGACATTGACTGACAGCTGGTGTGGAACCGTTTGAGCCTTTTGAGGTCTCGTCTTCCGTAGGTAGCTGTCGGTGAGCCCCGTCTGTCGGTCAGTCAGTCGTCCGACTTTTTTCGCTTTAGCTTTTTTTGGTGGTTTGACCGGTCGCTCGCTCGCCACTGGTCTCCGCTGGTTTTTTTTTGTGCTGCTGGTTCGGTTGTGTGCCGGTGCAAATCCGCCTGGATGCCTGTGGACGTGGTCATCGCCCCCCCACAGCCCCTCTGGACGGACATGCACGAGAGCCAGATGAAGCTGAAGATCAGGGTGCGGAGGGTGAAGGAGGGACGCGACCTCAGAGGTGTGTGTGTCGCTGTGTCTTGTTGTGTGTACAGTATGTGTGTATTTACACATACGTGTATGCGTGTACATTAGAGTATGTATCCTTCTGTGGAGTGGAGGAGAGGCACAGGAAGTCTGTGTTGGTGTGTGTGTGTATGTATTTGTGTGTTTACATGTATCATGTGTGTCTTTCTGTGCATACTGTGTATACTGTATGCATATACCTTCTAAAAGGATGAGCCGTAGTCCTTTTGGAGAAGGTTGGTTTTTGACTATGGTCATGCATACAGTAAGTATGTCTGTGCGTGTGTCTGTGTGTGTCTCGGCGTGCGTGTGCACAGGCTTGTAAATATGTATGTTTATGAGTGCATGGAACTTACAGCGCCCAAGAGCTGTCTGGGATTTTTCATAGTGTGTGTTTGATGACACTGTGTGTCTGACGGCATACAGTACAATATGTCTGAGACAGTGCTTGTGTGTATGTATGTGTGTCTTTCTTCTAATTGAGCCGAAGGAAGGGTACAGTGTGTGAATGCTGCACAGTAAATTCTGCAGTGCTCATTTAACACTTAGAGAGTTGATTTGACATCATTTGGACTTGAATGAACTCTTTAAGGGTTGAATTAACACCGCAACGTTTACTGTGTGTATACAGCAGGTACAATGCAGGGATAAACATCCTGTTCCCTCTGCTAGGCTGGTAGTAGGCATAATACCTCTCAATGCCTGTTAGCCTGCTGTAGATCTGTAGCCTACCTGACTGCAGCATGCCTGCCAGCCAGCCACGCTTTGCTTTTGTCAGACTAGCGGCGTTAGCTCAATGGCCATGCAGCTAAGCTCACACTGTTCCAGACACACACGGCAAGGTAAGGCAAGGCAAGGCAGCTTCAGGGGAGCTTAGGACACAAGGAGTTGTGACAGACAGCCACAGACACAGACACACACACACACATATGCCGGAATACACACCACACACATCATTTTACACACACACACACATTTTACACACACATTTTACACACACACACACACACACACACACACACACACACACACACACACACACACACACACACACACACACACACACACACACACACACACACACACACACACACACACACACACACACAAATGCAAAGCCAACCCCTCACACATTGTACACCACATGCATTGCAGACACACACACACACACACACACACACACACACACACACACACACACACACACACACACACACACACACACACACACACACACACACACACACACACACACACACACACACACACACACACACACACAACAATATTCCCTGCTTATGCTTGTGTCACCAGATGTGCTTGTCAGATATTATTCGTATCCGGCACCAAAGTCCCAGTGGGGGCTCTGTGTACCTGTCTGCTGACCCAGGCAGGGAGCCTCCGACTGGGGATGACAGGACACTGGGGAGCTGGGGGGGAGACAGATGGAGTTGGATGGTGGCTGTGTAGTGGCAGGTGCCTGACTTTTTGTGCCTGTGTCTGCCGTCAGGTAGCTGCAGCAGAATGTGTGTGTGTGTGTGTATGTGTGCAAGTGTGCGAGCATGCGTCTGTGTGTGTGTGAAGTATGTGTGTGAGAGAAATAGAGAATTCGGATTGGGTACAGCATCTCCAGCAGACTGAGGTGTGCTGTCTCTGCAATTTAATGAGTTGTGAGAAGGCAGCGATGTGCTGCAGTCAAAATGTGCCCTGCTAAGAAGATTAATATACAGCAGCTATGCAATCTCTAGAAACTGCCAATATTAAACAAAACAATAGCCTGACATTAATAATATATGTGTCTGAACTGGTGTTGCATTGTGTATGGTTAGC
>NC_085878.1:36801841-37021841 GCF_034702125.1 Engraulis encrasicolus
TTCCGCCCACCTACCTGTACCAGCTGCCTCACCAGACAGCCAGCCAGCCAGCCAGCCAGCCAGCTTCCACCTTGGGACACTAAATCCACTCTCCGCTGTTTATTTGTCGTCTAGCTCAGAGCTTTGCTAATGGGACACACTTGTTATATCTCTGGGTGTGCAGTAACCCAGTTTTGTCAGTCTGTCTCACCTTTCGCCTAGCTTAGCGTAATTAAATGGAAGTGGGTTGCACCCACCTAGTGCCCCAACCCCAACATCCCTTCTCCGTGTGTGTGTGTGTGTGTGTGTGTGTGTGTGTGTGTGTGTGTGTGTGTGTGTGTGTGTGTGTGTGTGCGTGTGTGCATGTGCGTGTGTCTGCAGTTTGACACCGTTGCCATTAGCTTAGCATTGGGGAAGTAGGTCACACACAGCAAATTTTGTCAAGCTAGGCCAACAGCAGGAACTGTTGCATTTGGTCATGAGATACCATGAAAAGAGAATAGTATTCACACCCTCATCTTACTCAGTATTTATTTTATAAGCATGGCAGCTTCCTTTAAGCATAAACACAAGTAGATGCCAATGCCTGCACCTGTTCAGTCACAATTACACAGAGGAAAAAAAAATGGAAACCTTTTCGCCACAACATATACTTTTCTCGTGAACACCTTTGTGGGTGGAGATTCCCACGAGAGAGTGTAAGTCTTGTCATGATTTGAAAATGTCAGGTATGCCGCCGCCTACAAAAACAGGAGGCCGGTGGTGGTGACGGAGCGGCGTTTTTATCACTTTCCAAAGTCGGTAATGACATGTTTGAGCACACTTTTCCTTCTCTGGGCTGTTTGCATGCCTCTCTCTCACTAAAACATTAGCCAGAGAGGAATGTCGTGAGCTCATGGCAGACAAACAGTAAGCCGCATTCTGCAGCACCGCCGCCATCCCTCCTTTGTTTTCACTTTGATGTCTGCGCTTGTTTTCAAATGTCAGCCCTGTCACAGTCGTTATCGAGTCCCCCTGCAAAAGTGTTTTTTTTGTGTGTGTTGTTTTATCGCAGCATACCATCTCCCTTAGTCACTCACACACGCTCGCTCACACCTCCTACATGTAGCAGATAAGATAACAGCAGCTTCCAGTTAATGCTATGTTTTCACAGCACACTAGCACACTACCAGCTGCAGAGAAAGGCAAAAACAGACCACTTCCTCATTCTTGTTTTTTTGGAAAAAGAAAGAAAACACACACAGAGAGATGTCATCGTCCTTGTCAACATCGGGGATGACAAGGTCCTTTTTCTTGTGAAATCTTAACATGGCATCGCTGAACTGACAGAGTGGGCCATGTGCTCCGGGTGTGGGTCTAGTAGGTAATAAGCCTGTCTGTCTTCCCTTCTGCAGTGTGTCTGGGTCACCTGCAGAAGGCGCCAAACATGCAACGTCACATGCAGTAGCCTCTTCCTGCAGATGGGGTCACCGGCGGGCCTATTCACTATTTGATGAAAATGCTCAACTACATCACAACAACATTGCAATGACAGTACGGAGAGCCTTAAGTAACAGATTGAGAAACAGCCATTATAACTTTGGTGACAGTGAAGTTATAACATAGGCTCTGCACCAAGGGGTTAACCAGGGGGCCCGGGTTGCCATCCCTAATGGCTCTTTGTTCTCTCCTCCAGGAGCTGATGGGCCAGCATGGCATCACGTACGTGCTGAACGCCAGTAACACCTGCCCCAAGCCAGACTTCATCAGCGAGAGCCACTTCATGCGCATTCCCGTCAACGACAACTACTGTGAGAAGCTGCTGCCCTGGCTAGACAAAACCAATGACTTCATCGGTAAGTGAGGCTCCACTGCGAAAACCGCACGCCCTTACTACACCCTGCTGACACAGCTCTGAGAGTGTGTGTGTGTGTGCGCGCGTGTGTGCGTGCATGTTTTATTCATTCTGTGTGTGTGTGTGTGTGTGTGTGTGTGTGTGTGTGTGTGTGTGTGTGTGTGTGTGTGTGTGTGTGTGTGTCTGTCTGTCTGCCTGTTTGCCTGCTTGTGTGTGTGTGTGTGTGTGTGTGTGTGTGTGTGTGTGTGTGTGCGTGCATGTGTGTACGTATGTGTATGTGTGTGTTGCTGTTTGAATCTCTCTGAATAAGCATCCAATAAAGCACCTGGGTGGGAGGTCTGCAGCTGTTGGTGGGCTTGTAAAACAGGATGTTGAGGTTTTTTTTAACGGACGCTAAACGTTGTGCTTATCCGCCCGGTGGTACCTCTTGTAGTCTTGCATGCCCTGACATGTTTCCCCCTTTCCCTCTGCTGTCCTCCTCCACAGACAAAGCCAAGGTGTCTAACTGCCGCGTCATCGTCCACTGTCTGGCGGGCATCTCGCGCTCGGCCACCATCGCCATCGCCTACATCATGAAGACCATGGGGCTCTCGTCGGACGACGCCTACAGGTACGTACACACAAAGTCACCATTGCATTTTGAACATGGCCAAAAAAACAGACATAAGGAACAGTTCAAGATCATATCATAACCACACATCATAATGTTCTCCATCACAAAGTCACCATTGCATTTTGAAAATGACCAAAAAACCACATGAGGAACAGTTTAAGATCATCACACATCAAACACATCATAATGTTCTCCATCACAGATTGTTCTAAAGAAAACATACATGAAGACTACAGTACTAGTATAGCACATTGCATTTCATTCACTTGACAGAGCAGGTTGAGCATCTACTATGCAACAGGAATCATATCAAACATGATATATCAAATAATTTTATCCGCTAATTTATTTGTTTCATTTGTTCATTTAATCAGTAGTATAGTATCTGGCACCTTTGTAAAAGTGATCTAATTAAAGTATCTATAAAAGTATCTAATACATTTTATTTTTTTATTTTTGCAGGTTTGTGAAGGACCGTCGGCCGTCCATCTCCCCCAACTTCAACTTCCTGGGCCAGCTGCTGGAGTTCGAGAAGGGCCTGAAGGTGCTGAAGGCTCTGACCTGCCACCCCATGCGGACGCTGATGGAGCAGCGGCACGAGGAGGAGGAGCAGGAGGACCGGGGGGGCGACACGTCTCCGTTCCCCGGCCCAGAGCGCCACGACGGCAACAGCAACGGGGCGACCACCCCCATTGGCTTCCCCTGCAGCCACGAGTCGGGCGTGGAGAGCACCATCCGCAACTCGGAGCTGCCCGGCAGCAGGCCGCTCCTGCAGAGGAACGGCCTGGTCAGCGGCCTGAATCTGTCCGCCGAGCACATCGCCGACACCAACCGGCTCAAGCGCTCCTTCTCCCTGGACATCAAGTCCGTCTACTCCCCCAACGGCGGGCAGGGTCAGCAGCAGCAGCGCGGCTCCCCGCCCAAACTCGCCCTCACGCCCATCGGCTCCGAGGACGTGCCCAAGCTGTGCAAGCTGGAGAGCCCCGAGAGCAACAACGGCGTGTGCCAGTACTCCCCAGTGCTGGACAGCCCCGGTTCTGTCTCGGCCGAGAGCCCCAGCGGCGGGCCGGGAGAGGGCCGCGTCCGGCATCGGAGGAAAGGCCGGCGCAGCAGCAGCAGCAGCAACAGCAGCAGCAGCAGCAGCGGCAGCAGTGTCGGCAGCAGCACTAGCGGTAGTAGCACCCTCAGTGAGGCGTCCAGCCCGCCCACCCCTCCGCACTCCCTCTCCCTCAGCCTCAACCTCACACCCCACCCTCTGCTCGGCCCTCACAACGCCCATTCCGATCAGGTCGGCAGCATGAAGAGCTCCCTGCTACTCAACCTGCCCTCCTCGGCCAACGCGGCTTGGACCCAGCACAGGGAGACGGCTCAGGCCACCACCCCCGGCACCCCCACCACCGACTGCGCATGGTTCCTGGGCCCAGGCTGCGGCGCCCCTCCTCTCCCCAGCCCTGGCTCCCTGCCCGGGCCTGGAGGGTCGGACATGCCCGCGTTGCGCTTGGGAAGCAGCTCGACTTACATGGCGTTCGGCTGCAGCGGGCGTGCCGGTTCCTGCGAGGAGGACCGGGGGGTGCAGCTCCGGGACAAAGCCCAGCAGGCCAGAGACTCGAGGGGCAGCTGGCACGAGGACGCCTCTGCTTCTGCCGCCTCGTCATCGTCGTCGGGTGGCAGTATCGTGGTGGACAAACAGTTCAAGCGTCTGAGCTGCCAGATGGAGTTTGAGGAGGGCATGTCGGAGAAGCACTCCCGCGAGGAGCTGGGCAAGCTGGGCAAGCAGTCGAGCTTCTCGGGCAGCATGGAGGTCATCGAGGTGTCCTGACGCCACACATCACCACCACCACCACAGACTGGCCAGATCACGTAAGAACAGTTCAACGAGGCAGTTGTGAACTGTTACTCTTATACAGACCTGTTCCAGATGGGCTCGAAGGAGTCCTGGCTCTCTGAGACTTGTTGACATGGACAGTTCAGTCATGAGAGGGTCTCCGAGTGTGGTACAGGACTATGGGAGAAGCCTTTGGCTGTCAATGCAGTTGCGAATGAACTGCAGTGCAAGACAGACAGGCTTTCTTTGGCAAAGGGAACTTTGCTGTGATGGACATTTTGTTTCGATAGAGGTTACAGAAGGACATTTATTGACTTTCTCCTAATGTTGGACTGCAGTACTTTGAAAGACAAGTGCCATAACTCCAGCACCAAAGGAAAAGCTATGAACATATGAACTCTTGTCACACACACACACACACACACACACACACACACACACACACACACACACACACACACACACACACACACACACACACACACACACACACACACACACACACACACACACACACACACACACACACACACACACACACACACACACACACACACACACACACACACAAGGCGTGCTACTGTACCATTCGCAATGAAGGACGCTCTTTTTGGGAGAATTCAAAAGTTCCCAGCATGCCCGAATAAATTCACATGAAGAGAACTGTGGTTCTGTGGCCACAGCTGAAAAAATAAGAGATGCTTTTTCGAAACTACAATTTTGTTTTCCTTTGACATACTGTCAATTTTGTCAGTGTTAACAGCTATATGCACCGCAAAGTATTAGTTGTGATAATTATATCCTGTGTGTTAATGGTCATAGATATAGAACACTGGATGCCGTGTTGACAACCGCCATTGGAACGAGTTTGCTGCCATCTTTATTCAGTGGGAACGCTGGTTGTACGAACATCAATTGCTGACAAGGCAATACGCAAATTATCCTGTAGGTGGCGGTAAAATGCCTTTGCTTACAGCGTGAAAAACGTACGAAATATGCACCAAGACTGCGGCGTGTAAGGCTTGTCATGCCAAAAGGCTGAACGTGACATCTTGTGTTCTATATCTATGGTTTATGGTTTGAAGTTGCACCAGTGGTGCACTCTCAACCAAACTACTGTAACTCCTCCTCCAAATGTACACTGAGCATGCTCTAAAGTGGCTGGCTACCTACAGACAGACAAGCTGTGTACCAACAGCACTAAGCTTTATATATATTAAAAATATATATATCCATTACACATATACATGCATATGTAAAGAAATCGTACTGCAATTTTAATGGACAAAAAAATGTTTTATCCATTATCATTATGTTTTAATTTATTTTATCTGTTTCATTCTGGCAATGAGAAATAATATAATATTTGTGAACTTAAGTTGTTTATTTCTTGCAGTTTAACTGTATCGTATTTATAAAAAGAATGCAAAACACTTAAAAAACGAAACACAAAAACTCGAGCAATACAGAATGATTTTTGAAAAAAACAAAATATTGGTCTGACAAACCTCCTTATGTGTGCCAGTCTTTCATAACCTACATGTGCATGACTGACAGCTCCTTTGCCTGATTCTTGCAGCCATTTGTGTGCTGCCCCTTATTCCCCCAGTTAGGAATGAACGTCATAATTGCCAATAACACGAGCAGTGGTAGAAATGGCCTTTCCCTTCTATACTCAGTTGCAGTTGCACCTCTCTGATGTCAATGGGCCAGTCCTGGAAAGACTACCCCAGACTCCCAAAACACAAACTCAACCAATATGCTCTCACACTCTACAGTATGTTCACACTCAAGACACACCAGTTAAAGCACACCACACCACACATCGTGGAACGACTGTTCAAGGCCTGTCCCATGCAGGCACCCATGCAGTAGAGTTAGGCCAGAAGTCACAGGGTTGGCTAACTGACTCTCAGGGGAAAAAAAAACTCCCATGATGGATTGGTTTCTTCGAGCACATCACAACACACAAAGAAGGCCTCAAAATGATTTCTTACTTTTCCTCACTCTTTCTTCCCTGTCCACTGAACTCCCCGCCCCTACTTGGTTAATGAGGGGGTAATGGGTGGGTGAGTGGCGGTGGCGTATGGTTCGGCACAATAATGTGAACAGGATAACTTACTATGGCGCCACACGCGCAGAACTTTGGTTGCTTTTTCCTCCTGTTGGCTTTGGCTTGTGTGTTGGCCTCTTGTCTTCTTGCTGCTGCTGCTGGATTCTCCATGTTCTTTTCTTTTCTTTCTCCTAAAAAGCCTTCTAATTGTCAAACAAGTCAGTGGTCCTTGTGTCATTATTATTATTATTATTATTATTATTATTATTGGTAATTTTGATATTGTACATAGCATTTACAGATACCTTAGGCTGCTTGATGCAAAATACCTCAGGTTCTATTCCAATGCTTTCTTCTCCCCCCTGTACCTGTTTTGTGGAAATGAAGCAAAATACAAGCAAAAAAAAACGTGCTTACCTCTCTGTCTTTTTTTGCAGACACACCCATACACACGTGAATCAATAATCTCCTCGCAATGTGGCTTCTATGCTGAGTAAGCAGGACAAAAAATGAAGTGCAAACACATAGGAACGCTAACACAGACATGAGGGTGCATACAGTACACGCACGCGCACATGCACACGCACACGCACACGCACACGCACACTTTTATCCAGACGATAGCCTTACAAAACACATCATGAGACCTTACAAGATCATTTTTAATTACAGTGCTTATCACATTAAAACATGAACACCTTAGACAACATGACAGCATTTATCCTTTTTGAAGATCTAGGCTTAATGATCTTTATCAGAAGGAGCTAGTGTCTTCTGACAACAGTTAATAGTAATATATGATGAAGTCAGATGATTCCCGTAGAAGTCGGGTGCGACAAATGGTGACTCAAAGCTCACTCACAATATGAGTTATCAAGGAGAGTGTGAGGACACGTTTTCCAATGTCTTGCATTACATCTGGGGCCCAGTTTCAAAATGTACGTCATTTAAATGAAGTCATGGGTTCTGTCACAAAACAGGTATGCAAGAACTCCCCCACCAAACACATTCGATTATATTTCACTGAAAGAAGTCATTAATCATAAAATCAGATCGCTATCCTTCTGCTCATTACACGAAATCTGGCTCCCAGTTTCAAAGTCTACGCCTTGATGAACTCATGCTCTATCACAAAGCAAGTATGAGCAAGAATTCCACACCGCACACACACACACACACACACACACACACACACACACACACACACACACACACACACACACACACACACGGAATGCACACACACACACATACGCACACACACACACGTGCGCATGCGCGCACAAGCACACACACACGCACACGCACACACGCACAGACACACACACACACACACACACACACACACACACACACACACACACACACACACACACACACACACACACACACACACACACACACACACACACACACACACTCAACATAACTTAGCTAAAAGTGGCAATTAATCACAAAACTCAGATTTGTTTTTATCATACTGAACATTATGCAACAGACTGCATGAAATCTCATCTGGATCTCATAACTACTCGACACAGGATAATTGATGTTCAAGTAGAGCTATTTTTTGGTTTTGATCATATCACTGCCTCCTCTTTCTGATGTTGAGATGTTAAAAATGTTTAAACGTGTTAAAAACCCTGTCATTGAAAACCTCTATAATAAGCTTGTTGTTACCAAAATGGTAATGACCGAAGTCTTCAAATGTGTCAAAAGGGCTCTTGATAATGCCATAGCTATCTTGTTATGATGTAGTTCAGCATTTTTCAGAAATCAGTGCGTCGGATCGGTGGTCATCCGATCTGTGTGAATGGGCTGTAGTCTATGCCACGTTTTTTTTTTTTTTTAAACCGCATACATACATACATACATACATACATACATACATACATACATACATACATACATACATACATACATACAGTGCCGCCAGGTACTATTGGCACCCTTGAAGTTTAAGTACATTATGGGACATATCTCCAGAAAACAAATAATATGGTCAACCATGATTTTTCTATAGATAGCTTGTGGTTGAAACTAAATATAAAAAATATCAACAGCATTAAATACTAAACTATGAGAGGGAAATAATTGAAGATGGTAAAGTTCCTGGGATCACTGGTATTGGCACCCTTTACTGGATAACATTTTGGAAACCTAATTTGACTCAATTATGGTAAATCGCAAATGGGAATCACCTTTGACTAATTGCTTTTGCCCATAGAACATGAATTAGGCAAGGAATTATGATATTTGTGTTTAAATAGCCACCTGTTACATCTTGTGTGTCTTTCACCAATCTGAAGACAGAGGAGCTGCCTGAGGACACCACAAATACTATTATTTACAAAAACAAGACCTCCAAATAATAAAAGGTCATCTCAAAAGACCTTGGTAAACCATTTTCAACACTGTGTTGTGTTATTCAGAAATCTGCCAAACATGGAGCTGTAAAGAACATCCTTGGATGTGGGGGGTAGAGGAAGATATTATGATACAAGTCTTTGGAAGTCAGTGCAAATAATGAAAAAACACAGGGACTAACATCTACAGACCTGACGGTCAACTTTGAACTGTTCTGGGTAGTTTTTTTCAATAAGCACCCCGTGTTAAACACTACACAAAGTAGTGCCTTTTGGTTGGAGAGCAAGGCAGACCACATTGCTTAATAAAAGTCATAACAGGGAACACCTGACGGCTGTATGAAAAAATACAGGCCTAGCACAGCCCTTTTGAGAATGTTTTAAGGTCAGATGAAGCAATAGCACAGTTTTTCAGTGACTCACACAAACAGCATGTTTGCATACTCTGCAAGAAAGTCTTTAAGGAAAAGGACACCCTACCAAAAAGCAAGCATGGTGTCCGATCCATAATATTATGTCACCCCATTGTTGCATTAGGTATTGGAGGATTTGACCGTATCACAGGTATCATGACAGGCATCATGACATGACAGGTATCATCATTTACAGTAAAATGTGTAACCATGGCAAGAACACTTGGTTTGAGTTGAACATCATGTGCACTCCAGAAAGACAAAAACCCAAAGAACACAACCAAATGCACAGTGGATTGGTTGTACAAATGAAAGAACACAGTCATTGATGAAAACCAAAACCTTCAGAGGCTGCCATTGCTGTCTAATAGTGTGCAATTAACCCTTGAAGGAGGGGTGCCAATATTCCTGGACATGCCCTTTTAAATGTTTTTGCTTGAAATTACAAAATGCACTTGGAAATAAATACTTGGCAATTCCAAATATCTTATAATGTTCAATTAAAAGATCCTGATGGTAAAAGTTGTGTATATTTCCATTTATTTCTGGATATATTGCACAATTTGTAAATAAAATTAAGGGGTGCCAATACTAACTGGCGGCGCTGTACATACATACATACGTACATCAGAGTTAGTTAGTCAGTCGAAGTTGATGTGGGCTGCAAAGGCCAACGCCGTCAAAGGGAGGGAGGGAGGGGCGGGGCTATCCCAGCATGCCCCTCAGGGCTCCTGTGTGATGTTCTGGGTCGTGGGAGCTGGCCCCCTTTGATGATGTAATATGTTCTAGGAGACTTTACTCCCAGGCTGAGAAAAATCTCCCCCAGGGGACAGTGTGTGTGTGTGTGTGTGTGTGTGTGTGTGTGTGTGTGTGTGTGTGTGTGTGTGTGTGTGTGTGTGTGTGTGTGTGTGTGTGTGTGTGTGTGTGTGTGTGTGTGTGTGTGTGTGTGTGTGTGCGTGTGCGTGTGCGTGTGTGTGTGCATGCGTGCTTGCCTCAGTGACTGACAGGCTGGGACGTGAGCATGTCATGACTTTTCATAACGTAATGTTTTCTTTGCGGATATTTTTGGGGCCCTTGGTATAGTTAACAGAGAAGCCTCTGTTTCATGGACAAATCTTCATACGAGTTTCACTTGAGTCACGCAGCCTCCTTCGCTTGCGATGAGATCACTCAGTCAAATAAAGCATGTTACAAGGAGCCAAGGAGGAATCGTCAGTCAACCATATAATCTCTCTCCCAGGGCAAAAATCTAAGAAAAGGTTTTTACGTCCAGATTGTCTACGTCGGGACAGTGAACAGTAATGAAATAAGCATAAAAGTCAAGGTACTTCTGTTAGAGGAAGACATCCTTGACTAAAAGGGACAAAGACAAGAATGTAGTCATAATGTCATGCATCTGCAGTCATAAAAAATATGTCTGTAAGTGTGCTTCTTTTTTTGTAGCTCCATAATGCACGCCGTACTCCAGTGGCATGCAGTAATAGTCATTGAAGAGTTAACTACCATAGCACTACAATGCTATGACATTTAGTCATGCACTACGACTTGGTCATTACCATTCTGGTAACAGCAAATTTATAATATTGTGTCTTAACCCTCCTGTTATCCTTGGGGTCGATTTGATCCCGTTCAATGTTTAACGTCTGAAAAATACATGAAGTACAAAATTCTTTTGCTTTATCTTTGATGACTTTTCCTAAATATATGGGGTCAATGAGAAAAAAGTGAAATTTCCACAAAAAATGTTTTCCCTAAGTGCTGTATATGTTTTGGATACATCTGTGTTCCTTGGGGTCAATTTGACCCCAAATTATTTTAAGTGTATTAAACATAAATGGAACATCCATATTTTGCTATCACGTTTCAATCTCTCTAGATTATGTTAAGTACATGAACACAAGTTATTTAGAACTGAAATTTTAGGACTCAGATAACTAACAATATGTATGATGTGGATGAGGGCCAAAACTAATTCAAGGCAACCTTTGGGCAGTTGTTGCACATTTTCGCCTAGTCATGGATTAGTTTCTTTGGTGTGTGGGCTGTGTGTGGGGGTGCCACAATCCCCAACAGAGCAACAGTAAATATCTGAGGCATAAACCAGTGCAAAAGTTTTTGCTTCTACTGATTTTGTAGACATTTAAGTGCCTGGGGTCAAAATGACCCCAAGGATCACGGATGTAACCTAAATCTGAGGATAATAGGAGGGTTAATGGGTTAAACTACTGCGAATAACCTGATGGTTCAACATTCTCTGAATATATTCAAAGGAGAGCAAGTGAAATCTGCTCCAAGACATGCACTACCTGATTGAATGTGTGCAGAATCTATGGCCCTGCATTTCTTCCAGAGGTCATCATAAATAACATGCACCAGGAACATGAGCTCATAAGGTCACGCACCATCAGCAGGGGTGAAACCACAGGTGGGGCCCAGCATAGACAGGGGCCCCCAAGTATACTTGCCAGTGACAGACATTTCAATCAGTTCAAAGGGAATGCTATTTTTAGTAACCAAGTAGTCCAAAGTGTACTTACATAAGTTTGATTACTTACTCAAACCAAATAATAATGGTATAGCTTGCCTATGCCTTTTCCATGGGGATATCCACTTCCTGACTGGAGAAAGCCTAATTTAAAGTAGGATAGCAGCAAAACAAGTAACAGGCAATTTCAAGTAGCACACCAATAGCTTATAATAGACAACATAACAACAGAATCCCATCCATTATTATTCCCAACCAGCCCAAAGCTTGTATTATTCCATAAGGTCCCCCAAAATGTGTGCTGCTTCCGCTCTGGATTTGTATGTAGGCTATGTTATTTTTATTATGGAAATGTTTTATTAGGTTACTATTCGCATATGAGTTGTCAGCCTGAGATGGGACTTATGCTGCAGTAGAACACTGAAGCACAAACACAGCATCATCCCTTCAGCACATAGCGTCCCCTTCCAACGCCTCCTCTGTGCAGTAACAGCAGCATGACTTGTCATCATCGGTGAACTGAGGCTACAAGTGTCTGTGTGTGCATGGGGATTAGATCACTGTGGTTAATTGCCGATTGTTCTTCCATTATCACAATCAACAGTCAAGTCTAAAAGCAGGCCTGCTCTGCAAACGGGGCTAAGGTGGCAATCGCGGAGGAGCGCGAGGCGCGAGGCCGACTGCTAGAGATGTCAGACGGGGCTGTGAAATGGAGCTGATGAGCTGCGGGCTTTGTCCTGTCCGATTAGGAGCGTGCCCCCATTGTCACTCCTGAAGCGGATAAATGGCGTGGTGGATGGCAACGAATAGGATTACGTTTGAATGCAATGCATGCATGGCAATGCAGTGTGTTTGCTAAATTTGTCGCTGTTGTTGCTGCAGGCTCTCTCTTGCTCTCGCTCTGTGTGTGTGTGTGTGTGTGTGTGTGTGTGTGTGTGTGTGTGTGTGTGTGTGTGTGTGTGTGTGTGTGTGTGTGTGTGTGTGTGTGTGTGTGTGTGTGTGTGTGTGTGTGTGTGTGTGTGTGTGTGTGTGTGTGTGCGTGTGTGTGTGTGTGTGCATGGTGAGCACTAAGGTGAGTGCCAGTGTTTGCTGGGGAGTGTATGTGCATGTGTAAGATAGGAGATCATTACAACATGACTTGACATGACATGGCATGACATGACACTGCATTGCATTGCATTGTAATGTGCATGGTTTATATGATGTGATTACATAATGCAATGCGTATGTAGTATGATGTGATTGTACATGTGCATGTAATGTATGCTATGTCAAGTAATATCATTCACATTTAATTACATACATACATATACTGGATGAATATGAATGTGTATGTGCGCGATATGAGACCTGTTGCTTTTCAGCAATATGATTATTTAGGCTCAGCAGTCTTCAAGGTGTCCTACGTGCTGATAAGGATCTGCTCATCTCTTCAAAACCCAGCTTAGCCTGATGCTATCTAGTGGGATATACTTGCACTGCCTGTGCGTGTGTGTGTGTCTGTGTGTGTGTGTGTGTGTGTGTGTGTGTGTGTGTGTGTGTGTGTGTGTGTGTGTGTGTGTGTGTGTGTGTGTGTGTGTGTGTGTGTGTGTGTGTGTGTGTGTGTGTGTGCGTGTGTGCAGGGCCTCTGACAGGTTTGGCCGGGCCCAGGACAAAGTCATGTCAAAGGGCCCCAAAGCCCAATAGACAGAATGTTATCAGGACCCAATATTGGGCTTGGGCCCCCAGTCTCCCTAGGCCTGGGACAACTGTCTGTATCCTTTGTCCCTCCTGTCGGCACCCCTGAGTGTGTGTGTGTGTGTGTGTGTGTGTGTGTGTGTGTGTGTGTGTGTGTGTGTGTGTGTGTGTGTGTGTGTGTGTGTGTGTGTGTGTGTGTGTGTGTGTGTGTGTGTGCATGTGTGTGCATGCATTTTATTCTGTCTGAGTGTGTAGTATAGAGAAAGAGAGAGACAGAGATGGGGGGGGGGACTTGACAGCTCTTAGTGAAAAAAAAACCCTTCCAAAAATATGACCTACATGCAAAAAACAATGTCTGCTTGGCCTTAATGCTGTGCAAGTGACTGGCAGAGATCTATGAACACTAATTTTATATTGCGTGCCAAATTCCTTTTAGTGGCAATTAAGAGTTAGAGGCTATTGTAGGCCAATGAAAGACATTACTCATCCACTCTGTCTCCGTGCCGCACCGACACCCGCTGAAACCCTTGCTAATGACAGAGAAACGCATGCACATGCACAAAAAAATCTGCAGATCTCTGAGTGCTGCACGGTGTGTATAACTCAAACACATGCACACCCACCCCAGACCCACACACTTGCACGCACGCACAGTAGTAGGCCTGCAACGGTAGAAGGAGCAGCGAATGGACCTGATTGATACCAGACGCGGACATGTTATGTGCCTGCCTGGCGCCTCCAGCCCAGGCCTTATGTATGGAAACTGTTAAAGTTCTTACGTCACTGCCAATGTTTCTCTCTTTTCCTCGTTCTGGAGCAAGTGACTAACAGTGCCTCTAAAATAAACAGGATTTCTTCCCTTTGCGCCCCCTTCTCCAAACCAACCCCCCATTTCGTCCTTACATAACCCTGCCTCTGTCAGACTCAGCCAGTCCTTCGCTCCAAACTCCTGCAGGCCTGGCAGTGGTGCGGGGCTTTTTAATTCGGCTTTCCCCCTCTGCCCTGCTCTGCTCCAGCCTCCTCTCCGCGTATCCACAGTTTGGAAAAGTACAGAAAGTGGCATGACATCATGATGGGATGACGAGGAGGGGAGCAGCTGGGAACTGCCAATGCTGGCCAAAAAAGGTATCTGGATACTGCCTCTCCGCGCGCGGATAATCTGGTCACGATGACACGTTCTCATGCTTTTGTAATGCGTTGACCTCATAGCCGTTCTCCTGCTATACACACTCCAGCAAATATGCTCCCAACGCGTCTTGTGCAAACTTAATGCAGACGCCAGCTGGTGGTGAGGAGAAATTGTTAGTCTTTTAAGAATGTCCTCTGCAAGATCCAACTCCGAAGGGGGTCAGTGTCAATTTCAGCTTGACAGCTCTAATTGACTTTCCCCAAGAGTTCCAGCAGCAAAATACACCAGCTGCTGAGGCGAGTTCCATTAAAATTGTCGTATATGTAATTTGTTTGCGCGGAACATGATACGTCTTAAATGAAGCAATTACAAGTAACAATTTGCAGCTTTGTCGTGGACACTTCTCAAGGGCTGGTTTGGCACGGCAGCGAATGGATTGCATACGTCCGCTATTCTTCCCAATTTAGTGCTGCCACCTACCGTTGAGATGTGACATAGTTGATTTGTAATTGTACAGAACTATTTCATCAGGAGTGTGGTTATATGACCATGTCATTTCAAACCATTCATTTCAGGTGTAGTGACAACTGTTTTGTGTGATCTTCTGTAATTTTTCCATTGTGACAGCATTCTTGTTTAGCTCTCCATTCAAGTTCAGAAGTGAAGGAGTGAACTGAAAAGATAAGAATGAAAAACACTTACACTATGCAAAGACAGAGAGAGAGAGAGAGAGAGAGAGAGAGAGAGAGAGAGAGAGAGAGAGAGAGCGAGAGAGAGAGAGAGAGAGAGAGAGAGAGAGAGAGAGAGAGAGAGAGAGAGAGAGAGAGAGAGACAGAGAGAGAGAGAGAGAGAGAGAGAGAGAGAGAGAGAGAGAGCTGACGGTTGAGGATGATGACTTCTTGCTGACGCCTGCCCATCCTGCTAACAATCAGATTTGGGTCTAGACTGGGCTATCAGGTGTCGAGTCTTACGGAAGATGATGTCTGTTTGCACCTATCCAATATCGGCACATCTGCAGCTACCGCAGGAGGACACACAGGGGTCAGCTACCTCTAAAAACAATAACAACGCAGCACTCAGGGCCGGCGCTAGGCATAGGCAGACTAGGCGGTCGACCAGGGCGCCAAACGTCCTGGGGGGCACCAAGGCCCACAGAATTACAATATTAAGCTAATACTGACACTTAGTAGGTATATATACATGATACTCGATCAGCTGTGCTCGATCAGATGTATGACACCATGTTAACAAATGTCGTGTCAAATTCCACAAAAATGAAAGGTTGGTGCTCGCCTAGGGCACCATATTGCTTTGAACCGGCCCTGGCTACACTTGCTGTCACACGCCACCACCACGCCTCTCCACAGCGCAGGATGTTGCTGTGCATAGGAGGAAGAGGAGGAGGAAAGGGATGGTTTACATAACAATCATACAGTAAGCAAAGTCATACGAGAGTAACAAAAAATGACAGTAAGAACACCTTAGCGCAGAGCCTATGTTATAACCTTACTGGGCCTTAATGGCTATGTCTTAATCTGTTACTTAGGGCTCATGGTGCTGTCATAGCAATGTTATAGGATGTAGTTGAGTATTTTCAGCACATAGTGAATAGGCCCGCCGGCGACAGAGATTCTATGTATTATCTTATCCACTCTCTCTGCCAGCGACCCCATCTGCCGGCTACAGCAATTATTTCAGGATACAGCTCTATCCATCTTGGAGGATGAATGGTGTTTACATTACAGTAGTCACTTCTCCTATGTAAAGTCATGTGCAGACAACAAAATAGAAAGAACAGGTTGAAGATCAAAACAATTCATATTCTGGGGACCAGTTTCAAAAACTGACAGTGTTAGACAACTATTTGATTAGGTGTTTGATAAACGTGTTTATTCCCACTAAAATATTTTTATTACCATGAACATTGTCAATGTGCTGTAATATAATATCAGTGGGTAATGAAAAACTTACCCCCTATACCAAGCAATTGTAGAGCCTATATGTATAGGTCAAATCAGGAGAAAAGGGGGAAACGGTCACTTCAACTGTTCAATGTGTCACTTGTCTATTTTTGTGACAGATTTGGCTGCCCACCAACCACTGCTTCACCCATCATCACCCCAAAGCTAGTTTCTGAAGAAGCGATATCAGCGAGAAATTAGTTTTTTTTGTTGCTTTGCAGTTCTCTCACTGACATTGTGATAATATCAAATCTGCTATGACATCAAACACTTCATTGCCACAGCTACAGCATGTAGGGTCTACATTGAAACACTAACCCTCCACAAACAAAACAACATGACAACACGTCAGATGCCCCTGGGGACGTTGGTGTGCCATGTTACCATAGCACTAAACTGTCCCCATGTTTACGGCTAAATGCAGTCATGTCGCCATGCTTCATCTGAAAATGTCCACTGTGTTTGGAGCTGACAGCCAAAGTCACAAGGGTTTGATTTCACAGTCTATTTTCACCCTCTATTGGCAATGATAGTTGAAGGGATGTCCTTCACATCCCATTTCTTATTTATGAGAAGTAATGCAAGATGGCACTTGTTAATGTCCCCTTTTTGGATTTGTGCATGCCAGTAATTATTTATTGATGATGTGATAAACCCCTTAGCTTATATGCTAATGCTATGCTGTTTAATCATGTCTACATAGTATGTGTCCTTCATGTCTAAGAAATCAGAAGCCCGAAAATACAGATAAACAAATAAGGTAAATGACAAACACAAACACAAACACACACACACACACACACACACACACACACACACACACACACACACACACACACACACACACACACACACACACACACACACACACACACACACAGAGAGAAGAACCGTAGAGATATGACTTCAACACCACTGTAAAATAGCTGACGGGGTGCGATTGGGGTGGGTGAGTATTATTCTGCCTCCCTCTGGTTTTGATCTCGCCTCTTCCTATAGGCCTACATGATTTTAACCTCTGTTTAATTTAACTACATTGTAACTACACTGATATTGCTTAAAATCTTAAAAAAAAAAAACCCATCCATCCTATTCTAGCAAGTGATCCTCTGCATCCAACTGTGATAGTACACTATACTTGGGGTTTTCAAGGCTTTTGAATGTATTCTGGCTGGCTCTGTTGTTTTTGCCTCTGTCTTGAATTCTGCCATTGATAAGAAAGCAGAGACCGCAGCTGAAAGGGCAGCTGAGATAGAGAGAGAGAGAGAGAGAGAGAGGGGAAGAGAGAGGAAGAGAGAGACAGTGGGTCCATGCAGCATCATGCGCTGCTGTGCTACTGTGAATGGGCCGCTGGTGGAATGTGATCCGCGCGCCGCAGTGAGGTCATGCTGGTGAATGAGCTGAGGTGGTGCTGAGTGCTGAGGACCGGAGGACTGACTGCGCTGCGCTGCACTGCACGGACCCCGCTGATGGCTCACCCATCGATTGGAGGAGGAGGTGCTCTGTATCAGTTAGCAGTCAGGCTCCCAGGAAATGACCTTGTCTGCCCACAAATAAACTGCCTCGCTGCAGTCCGAGCATGAGCAGAGCAGAGGCCACGGCAGGGACACAGTGTCCCCACGCGCTTCTCTTCTGACAGCATCATCAGCTTCATTTGTTTGCCGTGTGAAAGGGAGGCAAGGCATGCGACAGCCTGCCTCCCTGTCTCCCCCTCTCCCCCTTTCCCAAAACACCGCCAAACAGCAGGGCTGATGTGTCTGTGCCAGATGAGAATTTATACATATTTGATGTCATACCTTCAAATATGACATGTAAAGATGAATATAGTGCATAATCCACCCTGAAACTGCAGTTGAGAATGGTTTATTGTTAGAGTAGGAGGTGAAAAGAGAAGACCGATTATTCCAACTGGAGGCAGCTAGTGCCCTCTTGTGTCATGCAGGAGTATGGCAATACACCAGGGTAGTTTACAAGAGGCAATACAGTAGTCTACATGTAATATATAGTTAATAGAATCTAAATTAACATTTTTCATGACCAGCCAAACTGGCAAGTACATGGTAGCCAACACATACTGACTAATGAGATAAAGTAGCTCGTGAGCTGGTCTGAAATTTCACCGGTCAATGGACGGTGTTAGAACCCTGTAACATATAGAACTATATATTTATATAACCCATATACTACAACCCTATATACTATATTGACAACACTGTATAGGCTTACATTATTATACATTATTATTGTGTTTTCAAGATGAATTGAACTATAGCAGTGGACATTTTTATTGGGGTGGCCAGGTCAGGACACAATATTTGTCTGGCTATGGAATCATTGAATTACACACACACACACACACACACACACACACACACACACACACACACACACACACACACACACACACACACACGCAGACAAAACACACGCACACACACACACACACACACACACACACACACACACACACACACACACACACACACACACACACACACACACACACACACACACACACACTGGTGTAGTCTACGTAGAACGCGGGTACCCACTTCTAAATTTCAGGGATTTCAGTATACCCACTTAAAATTGATTGATCCATTGTTATGAATGGCACAAATATATACAGTATACCCACTTCAAAAAATGCTCAAATATACAGTATACCCACCATAAAAAAGTAGACCACACCATTGCAGATACATAAGTGGTGTCTTTAGAATGAATGGTAGGCCTATTGGTAATCAAAAAGCCTGTAAGGAAGGCATGCTAAGGGGGTTTGGGGGCATGCCCCCCCCCCAAAGAAAATTTGATTAAAACCCTCTTAAATAGTGAATTTTGTGCATGCTATCGACCAAGGGACACTGAAAATGACAACTGCCAACCACCCTCATTACTCTGTGATTGATAGCTGTCATGTCCGGTATGAAGGTTGAAAAGTCTGGGTAGAGAGTCTGAAAATATGCACGGTTATATACATGTATCACAACACCTTTTTTTCACTCATAGTGACTGGCTGAAAACATGTAGTAGCCCCTTAATGCGCGCCGTACCTCCTGTGGCACGCTGTAATAGACATTGAAATGTAACTATCATAGCACTACAATACTATGACACTGCACAGGCCCTTTAGAAATGTACCACGACTTGGTCATTAGCATACTGGTAACAACAAATGTATAAAGCCGTGTCTTAAGGGGTTAATATTTCCCTGCGTCTACTCTTTCAAAATCAGAATCACAACACTAACTACCCAAATTACCCTGATCAAAAGTTTACATGCCCTAGTTTCTGATGCTGCATGCTGCCCCTTTTAACATCAATGACCACTTTGACATTGTTTGTGGTAGTTGTGGATAAGGCGAAAACTTACTGTAATTTTCTCAGATTGCAAAATGTCCCATTCTTCTTGGCAGAATGCTTGACAAATCAGCTCTCTGCAGCATCAGTCTGACCTATTATGTTAGTTGAAAGTATAAAACTGACCCTTTCTGTCAGTCAGCCATCACCATTGATTGACAGCACTTTTCTTTCTTGTGTTCACAAACTTCATCAACTACATATCGCATGTGGTGTGGCCACTGTGGTGACCAATTAGATATCAGGGGTGCCGCTGGCCACCCTGGGCCACCCCCTAGATACGCCCTTGAACTACAGGTCATGCACTTCATGGTTTACAACACTGACCAAGTCTACCTTGAAAGTGGTGTAGGGGTGGATGCAATCATTTGCAATGCTGCATGGTAGAAAAATGCGTAGCAATATTGTCTCAAGAGTTAAAAATTCATCATTACTGTATTCTTTTTTTAAAATCTCCCCAGAGGCAGCATGCCCCACACCTCCCTAGTATGGCTTTGTTTCAGACTTCTTGCTCACCAATACCAACCACCGAAAAAAATGGCATAGACATATATAGGCCTATATTTACTGCACTATATGGGCATACCAATGGTACATACACACACTACATCCGGTTTATATCTGGCCAGCAGGCCAATGACATCACAAACAGTGACATTGCAGGTGAACTATTATGGATGAGCCTCAGTGACATTCCTGGTGCTTTAAAAGTTACCAGAGATGTGATTGCAACAGACTTTATGGCATTAAAAGCTATGTCAAGATTTGCTCAAGGTCACCTCATCAGTACTATCCCACGAAAGCAAAAGATTGTCACTTTGATTTTGGTCAATAATTTGTTACTCCATTTCAGAATGACAAACATCACGTCACATGCCTGAAAATGACGATCATTGGGAGAGATACGCTGTAATGCTCTAAACACGTGCTATTATGTTACAGTTAATGTGGACACGGGAGAGTGATGCACAGTCTCTTTTTGCCCACATACCCTTGGCCACCCCTCAAAGTTTGACCATATTTGGCATACGAATGCATTTGGCATTTGTAGATGGAGCTACAGTAGTATACTGTATGTTTTGCTCAATTGTCTCTGCCCTTTCAGTTACAGTGGGTTTTAATTCAAAATCCTCATTATTCACTGTGTAATAAATTCACTCCACATGGACTATAACAAACAAGTGCGACTATTCTGTATCCAGCTAGTCCTTTAATATCCTCAGAATATCCTGTGCTTGTCCATTCTCATTGGCTGACCGGACATTTTCTCTTCCTTCTTTCCGCACATCACACCTCAGGCCATTGCTGACATGCCTGCACCACTCCTTATGCATCATTATATCCCCGAAACGCGGAGCGTCGGGGATGTAATGGTTTTGCGTGCGCCGCCGCCGCCGCGTAAGGTCTTTCGTGTTAACGCGATAACTTTTGAACGGATGTTTGGATTTGTCCCAGATTTGGTGTGTGAATGCTCTAGGGTAGGTTCATGAACTGATTCAAGTTTGGAGGTCAACAGTTTCAAGATGGCCGAATTCAAGATGGACGAATTTTTTTTTTGGCCCATTTCTTCTGACCGGGTGGATGGATTTGTCCCAGGTTTGGTGTGTTAATGCTGCAGGGTAGGTTCATGAACTGATTCGAATTTGGAGGTCAACAGTTTCAAGATGGCCGAATTCAAGATGGCCGAATTTTTGTTTGGCCCATTACTTCTGACCAGGTGGATGGATTTGTCCCAGATTTGGTGTGTGAATGCTCTAGGGTGGGTTCATGAACTGATTAGAGTTTGGAGGTTAACACTTTCAAGAAGGCTGAATTCAAGATGGCCGAATTTTTGTTTGGTCCATAACTTCTGACCGGGTGGATGGATTTGTCCCAGATTTGGTGTGTGAATGTTCTAGGATAGGTTCATGAACTGATTCGAGTTTGGAGGTCAACACTTTCAAGATGGCTGAATTCAAGATGGCCGAATTTTTGTTTGGTCCATAACTTCTGAACGGATGGATGGATTTGTCCCAGATTTTGTGTGTGAATGCTCTCGGGTAGGTTCATGAACTGATTCAAGTTTGGAGGTCAAGACTTTCAAAATGGCGGAATTTTCATTTGGCCCATAACTTCTGACTGGGTGGATTGATTTGCCCGGTAACTCCTCAATTTAATGGTTCACCATTTCAGTCACTCTACCATATCAGGTAGGCCTACAGTGTAATAACCAGTGTAACAATATTTAATACCATGTAATACTAGTGTAATACCAGTGTAAAAATAGGCAATACCAGGTACAGTGTAATAACCAGTGTAACAATATGTAATGCCATGTAATACTAGTGTAATACCAGTGTAAAAATATGCAATACCATGTAATACCACTTACACACAAATAGCCTACATGATATAAGTACAAAATTGGTACATGGTGTCACACTGGTATTACGTGGTATTAAATATTGTACCACTGGTTATTACACTGTACCTAATGTGGTATATCCACTGTAATAGTGAACCATTAAAACAGTGTTACCATTTGCCCCATTTTTTCCTTCATTTTCACAATAGTCATTTGGTTTTAAGCCTATGCACGTCATTGATCTATGTATAGATATTAAATATATTTATTTTATATTTTGTATTTATCATAAACGTTTATGAAAAGGTGGACGGGAGTGGTAGGAATGATTGGGGACTGGAAGAGTCGCGTTTCGGGGATATACCTTAAGCAGTCGAAGGCGACTGCACAGGCACTCTAGTTTTCAATAGTTTTCCCCACTCCTACCACTGAAGTGCATCTATTATGCTGCAGTTACCACGTACATAGGTCATGGGTGTTGGGTAGTGTTATGGCTATTTCACTGCCCCAGACAGCAAAACCACCGGCGTGCATCTGGCCCACACCTACTAAACCTGCTTTGCATCCATTTCACAGACATGGTCCAGCGTCAAAACAGACTTTGGGTCGGATTTGTTCTGTGGTTCTGCATGATCAGTGATGTGAATGTGTGTATCATGTAATGCTTTATAAAAGAGGGCATGGTTTTGAAATCAGTGAAAATGATTAATCATCACTTCAATTACCGTTTTACATATTACCATTCATGTAGAAAACTCCTCCCGTTTGGCTTTTTGCTCGCAGATAGAGACTTTATCTCCTTCCAGAATTTCTGTGGATTAAGATTTTCAGTTGCTGTAACAGATATAAGTAATATTCTGGTTTTGCCTTTTTAATGAGAGAAGACTCATTTCGTTAAAGAATGAATGAATCAGATAATTCTGTAGAGAACCAAGGGTTTTCTCTCCCCTTCACTATAAGTTCCCTTTTGGGGACATGTTTACAGTATATCACGAAAGTGAATACACCCCTCACAGTTTTGCAGATTTTTGAGTATATCTTTTCATAGGAAAGCATTACAGAAATTTCACTTTGACACAATGATTAGTGACCTTTTAACAACATATTTAACCGCTTAAATTTCTTGTTCACTCGGAAAAAAACAAAATACAGCAATTAATGTTTGAACATGTACTCACAAAAGTGAGTACACCCCAGATTAAAATCCGGTAGAGAAGGGGCTATGTTGGCTCGAATCGTCTCGAAATGAAACGAAATGAAAAGGGATGATAAGGGAGGTCATCAGTGTGCGTTTCAACCTTTCTTTGCATTGAACTTTTAAATTTTGAGTCTGCATCTGGCTTAAATAGATTGGTGTGAGATTTGAATGCAATCCTATGGAGAATATCATGATCTGCTTTAGTAGTCACAGTGCATGTTGACATGCATGTTTCTTTTAGGTGTATTTCAGATTGCCAATGTTGACAGCATTCATGCATCCCCAAACCATGTCAGTCCCACTACCATGCTTGGCTATTGAGAGGATACACCTTTTTTGTAAAACTCACTTGTTTACCACCACACATGCTTGACACCATCTAAAGCAAATTTGTTTATCTTGGTCTCAAGAGAGATGAACAGACCAAGGATATGGATCACTGGAACCATGTCGTGTGATCTGAAGAGACCAAGATAAACAAATTTGCTTTAGATGGTGTCAAGCATGTGTGGTGGTAAACAAGTGAGTTTTACAAAAAAAGGTGTATCCTCTCCATAGCCAAGCATGGTAGTGGGACTGACATGGTTTGGGGATGCATGAATGCTGTCAACATTGGCAATCTGAAATACACCTAAAAGAAACATGCATGTCAACATGCACTGTGACTACTGAAGCAGATCATGATATTCTCCATAGGATTGCATTCAAATCTCACACTAATCTATTTAAGTCAGATGCAGACTCACAATTTAAAAGTTCAAAGCAAAGAAAGGTTGAAACGCACACTGATGACCTCCCTTGTCATCCCTTTTCATTTCGAGACGATTCGAGCCAACATAGCCCCTTCTCTACCGGATTTTAATCTGGGGTGTACTCACTTTTGTGAGTACATGTTCAAACATTAATGGCTGTATTTTGTTTTTTTCCAAGTGAACAAGAAACTTAAAGGGACACTGTGCAGGAAATGGTCAAAAAAGGTACTGCAATTATGCTGCGAATTGAAACTGGGCTGCCTTTTGCCAAATTTGATCTTATCATGAAAGTTTACGAAGTAATAAAGTAATATTTTCTAGTATGGCCCAAGTACAGCCATTTTTGCAGCTAAAAATGGCTATTTCTGGAAATTCAAAATGTCGTACCATGGAAAAGATCCCCCTTTTCATGTAAGAAAAGTGCATTTTTTTCAGTCATAATGAATACTTAGAATTTGATGGTGGTGGTAAGTATTCATGAAAAAGGTAACATTAATGAATGGGAAGCATGAATTCTGGAAATAAACAACTAAAAATCTCACACAGTGTCCCTTTAAGGTTAAAGGCCAACTTCCGATAAAACTCAGTTTTACTCACTCCTTTCGAAGATCGGACGGTCACCCCAAGTTAAACTCACTTGCAAGGCTCTCATAGCGGTGCGTCAACTCTCCTGGCTGTGTTTCCCGGTGTTTCCCAATTTACATAAATAATGCAGAGAAACGAGCGAATCACGAAAGCCTTTCTGTGTTTCGTCACGTCGAAAGAAGGCGTTGCCCACAAAGGTTTATATCGACCCATTTATCTAAAAACATGATGAGTAATTTTTTTCTGCTTGTTTTCAAAACAAGCAACGTCTGGTGGCCCGAAACATAGCTTAGCTTAGCTATCAGCTGGTTGCTACTCTCAGGTACACACACAGCACAAAGCCTCATACATAAAGCCTGCTCACTCCGGTTGCTCCGTGCCTACAGCTCGCCTAGGGGTCGCTGTCGAAAGAGCACAGCCCTGAATGGAGCCTGCACGCCTCCGTTGGCGCCCCTATAGTGCAGTACCACCCGGGGAAGTGGCGACTCTGTTTCCCATTACATTCTCTCCAGGAGCTGGAGGACTGAGCCAATCAGAGACGCGTTTCTTTGAGAGCAGGAGGAGTGAGCCAATCAGAGACGCATTTCCACGAGAAACACGGAACACTCTCTCGTTTCTCCACAAGCCACCTTGCCAGCTTGCAAAAACGTCTTGAAACAAAGCAACCAGAACGTTTTTTAAAACAGGACCAACGCGTAACACATTCAATAACAATTGGGAACACGGCAATATTAATTAAATTACGTTGAGAGGCGATCTTGTTAAAAGGTCACTAATCATTGTGTCAAAGTGAAATTTCTGTAATGCTTTCCTATGAAAAGATATACTCAAAAATCTGCAAAACTGTGAGGGATGTATTCACTTTCGTGATATACTGTATGTACAATTCCCTCTAAATTAAATAAAAAAATAATGGGAACAGGTCTGCAAATATTGCACTTAATTTCACAAGTCAAATACACTCCTCACTGTAAAACCATTATTTCACTGTGGTATCATTCTAGGCCTCTTTGGCCTAGTGGTGCAATACAGCCACTGCCATCGTGTAGAGACTCTGGCGGACTCAAGTTGGCAAAGCAGCTTGAAGTTACTGATCTCGAGGAGATTGCCACAGATCTTTCCAGTCAGGAGTGCACGTTTTGGATCAAGGAGGGCACGCTCTGGATCAGAGGGAAAAGGAGATCATCCATCTGTTTCTGCTCTTGAGGGGGGATAGCGAGCATGGAGGTGGTCAGAAGCTCCTGGCCCTAGACTGAGGCTGGATGGAGGGACCCAGATCAGGTCATGCGCTGAGAGGCTATGTAGAGTAGTAGAGTAGAGTAGTAGAGTAGAGAAACTTTATTGATCCCCAGGGGGAAATTCAGGTGTCAAGTAGCTACATAAAAACAAACACAGACACAGACACAGACACAGACACAGACACACAGACACACACACACACATGCCAAGAGGTTCCAGATCTGGGCCAGCTCTGGCATCTCAGGCAGTCCAATCCCCAATAATGATGTCCTTCTTAGTGTCCTTCTGTATACTGTTAAACAGTTGAATGGCCCAAGGGACAAAGGACCTCCTTAGCCTGTCTGTCCTGCAGGTGAAAGCACGGAGTCTGTGACTGAACAGACTCAGTTGGTTAGTGAAAGTGGCGTTAAGGGGGTGATGCTGATTGTCCATAATAGAGTCCAGTCTGCTCAGTGTTCTGCTCTCAGCTGTTGAGGTGAGTGACTGCAGCTCCATGCCCACCACTGACCCCGCCTTCCTCACCAGTCTGTCAAGGCGTGCAGCATCTCTCTTCCTAATGCTTCCACCCCAGCAAGTCACAGCGTAGAAGAGCACACTAGCCATGACAGACTGGTAGAACATAAGCAGAAGTTGGCTGCAGACATTGAAGGACCTCAGCCTTCTGAGGAAATAGAGCCTGCTTTGGCCTTTCCTGTAAAGTGCATCAGAATTTGTGGACCAGTCCAGCTTATTGTCAAGGTGCACTCCTAAGTACTTGTAAGTACAGACAGTCTCCACATTCTCTCCCCCAATAGAAACAGGCACCAAGGGCGGGGTGGAGCGCCTGAAATCGATCACCATTTCCTTGGTTTTGGTGGTGTTCAGGTGCAGCTGATTGTTTTGGCACCATCCTACAAAGTCATCCACCAATCCCCTGTACTCCTCTTCCTGACCGTCTCTTATACACCCCACAATTGCAGTGTCGTCTGAGAACTTCTGCATGTGGCATGGCCCAGAATTGTAGCTGAAGTCATTGGTATACAGGGTGAAGAGCACGGGGGAGAGAACCGTTCCTTGTGGCGCTCATGTGCTGCTAATCACTGTCTCCGATGTGATGTGTGGCACATGAGCAGTGGCTGGTCTTGCACTGCTAAGTCTGAGGATGAGGCATGGATGGGATGGGCACGCCCTGGAAGTGCACACCTTGAGTGGCCCAATGGCAGTCGGTAAGATGTCAAATCTCAAAAGAAAGTGAATGTGAGGCGATTAAAAATGAAAAAAGAAATCTGATGAGTGCTTCTTTATTCACTTTCTTTTGAGATTTGAGTTCATTCATTGACGAAGTTAAGCACCCAGTGTAAAGTATAAGAAGACAAGGTGTTGAGCGCGCTTCCTGATCCTTCTAGTCGGTAAGATGTGCCAGATGACTGGGCTGGTGCTAGGCGGCACAGTTATGGACCGCAGGGATGGCAGGCAGCCATGAAGTATCCAGAGGGTTGGGTGGGCTGGAAGGCTTTGATGATGATATTGGGAATGGTGCACGCACACGCTGGGTATCCTCTGCATGCTGGATAGTGTTAAGGCTCAATGGTGGAGAAAATTGATAAAGACGATTCCCACTACAGTACCTAAAATATTCCTTGGGGAAGGCTTGTGCTGATATCACATGATCACAGGACTGTCCTTGATCATATTTAAGTTCATGGTGTCCAAGGCACAGATCTAGATCTGTGGTCCAAGGCACACTCAGGATCAGTTCACGTAGGCCAGGGACGGGCAACTTAGATAAGGAGGGTCACATTTTCATTGTGACCATCAGAGGGGCCAGATGATGACCACGGCCATCTGACCACAACTTGCAGAGTCGGTCGAGGTGCGGTTGCTCAGTGACTGCCGAAAAAGTTTGGAAGGAATAGGAGTGTTCTCTGACGCCCAACAGTATAATTTCAAGAGATTGACGCAGTAGTGGTTTAAAAAAGTCTGTTCATTATTTTTTTTAAAGTATGGTAAAGGAGAGATGTGATCTAATCCCAACACACCCTGATGGATATGGAGAAAGAGCTGAGGCCAAAACAGAAGCCATTCTGATATCCACACCTGGTAGGTCTACATGTTAGCCTACAACCAAATATTTTATGTGTGTAGAATAACCCCACGACTAACAAAGGTTAAAGTCCATCCATTACAGACAACTGATTCATACACAGCCTGCAGCCTTGTACTCATGGATATGTGTTTGTGCAACCTACCTGTTACGTAGAACGGTTTCTGTTTATTTATTTAGGTTTGACTGAAGTAAACTGCTACCTCAGGGTAAGGGCTTGCCTTGCAGATTGAAAAAAGAGACAAGAACATGAACACAAAAATAAAGAAATGCTACGCCTAAACCTAACCCTAAAATGCTACGGCCATAGAATTATAAAACACACAGCAACGCTTTCATAAAATATGTTCGAAATGTTCCTTCATATGACATATTGGCATAATAAAATATATGAAAACATTCTAGCGCTGGTATTATTTTTAGGAGACTGGCTGTGATGAATGGTGCGCTTCGCGCATTTAAAAACGTCATCTCTGTCTCGGGTCTGTAGTGCACCGGGAGTTGTAGTTCTTTTAAGCATTGCGAGCTGAATTTAAATTCGCTCGTTAAGATGGAAATGTACATGCAATTTGTTTACCCCTTTAGATTATCGAAGAATAATGTGTATGGAACACTATGGAAGCGTTTATTTTCGCAGTATGATATTAAATATGATGAAACTTGTCATGGTTTGCATTTAGTATTTTTCCTTTCATGCAATTGTCATTGGTAACATTTCTGGTAAGAACAATGTACCTGCTTTGTTATTATGACTCTTAATACAAAAACGATTTTGAGAGACTTTTATTTTGACATGCGATTTGAGTAGGAAATCGCCTGAAGCTTAGTTACAGAAATCAGTTCGTCCGTAGCTGCAGTGGAGACGGCTGCCTTTGTCTTCCACTCCTCATTTTGACTTCAGTTTGTGTCCATGTTTGTTCAAGCAACGTCTGTAAGTATTTGTTTATCATATTTCTAGCTTATTTCATGCAGATAATTCATATTTTGATGTTAGTAGATTAAAAATGCTATTAAAAAACGAACTATTTTCACAATGTCATAGGAAACACATGGTGTAGCTTAGCTTAGCAGTATTTCATGTCTATTCATGTACATTTTCTGATGTATGTTTTTCATATGCTTGTATTTCAGTTTCACAACTTTATTCATTAAAATCACAAGAAAGAAACTACTTCTGTGGAGTTGATGAGTATCTGTTTAGCTGCTTGGATAGCTAACTCTTAGTGAGGCCAAGACAGTGAAAAGACGGCATCACAACAAGCATGGAGCAGCGCTGTTTCAAAGCTAAGTGGCAAACAAACTCACAAGTGGCTTACATTTACTGAACTGTCTTTCAAGTACTGTTTAAATGATGGAGCGCAGACCAGCGAGATTTGAGACTCAATCACATGCATCTCATGGTGCCCAAGCTTCAGTTAGCTCCAGATCTAGCATTGTGTTTTTGCAAGCTAAGGCTAAAGCGGACGCAGCTCAAACTAGAGCAACATTCATTAAAAAGGAAGCAGAAATTAAGCTGGAACAAGCACGTCTGCAAGCCGCACTGGATACGCTCAAAGCAGATGAAGAGTTAGAAGCAGCAATAGCTGAAATGCAGACACTAGAAGCTGGATTAATGGAAATGGGCTATGAGATAAAGAGTAATGCCTCAAGTTCGGATCTCAACGAAGCTAAACAACAACTTCTTACAAAGTATGTGCTAGAACAAAGGAGTGTTAATACTGGTACCACACCATATCAGATGAGGAATGCAGATGTTAGCACACCAAATCCCCACGCTGCTACAGATCTACAAGCGGCAATAAATCACACAGCTGCTGATTATGGCCCGCCCCCTCTTCTAAGCGCCCAGCGAGATAGCAGCCCACAACCTCGCTCAAGCAATGGTCCTCCACCTGTACCTGCTCCCCGGCGTTCTAGCCCCAGAGTGCCTGACCATACCAATACCGTGCCACCAGATTACCAATCATTCAATCTCACCAGCGATCTTGCTAAATTCTTAGCACGCAGCCGCATGGTAACGTCAGGGCTCAGCTCATTTGATGACCAGCCCATTAACTACTGGGCATGGAAGGCATCGTTCAAGAGTGCAATAGCTGGCTTAGACCTGTCCGCAGCAGAAGAGCTGGATCTTCTTGTGAAGTACCTGGGCAAGGACTCGGCTGAGCAAATCAAGCGAATTAAAGCAGTTAACATTCGTCACCCGCCAGCTGGATTGTCATTAGCCTGGGAACGGCTCGAGGAGAACTACGGCTCACCTGAGGCTATAGAGCACGCACTTTTCACAAAGGTGGAAAAGTTCCCCAAGGTTTCATCTAATGACCCACGGAAGCTGCGTGACCTAGCAGATCTACTGTCAGAGCTGGAGTATGCTAAGCTAGACGGCAGTCTACCAGGCCTGTCATACTTAGACACTGCCAGAGGCATACACCCCATAGTGGAGAAATTGCCTCACAACATACAAGAGAAGTGGATATCGTATGGCTCAAGATACAAACGCACTCATCTTGTCAGCTTTCCACCATTCTCTGTGTTTGTGAAGTTTGTTCTCACAGAGGCTAAAGCACGCACAGACCCAAGCTTCAATCTCTTCGCTTCTTCGTCTACACCTGCAAATGTGAAAAAGGGCTACTCAGACCGGTCAGCTAAAACACCTGTGGCGGTCCACAAGACGCAAGTCTCTTCTACTGGAGAGTCACCCAGTGAGAACGAGAACAGTGCAGTGAACCCAGGTAAACAGTGTCCGATCCACCAAAAGCCACATCCGCTCAAGAAGTGTCGCGGGTTCAGACTGAAGACAATGGATGAGCGTAAGCAGCTACTCAAGAAGTACTCCATCTGTTTCCGTTGCTGCTCCTCTACTCAGCACCTGGCTAAAGATTGTACAGCTGAAATCAAATGTACCGAATGTGAAAGTGATGCCCACGTATCAGCACTCCATCCCGGTCCAGCCCCTTGGCCACCCAAAGCGTCTCCTCCCCCAGCAAGCCATGGCGGGGAGGGCGACAAAGCGGACAGCCAAGAGGTGACTTCAAAGTGTACACAGGTGTGTGGAGAAGGAGTAAGCCCACGAGCATGTTCCAAAATCAGCCTAGTCAATGTGTACCCTGCTGGATGCCAAGAACAGTCCAAGACAATGTACGTCATTCTGGACGATCAGAGCAACCGCTCTCTTGCTCGCTCCAAGTTCTTCGACGTCTTTCAGATCAAGGGATCTTCGCATGCATACACATTGAAGACATGTGCCGGGCTAACGGAGATGTCCGGGAGAAGGGCTTGCGGATTCACCATTGAGTCAGTCGACAAGAAGCTGAGTCTTTCCTTACCTACTCTTCTTGAGTGTGATCAGCTCCCAAGCAACCGCTCCGAAATACCTACGCCAGAAGCTGCCTGCCACCACACTCATCTGAAGTGCATTGCGGATGAAATCCCACCTTTGGATCCTGACGCCGACATCCTCCTCTTGTTAGGCCGGGACATCCTAAGGGTGCACAAAGTCAGAGATCAGATCAACGGTGTGGGCAACACCCCATTTGCACAGAAACTGGATTTGGGGTGGGTAATCGTCGGAAACGTTTGTCTTGGATCCACCCACAGACCTCTCCAGGTGAACAGCTTCAAGACCACAGTACTGGAAAATGGTCGTACAAGCTACCTTCAGCCGTGCAGTGGTCAAATCAAGGTGAAAGAAACCTTCGTAGAAAAACCCAACAGTCATCAGCCAGCGCTTACCCGAGCATTCAGCGCGATGACACCTCTCAACGTTGAGAGCCTGGGTCAAGGTATCTTCGATCGCACCTCAGACGACCACAAGCTTGGACCTTCAGTTGAGGACATGGAGTTCCTGCGAATCATGGATGAGGAGTTCCATCAAGATGACGCCAACAACTGGGTTGGTCCTCTACCTTTCCATTCGCCGAGGAGACGGCTACCCAACAACAGGCAGCTCGCCTATGACCGGCTCATGTCCCTACGGAGGTCACTGGACAAGAAACCTGCCATGAAGGCGCACTTCGTGGACTTCATGGAGAACATGCTCAAGCGACAACACGCAGAGGTCGCACCACCACTCCAAGCAAACAAAGAATGCTGGTACTTACCTCTGTTCGGAGTCTACCATCCGAAGAAGCCGGACAAAATCCGCATCGTCTTCGATTCCAGTGCAGCCTATGACGGAGTGTCACTCAACGACGTCCTCATTACAGGCCCCGACCTCAACAACAGCCTAGTAGGCTTGCTCATGAGGTTCAGGAAAGAAGCGGTGGCTGTCACAGCTGACATCGAACACATGTTTCATTGCTTCGTGGTGAAGGAGGACCACAGAGACTTCCTTCGTTTTCTGTGGTACCAGAACAATGACATGGCACGTGAAGTCACAGAGTATCGGATGAGAGTCCACACCTTCGGAAACAGTCCCTCACCTGCCGTCGCCATATACGGCTTACGAAGGGCTGGCGAAGAAGGTGAAGCAGAGTTTGGTCCTGCAGCTCGAAGATTTGTTGAACGCGAGTTTTACGTGGATGATGGACTGAAATCATTCAGCACTGAAGAAGAAGCCATCAATGTCGTAAAGCAAACTCAACAAATGCTTGCAGCCTCAAACATCAGGTTACACAAGCTCACTTCCAATCGACCTGCAGTCCTGGAAGCCTTTCCGCCTGGTGATCGTGCTCAAAATATTGAAGACCTGGATCTCTTCGCGGATGACCTGCCTATCCAACGCAGTCTGGGATTGTCCTGGAACATCTCAATGGACACATTCACGTTCCGAATCACCTGTGAGCAGAAACCCTTTACCCGGAGGGGGGTGCTGTCGACCGTGAACAGTGTCTCGACCCGCTAGGGTTCCTAGCCCCAGTAACCATTCAGGGCAGACTGCTCTTGAGAGAGCTCACCAGCCTGGCATGCGACTGGGACTCGCCTCTCCCACACCACATGGAAGCAGAGTGGATGAAATGGAGAGACTCATTGCAAGACCTAGAGGAACTTCAGATCCCACGTGTCTACACACCCATTTCTACATCAGGGGCCCAGCGAAAGGAGCTTTGCGTGTTTGCTGATGCATCAGTGAAAGCTGTGGCTGCAGTGGCATACATCCGAGTCTCATCTCAAGAGGGGCATGTAGAGACTGGCTTTGTGTATGGGAAAGCGAAGTTGGCGCCTCAACCTGACTTAACGATTCCGAGGCTTGAACTCTGCGCGGCAGTGCTCGCCGTGGAGATGGCAGAGATGATCACAACAGAGATGGATGTGACGTTCGACAACGTAGTGTACTACACTGACAGCAAGGTGGTGTTAGGATACCTCCACAACCAGACACGGAGGTTCTACGTTTATGTGCACAACAGAGTCCACCGCATACGGCACTCACCATGCTCTGGACAGTGGAGATACGTACCTTCGGAGTTGAATCCAGCGGACTACGGCTCTCGCTCTGTGCCAGCGGCTCTTCTCAGCAGCACAACCTGGCTTAAAGGACCAGCCTTTCTCACCAAGCCATCTCTGTACCTCTCTGAGCCTCAAGAGGCCTACGACCTTGTCGATCCTACGACAGACTCTGAGATACGTCCCCAGGTGACGGCAAACATTATGCACATCCCTGAAGACACTGTGCAGCCCGAGCGCTTCGAGCGCTTCTCCAAGTTAAGCAGTCTGACCAGAGCAATAGCTCACTTGATCCACATTGCTCGCACCTTTTCTCACTCTACTCCCACCAACAGCTGCAGAGGTTGGCACATCTGTCCGCCCTCGGTGGAAGAGATGGCACAAGCCAGAGAGTGCATTCTGAAGAGTGTGCAGAGAGTGCGCTATCAAGAAGAGATCAATTGCTTTCAAGAGGGCTCGAACATTTCCTCGTCAAGCAGCCTGTGCAAACTGAACCCGATTCTCGACTCAGATGGACTGTTGAGAGTTGGAGGCCGCATAAAGCACTCCGGCCTAGACTTGGATTATGTCAATCCCATCATTGTCCCCAGTCGTCATCACCTGTCAGTGCTTCTCATACGCCACTACCATGAAGCTGTGAAACACCAGGGCAGGCATTTTACAGAAGGTGCCATCAGGTCAGCAGGCTTCTGGATAGTTGGTGCAAAACGAAGCATCGCCAGTCTTCTGTTCAAGTGCGTGACCTGCAAGAAGCTGAGGGGAAAAACAGAACAGCAACAAATGGGAGACTTACCAGCTGAGCGGCTGCAGGTAGCGCCACCCTTCACATACGTCGGTGTTGACGTATTTGGGCCATGGGAGGTTACCTCACGCCGCACTAGAGGAGGACACGCCAATTCCAAGAGATGGGCAGTGATGTTTTCATGCATGTGTACGCGAGCAGTGCACATTGAGTTGATCGAGACGATGACTGCCAGTAGTTTCATCAACGCTTTGAGACGTCTCTTCGCCATCCGAGGTCCTGCACGGCAGATCCGTTCTGACTGTGGGACGAACTTTGTAGGTGCCTCGCGGGAACTGCAAATGTCCAGCACTGACGCATCCCCAGAGAGTGTCGAGAGATACCTCAGCGACCAGAACTGCACCTGGGTGTTCAATCCGCCCCATTCATCCCATATGGGTGGAGCCTGGGAGCGGATGATCGGGATCGCCAGGCGCATTCTTGACTGTATGCTGCAAGAGCAAAGAGCCCAGCTGACACATGAGGTCTTGTCTACACTTATGGCCGAGGTAGCTGCAGTGATGAACGCTCGACCACTCATCCCAGTATCGTCAGACCCAGAGTCAACTTTGATCCTCACTCCATCCATGCTCCTGACCTTGAAGACGGGGTCAGCCCCTCCTCCTCCTGGCAACTTTGAGGGTGGGGCTAGGTACAAGGATGAATGGAAGAGAGTCCAAAATCTGGCTGACATCTTCTGGCGCAAGTGGAGGCGCGAGTACCTTCACACCTTGCAGCTCCGTCAAAAGTGGCAGGACAAGAAGCCCAGCTTGAAATGCGGAGACGTAGTTCTACTCAAAGATTCTCAGTCAAAGAGAAACGAGTGGCCGATCGCTGTCATCACAAAGACTTTCCCAGGGCAAGATGGACTAGTCCGGAAGGTCGAGGTGACTACTGCGAGGGATGGAAACAAAAAGACTTTCTCTCGTCCCGTCACAGAAGTGGTCCTGCTTCTGTCCGAAGACCGCACCTGCAATGAAGATAGTTAATTGTGGGTTCTTACAGACCCCAGACGGGGAGTGTCATGGTTTGCATTTAATATTTTTCTTTTCATGAAATTGTCATTGGTTACATTTGTAGTAAGAACAATGTACCTGCTTTGTTATTATGGCTCTTATTACAAAACACTTTTGAGAGACTTTTATTTTGACATGCGATTTGAGTAGGAAATCGCCTGAAGCTTAGTTACAGAAATCAGTTCGTCCGTAGCTGCAGTGGAGACGGCTGCCTTTGTCTTCCACTCCTCATTTTGACTTCAGTTTGTGTCCATGTTTGTTCAAGCAACGTCTGTAAGTATTTGTTTACCTTATTTCATGCAGGAAATTCATATTTTGATGTTAGTAGATTAAAAATGCTATTAAAAAACGAACTATTTTCACAATGTCATAGGAAACACATGGTGTAGCTTAGCTTAGCAGTATTTCATGTCTATTCATGTACATTTTCTGATGTATGTTTTTCATATGCTTGTATTTCAGTTTCACAACTTTATTCATTAAAATCACAAGAAAGAAACTACTTCTGTGGAGTTGATGAGTATCTGTTTAGCTGCTTGGATAGCTAACTCTTAGTGAGACCAAGACAAAACTACAAAAGTCCAATGAATGATGGGCTAGGACTTCCGGGTCTCCATAGCAGATTTTGGGAAAGGGGCGATGCAGTGTTTACTTCCGGATGTCCTGCCAGAGCTTGGTCACAGCAGCGGTAGCTTTAGCAGCTCAACAACCTCTCTGCGGGTTCATGACCGATACCTCCGTTGTGCTAGCTATTCAGTGGTAGCTTTTAGGTGTCGTTTTTGAACAGCCGCTTGCCTGTAGAAACTGTAGTCTCCACACTTCGTAGATGTGTAAACTGCCGATTCAGACATAGGGAGTTGCTACCCTCCGTTTGAGCTAATCTCAAAGTCAATGCTGTCCTTCCGAGGAACGGTTGCTAGAAGAGCTACATCACCGGTCCTGCTGCTAGCTTCCAATCGTTCATGGTCAATTTAATAACAGAGCTTGGTTTCAGAGATATACAAAAACATTTGACATCATCAGAGCCTGAAGGCGTTTAGACCATCGTCGGTCGGAGGAGGATTAAAAGCGGGAGTTGGGGGTACCCGAATAATTAAAAGGGGACGCCTCCAGCTTTCGTTGGATTTATCCTCTCAACCATTATGGATTGGTTAATGGGGTGAGTACTCTCATGTATTATTGGATTTTCTCAGTGCATTTCTACATGGTTTTCATGATGGCTTTAGGTATTGCTGTAATCAGTACACAACGCAGCAGAAACGATGATTATTCAAAAAACGTCATCTAACTCCCAGTCAGCAGATATCTGGATTTCTCACTTGTCTCATCACTTCAAACTTCAACCTAGCTATTCCTAGCGCGCGATGCGATGGTCTCGTTTGCTCTTATTTACATCCACGTACACTTTTATCGCACGCACTCGACACTCCACTATGTTCACGTCAACAATGGGAATGAAAATTAGCTTTGAGAAATGCATATTTTGCCCATGGGAACCGCAGAGAACGGTCCATCCATTCCCACGGCAGCACTGACTGCTAGCGCGAGCTAAGCTAAGCTGTGGATGTTGCAAGGTGCATTTCATGCGCACCGTTGCAGCGTGTTCTCTGGGTCGAGAAATATGATGTGTCCAACATGGAACATGTTGATGGCATAACATAACGCCATCTGAGGGCCGTTCTCTATTTTGCGTCATGCATGTGTTGTTTGTATCCATACTTAAGCATCAGGATGATATGACCCATGAGATTTTAGCACTTCAGTAGAGGTGTTGACAACATGCTGTCCTTTTGGTAACGAAGTGTACATTATCTGGCCAGTTTTAATCTACACGTTTGCGGACCCACTTGTCCCATTTTTTTGCACATGCTTGATTTTTGAGATGCCTTCAAAGTAAACACGAGGCGAGGGGCTTAGTGTTCTACAACCGAACCCCGTGCTGTCTGCTTCTTGGGTAGTCCTGTTTCATCTCGTTGTTACGCATGATTTATTATGCAAAACAGCAGTCTACAGAAGACAAATTATTAGGTGTCAGCTTTTCACCAAGGTTAGGAATGCCCTGCGTGTCGGCTATTTTGTTGTTGTTTGTGTTAGTTCTAGACGGCTTGCGCCGCCTTGGCTCCAGACGGATCTGGCTTATTATTGTGATGATTCACGGCCTTGTTTTAGAAGTCTAGTTGAGTTCAGGGCATAGGAGTCATCGCCCATGTGGTGCATTAATGTTAGTCGGTTGCTCCTGTCAACATGGCTAAGCTTTTCCCTCGTCTTGCCTTTGAACCCAGAAAATTTGACTGTAAGCGCATGCATGTAAGTTTATTGTTTTGGACATGGACAAGCCTTTCCCCCGTGTAATGTCTTGTTCCTCTACATCTCTTTTTGCACATTCCTCCAAATGTTGGGGAGTGATGGCGTAACATTTCAAATTCCTTTTCACATGTGCTTCACATTTCACATTTTTGAGTTTATTGTTTCAGAAGATGTGTGTGTGTTAGAGGGAGGGAGGGAGTGTGAGGGAGAAGAAGAAGAAGAAGAGAGGGAGAGGTGGGTGGTGTTGATGGTGTGGTGCGTGGAATGCAAGCCAGCAGCCATGTAAACCAGCTTTGCATGCTTTCTCTCTCGCATGTCACAGATGTTGGACGGGAGAGGTATGAAACCGTCTGTAAGCATGCATGTAATTAGGTCTGCGCAGACTTATCTTTATCTTGCCCGTGTCTGTCTGTCTCAGGACTGGGCTGGCTGCCTAGCAGAAGCGCTGGCTTCACACCTCCACAGCATTTGTCTTCATCTCGTGCCTCTGTCATTCATGTGCAGTCAGTGTCTTGTCTGTGTCCGCGTGAACACGCACACAAATATTCACCTTTAAAGAAAATGGTCGAGCCCCCCGGTGCTCTGTTGGCCTTATGCACAGCATGCCACGGACTTAAATCACGCTCCATAATTTTGACAACAGCAGCAAAGTGGTGCCCTGCCGAGTGTACACAGCTCCCAATTTAGACACATGGCACCGCAGTTCAGATTTCGCCTCTGATGTAATACAATCCCCTCCCTCCTTGATGTTTTTGCATGAACTTTTTGGGACGGGGTGAACTCCCTTCACCAAGGTGTGCGTTTGAGAGAGAGAGAGAGAGAGGGAGAGAAGTGAATGCAGCATAGAATTGCAGCACAGGAGCACCTGCATGCTAGCCTCCAATGTACCAAATATACGCGCGCGCACACACATACAGTTTTTGGATTCACAGAGGCCTGCGTAGGGGGTTATTTCTGATGTGCTCTGGCTTATGCGGTGAGAGGCGACCTTTACAGTCAGTCAGTCAGTCAGCCAGCCGGCAGGCAGTTAGGCAGTCAGGCACGCACAGACCTCTGTTCACCTGCTGCTTTCTAAAGCATGGGAGTTGCCCAGGGGGAACCAGTCTTTGGGCACACCCTCCTCCAGTCTCTGCTCCTGTTGCTTTTCGCGACACCTTGCACCTTAGCTACTGAAGAAGGCCTCCAGGGCGAAGCTGTGTGTGTGTGTGTGGGTGATTCTCACGAAACGCGCAACAAACGTGTTTTGACAACCATTTTTTCAAAAGACTTTTTTGATTGAATTTCTTTTTGAATCTGTCACATCAAAGTGTACAGTTACTAAGCACAATAATATCAACTTACCTGACAACTATTTAAAACACATTTTTTAACGTTTTATAAGTCCATGTCTGCTAAAATGCTCATTCCCGCAATTTTTTTCTTTCATGAAATTTATTAGGAAACTTAATTGTTCTTGCAGTTTTGTTCATTGAATATTGATAGTTGTTCTAGGGGCTACGTAAAACAGAAAAAAAGTTTTTTTTTCGTATTATTGTAGTTTAAGAATTTTACCATTTTATCTCATTACCGCAATAGGATCATTTGTTTTCCACTTTAATTTTAGAATATATCAGTGAAAACCTACAATTTCGGTCAAAAAATATGCTGAAGTGAAAGAAACATAAAAAGGTGCGGTGTTCATAAAAAATATATAAGAATACAGTTTTCCTTTAGCACTTTTTTTAAACAATCAAGTGCTCATTTCGGTAATGAGGGGGATGTTTCGGTAATGAGAATGAGTTTTCGGTAATGAGAATAAGGAGAAATAAGTTGAACTAAAGCCAAATACTAGTAAATTATGATGACACCTAATAAGATGATAAAAATATTCTATATGAAACCATTCATTAAGCTACAGAAGGATTTTGGAATTCAAGACTTAACCCAGCCAAAGACCATAAAAGTCCTCTAAGGGGGAGCAGACCAAGTATTATGGTGGCTATACAGTAGGTCAGGGGTGGGGAACCTGTCTTGAGGGAGCCCTATCTCACGCATTTCGTGAAGTATTCACGAAAAAAAAACAACTTTAATTTTCATGGTGCATTCACGTTATTGCCCGTTTTTCGTGGTTGGGCAACGAAACGCTGCCTATTCATTTCAATTGCCCGACTGCTGCTATGGTTATCCAAGCGTCTGTAGGAGCGGGGAGGGGGTGCTGACAGAACACTGCTGATACACTCCTTACGCCTTATGTCATACGACCCTAAACCTAAACCTAAACCTAACCCTAACCTTAACCCTACTTAACCCTAAACCTAACCCTAACCCTAACCCTAAATTGCTTGTTTGAAATTTTTAATTACCATGTGACGGTACCGAAAGGGCGTCAAACTAGTGGGTCACTAGGCAACAGTCGGGCAATTCAAATGAATAGGCAGCGTTTCGTTGCCCGATCACGAAAAAAGGGCAATAACGTGAATGCACCACGAAAATTGAAGTTATGTTTTTCGTGAATACTTCACGAAATGAGTGAGATACAGTTGCTCGAGGGGAACTAGTTCAGGGGAACTAGAGAGTGTGGAGTCTGTTTTAAAGGTGGCTGCCTTCAATATAGTTGTAGAGAGTTACTTGTGCACAATCCCTGGTGCTGAACGAAAACATTTTTGAAAAAAGGTTCACACACTTCTTTGGATTTTTCCTTCATGAAGTTATTTTTTCATCTTTTTATTTATTCATTCATTGTCAATGACGTTTCGACCTCTCGGTCTTCCTCAGATTCTGAACCCTTTTTTCAAAAAATATGCCTTCAATATAGGCCTCAAATGCGGGGAAATCCTGGTTGTGTTCTTAGTACGGAGAACTTTTACGGCCCTCAGACGAATTTGAAGTGGCCCCTCGAATGAATAAGGTTCCCCACCCCTGCAGTAGGTGAAGAGGCGAGGCCCATCCTGGGCACCAAAGTAATATGACATCACAATTCACTACTGACCTCTCCAGCCAAAAATCCATAGTGGACCGGAAATCAAAATCTGCCATGAGCTGGAAAATCGTGTCGCAGTGCGAAGTAGTGCACTGGACATTTTTTTCTGACTCTGCACGCACCGGCAACCAGGAAGTAGGTAGAAGGAACAGGAGATCACTAGAGTAGCTTAGAAAAGAGTAGATACAGTTACTGGACTACAGAAGGAACCCTGCATCATTGGGAGGACAATATAATGTCTTGAAGCTATTTTATCTCCTTCCTTCCATTTTATTCAGTTTAATTGTGATGAGTCATTCTCAGAGGATTGTTGTGAAATAAGTGTAAAGCTAGAGACGTTGCAAATCTTTTTCAAGACAAAGGGCATGTCTGTTTATCATTTGCTCACCAGAGCTACAACTATATAGTCTAGACATTTCTTGAAGATATATTATTCCTGTTTTATATTATGGTGCTGGTACCATTTAGCTCACTGAAAAGAAGATGTGAGATGTGAAATGTCTCAGATTGGGGTGTAATGGTAGGTGGGTTCGGTACACCTCGGTTTTAGGGTCACAGTTTGGTACATTTTCGGTACAGTACATGGGAATAACATTGAAAAACCATTTTCTTCCTCAGCACGTTGTTTATTTCACCACAATATTGTCCGGACCAAAGGCAGAATTCACTATGAACGATGTTATGAAATATCACTGAACACCACTAATGACTGAGTTGCACATTGCACATCAATGGCAGTCATGGGTTAGGGCATCAGACTCCCGATTCTGACCCACCAGGTTGGTGGAGGGATTAATTAACCAGTACTCTCCCCCATCCTCCTCCATGACTGAGGTACCCTGAGCATGGTACCGTCCCGCTGCACTGCTCCCATTCGGGCGCCATTGGGGATGAGGCATAAATGCGGGTGAGGTGGGTGAGGCATAAATGTCATTCTGTTGTGTGCAGTGTTCACATGTGTGCTGTGGATTGCTGGGTCACAATGACAATGGGAGTTGGAGTTTCCCAATGGCTGAAAACAACGTGCATGAGGAATTTCTCATCTGGGAAAGTGTAAAGGCAACTAAAACATTCCTCGAAATGCCTCTTCTTAGTTTTGATTAGAATAATCTCTAAACTACTTCTCACTGAATTCGCTAAAAAGGCCCATTCACTGCTATTTCAAATGCCAAGCCTTTTGTGCCACCCTTTAACAATGATCAAATTTGATCCAAAACAAAGATTTTGGAAGCAAGTTATGTTAGTAAAAAAGGATCAATACTCAACCCCACTATAAACCAAACACAGGAAGCAAAAAATCTGCCAATTTCTGGGAAAAAAAGTGTGGTGTTTTTTGCACATAGACTTGAAGTGAGACGATTTTGTCTTCCAACCCATTTCGCCATCTACGCAATCTGACAACTTCACTGTGAGTGCTGGCTTCGTTGTTTGCAATTTCCTTTGCAATTGGGTGACATCACTCGGCAGTTTTCTGCATCAAAAGATAACATTTCGAGGGTGGAAACAGCCAGAATATTGATTCATGGGTTGGCATGAGTTCATATGAGCAAGAATTAAGTTGTGACTCTCTTGCTACCTCTCAATTTAGCCGATGTAATGTATAGGGAGATCATCACTTTTACAGACAACCCCCATTAGATGAAGGAGGTATTGCATATGTTAGGCATTTACTTCTGCTTTGTTTATTTACAATATTTGGCTTGGTTTCAATACAATTGCATATTTCAACCTGAAATGGGTGCAATTTCACTTTAAACTTTCATCAAGTGCTTTAACAATAATTAAGTGACATAGTGAAAATATTTACACTGCCAAACTATAGATTGTATTTAAGGTTGCAGTTGCATGTTTAAAAATGTAAATAAATAAAAAGGGAAATACATATATGTCATGAAAATATATTCTAAATGTAAATCACCATAGAGTCTAATTACCGAAATTGAGAATCCTCATTACCGAAAGGTACTTTGAACATTGCGGTAATGAGAATGCGCATTGCGGTAGTGAGATGGCCCAGCACAATAATGCTAACTGCAACTTCAATTATTATGACTTAGCTAATTTATGACCTCCGTGGAATTCTAAAAAGGAATACCCTATTACCAAGCAAATTTAAAATGAAAAAATCTTTTTCATTTTGAAATATTGACTAATTTCGGTAATGAGAACCAATTTTGTCGTGTTAGCATATTTTTGAGACAAATCATGACATTTTACAGGCACAATCAATAAGGCTGACTAGTCATGTAGCCATCATGAATCTCCTGTTAGTACAGATGAATTGTAGGTAGTTTCAGCTCATATTGAAATTCTGAAAGCTTTTAATTGTAGTTCTGAAATATATTGCGGTAATGAGAAGAAATACTTGGGGACACGATCTTTTCTTGAGATATTCATCAGTGTTCATTATTTAAATTGCCAACAAGGAACACTTAGTGAAACTTCGGACATAAACCAACACACTTGTAGTGTCATTTATGTATTTTTGTACTTTTTAGTACGTTTTACCCTCATTCAAAGACCAGAAATTTTGGTTGGGACACATTTCGGTAATGAGAATTTGCCCATAAAATGCATAAAAAGTGGGGAAAAAAATAATATTTTTTAAAATGAACTAGTGTGCCAGCAAGTACACGTCTTGCTCTACAGTAATGTAATACCATTAAAATAATCCATGTCATATTTCACCATTAAAACCTCTTGGACATTGTTTTTTTTAGCTTCGTGAGAATCACCCGTGTGTGTGTGTGTGTGTGTGTGTGTGTGTGTGTGTGTGTGTGTGTGTGTGTGTGTGTGTGTGTGTGTGTGTGGCAGGAAAGTGAAGGCTGACTTGCCTCCCCTCCTCTCCCTTTATGTGAATATTAATCAGCATTGACTGGCCTTCCCAGAAATAGAAGCACTCACTGCATAGTGGGCTCCTTGCTTAGAAGCTGTTTACACTGTCCACCATGATGATGATGATGATGATGATGACCATGATGATGATGGTTTTGGATGCTGATTAGCTGAGGCAGTCATTCCGTGCCAGATGGTTGGCCATTACTCCACAGCTGTGGTCAGCAGACACGACGACACGAGTGATGATGCCTTTGGCTCTTTGCAGAAAAAAATAAATAGAAGAGACGTGGACTTTTGAAGGGCACTGTGATGTGTTCTGCATTGCAGTGCATGGAGCAGTTTGAAAAGCGTCAAGCTGATTTGAATTAACAATATGTTAAAAATGGAAACGATTTGATTAATTCAAAATATAAATTATGGTATTGGTTATATCCAGGGACTACCAACTTTAAGCTTATTTTTGCTTTGCTTTTGAGTAATTATTACGATTTGAACTTGCTTTTTATTCAAATCATCTGAATGTTTTGTTTTGAAAGGCATACATAATTCTACAAAAGAAAAGTGTGTGTTTTTTTTTGCCCTGTAGATGGACAGAGGGTGTAAGCATGTTGCCAGGTTCAGCTTGAGTAGTTTGGGTAGGTAGGAGAGTCTTTGGGGTGTGGAGTTGAGAGTAGAGTAGGACTTGATGGGTCTGAGGAAAAGAAGGGGAGATGCACTGACTACAACACGCAGTCACAGCGTAGTAGACAATGGTTCAACTTGAGGAGATGAGGGAGAAGTCTGTAGGCCATGGCGTGTGAGTGCGTGTGTGCGTAGTGTGTTTCGGGGGACGGGGGGGTGATGGGTCAGAGTTAAAGAAGGAATATGCACTGACTGCAGTGTACTCATGCAAAAAAATATGAAGTTGTGGATGAAGGCGAGGCTAGTGGGGCGGTCCAGCGATGCGCTCCGTGCTTCTGTGAGGGCTACAAGATGACAGCTCTCCGGAATAATGGGGCGAAGGGGGACTCGAGTGCTTCAAGTGGTCCTGCGGCTGTGTGTTAATGTATGCAGGAAGGAAGAAGGAGAGACTTGGCCAGCCACACTGCAATGCACTGAAGAGACAGAGAGAGAGAGAGATGAAGGAGGGATGGAAGTATGGAAGTGTGTGTGTGACAGAGAGAACAAGAGAGGAAGGGATGGGAAGATGTGGAAGGGAGGCACACATGCCCCCAGCTGTGCCCAGGCGCCCGGGTACTGCCCAGCACAGTGGAACATCCTGGCAGGCAGCTCTGCTGGGCAGCCGCAGCAGTGGGGGTGGTTGTGGGGTGGCTGTGGATGTGGGAGACTGCTGCTACTGGCAAAACTCCTGCTTCAATGCACTGACATGACAGTTCAGTAAATTACAAACTCAACCGTTCTCCCTTCACCAGAGTGCATTTATTTAAAATGTTAGCCCCACACATTCTATGAAGTGCAGGCAAAAAATGGCTATTTCATCACTGGCTGTTTCACCCGTCCGTATGTGTGAGTGAATGTGAACAAAGTGGCTTCTCTCTCTGTCCACAAAATGATAAATGTCAACCTGAACGAACCCTGAATATTCTGAATCACAGAGCCCTCGACGGCAATGAGATGGCATGTGTCTCCCTGTGGGTCTGTGACGTGGGTGAGGAGGGACAGGGACAGGGCAGGCCAGGCCGATGAATACTTCAAGAGGGAAGGGATGTGCCAAGCATGATTCAGCAAGGCGTGCAAACCTGGCACTTGTGCTAACACTAGCAGCAGCGTTAGCATGACATTAGCGTCACACGTACACACGGCCCCAGCTGCTGTCATTTCCTCTCTCTTGTGTTTGGATGACACACACACACACACACACACACACACACACACACACACACACACACACACACACACACACACACACACACACACACACACACACACACACACAGAGGCAGCACACAGAAGGATGGGACAAATTCACATGGATTCAAATCACAGGAAATATCATACTGAAAAAAGCAGTGGAACCAAGATGTCTTCTACCGTGTTGTTATTCCAATTAGATTTAAACAGATCTTGTACATGCTGCATGAATGCACTATTGCCACCAATACACCAATGATCTGCACAGTCACTGACAGGAAAATATTTTCACAGTCCACACCAAAGAAAACATGTCATGAATATACAGAATTCATATTGTAGGCTGGCTATATTGAAGATCTGCTCTCAGTGATGGCCAATAAAAGTAGCCCAATAATACAGCTGGCATTCATTCAAGTATTCCACTTGATCTTGGATACGTTTTAAAGCCTAGCACACTATGCAGTAAAGATGTTGGCTAGCGTTGGCAGCAAGTGTCTGGAGATCACACATACTGCTGTAATGGCCCAGTCGTGTGCCGTCTGCACAGGAGCACTGATAACAGGCGCTCGACAAGCCTCCCTGACACCAAGTGAGGAGAGAGAGGAAAGTAGAGAAGACAAGACGAGAGGAGGCAGAAAGTAGAAAGCAGGAAGCGGTGTAGAAGAGGGGAAAAAATAACAGCAAGTGCACGTGTGGTTAGGCAGGTTTTCTGTGCGGATGCTAAAAACAAGACCTATGACGATCTGTATATAAAAAAAATCTAGTCAGCAACGGCGTTGAAGTGACATGTTGAGGTATCGAGAATAGAATGTCTGCTGCTGATGTTTTATAATGGCTTCTAATCTGAGCTCTCTGCTCATGCTGAACAGATATATGCGGCACATTTTTATTGAGACTTACTACTGTCTATTGGCCAAGAGAGGTGGGGGTAAATAAAAAGAGGCATATAAAAGCTTTAGTGCTGCATTTACTGTGAACGCAAATTAATTTGTATTTTTTACAATGGAGCAGGAAGCGTTGGGGTATTTAAAAAACCCATAAGTAAAGCTGCAGCGTAGAACATCATTACAGGAAGCCGTAGGATGGGGAGGCGTGTGTGTGTGTGTGTGTGTGTGTGTGTGTGTGTGTGTGTGTGTGTGTGTGTGTGTGTGTGTGTGTGTGTGTGTGTGTGTGTGTGTGTGTGTGTGTGTGTGTGTGTGTGTCTCTGTGTGTGTGTGTGTGTGTGTGTGTCTCTGTGTGACCCGTCCTGTCCTGTCATGTTAGCAGTTAGCACAGCTCATAAAGGCTGAAGCCTAAGGAGGGCTTAAAGCAGGCTTGATGCATGTCTTTGAGCAAGGTCACATAGGGGTTAAGCATGTAAAGTGTACATGCACAGAGAGAGAGAGAGACAGACCTCTGCTCTTATTATTGACAGTGTCTGGCCCTCATCATCTATCCCATCACGCCTACGTCTTCAGAATGTCTGGAATGTTTTTAGTGTTTTTTTTCTGTCCATCTCTTCTTCTCTTGTTCATCTTCCAGATGTGTTGAGACACGAAGCAATTTGTGCCATCGCCGTGCCCCTGATTTACTATCACATTTCGTCACAGGCTGCCACCTTCTTCCCGCTGTTGCCACGCCATCTTAATATCTCATCCGAATGGAGCAGCCGTGTAAAGATTACTCCATTACAGCTCATCGATTGCACCGTGGACCGCCACAGCTCACTCCATTAATTAAGCCTTCGTGCATTATGTTAACAAGCACACACTAACCCTTAGTGCCTACCGCCCATCGCTGTATTTAACACACGATTAAGTCCTGTACATCTGGCAGAATGATGGAGGCTCACTGACATTGTTTCTGTTTGTTTGTTTGTTTGTGATGTGCTGAGTCCCCTCTTGCATGCAAAGCGGTGACGTCGCCGTGAATGAGAGGGGTGGGGGAAGGAAGGGTTTGCTTGTCCCATGCTAAGGACCGTAGTGTGAGGGAGTGAGTCAATTGTGTGACCTCCTGGTGGTGACGTGTGTCCACATAGCCACCCCCACAAAAAAAGCAAACACACACACACACACACACACACACACACACACACACACACACACACACACACACACACACACACACACACACACACACACACACACACACACACACACACACACTTCTGCTTGTGTCATTGGTCCCTCTGGGGCTTGCTGTCCGGACTGCAGGAATACACTTTGCCCCTGCTGTGGCGGAAAGAGAGACGGAGAGGGGAAGAGGCAGAAAGAGAGAGAGAGAGAAAGAAAGAAAGATAGGAAGAAGGAAGGCAGGCCTGCAATGCTGCAGGGAAGTGCTGGCTTTTTATAGAGCCCAGTCACATGCCTTCAAGGAGGAAAAGACAGAACGAGGGAAAGAAAAGAAGGATATGTGCAGTCGATCAGAGGCCTAACTCCCTCATCTACTTCACTCAATGTGCGTGAGCTCTTCCTTTTTCTCGATCTTAGTTCTCCACCCTACCCCAGCCCCCCCCACTCCACCTCTCCCTCTCCGACCCCCTTCTCCGAGCACCGCTTGCTTGGCCTGGCTCTGGCTCTCACTTGTGCTTTTCGTGTCCAAAAATAGCCCTTGGTGTCCAAAAGAGGAAGCATAGTATGACCTGTAAAGAAATGCACAGAGAGAGCCAGGACACGAGAAAAAAAGGAACATCTCTTGTGCATGAAGGAACATCAGCGATATCAGCGATATCATCGCCTCCTCACGTATGGCAGCCATTGACACACAGACAAAACGGTGTGTGGTGGTAATCCCTTTTAAAGGAGCACTGCATTGTTTTTGTCTTTAAGGGCCCTACAGGCAGGCAGTGGAACTGCCTCGCATTGAGAGCAAGAGCGGTGGACATCTTGTCCAAACTTTGTGGGTGTAGTTTAATTTAGAGGATGGAAGGTGAGATTTGAAGCGAATTCAGAAAAGCCCTTCTTATCTTTTACAAGTTAGCAAACCACAAAAATCATTTTGGAAGCATTATTTTAGGGTTAGAGTCCTTTTGAAGTCTTGTACTGGGTGGTGGTGCGTGGAGATGTGCCACTACATTGTAAATGGAGTAGTGAATTAAAGAAATGAATGAATGGCGTGAGGGAGGGGGGAAAGAGGCCGTAAGCTGAAGCATTCAGCTCGTGCAAGGGCCAGTAGTCATTGAAGCTCGTGTGTGTGTGTGTGTGTGTGTGTGTGTGTGTGTGTGTGTGTGTGTGTGTGTGTGTGTGTGTGTGTGTGTGTGTGTGTGTGTGTGTGTGCGTGTGCGCGCGCGCGCACCCTTCTAGGATGGCTCTTTAATTGGATTAGGGCACGTCAAATCGGGCTGCTCGCATGGCTCGCAAGCCTCCCCATCCCCCCACCTGACAATCCCACAAGTCAGTGCTGCTGGTGTTTGTAGAGCAAGTGCCTCGTCTGAAGATGTCAAACCAAGATGCACACACCAATAGCTGGTCTCGTCCACGAGGCATGCATTGCACGCAGAGAGACTGAAGGGAGATTTACAATAAAGTTGCAGCAAATTTGATTGAGCAAATTCCTATCTTATCCATTATTTGTAATACTGATGAATTTCTTTGTTATATTTCCGGCTCCTTAAGTTACTTCTCTTTGAGTTGAAACCCAATTTGTGTAGGCTGTATGGAACTCTTCAACTGATCCTAACCAAAGAGGTTTTAACCTTGGCCTTATACTTGATCTGTGACCTTTGATGGGCCAAATATAAATCAAATATCTATTTGCTGGCCAAAACGTACACACACACACACACACACACACACACACACACACACACACACACACACACACACACACACACACACACACACACACACACACACTGACACACACACACGCACACGAGATACCTTTATTTCCAGATGTGCAATACATATCTGCGCTCTTGATGTTGTGTGCTGAATGAGCTTAGTAGTTTCAGGCCTCAGAAACATTGACCCAGTGAGATGCTTGGGGCTGTGGACATGGACATGCACTGGAAGGGAAAGTCTTCCCAAGAAACCATGTGTGCATGTATGCGTGTGTGAATGTATGCATGTGTGTGTGTGCATTTGTGGCTCATCCACCGTGAATGCCGCGGCCTTAAAATACTCTTCTTGGAAATGACGCATTGCTTTTCCTCATCTGACTCCTTCTGCAGCTTTGGCTGCTCAATGGTGATTTGAATAACTATACCATGGTAAAGATGGAAACATGATGAACTGCCATTGTGCTCGTGTGTATGCTTGCTGCCAAAAACTCATTGGTGTGTGTGTGTGTGTGCGTGTGCGTGGGTGTTTGTGTGGGAGCGCTAACAACTTTGGCCTTTTACAATGACATCTCTTTTTCTCCCTCCCTTTCTCAGAGGAGACCACTGTTTGGTCAAAAAAATGGCCTTGGCGTTTTTGTCATGGGCTCAGTCCACTGTGTATTAAAGATGAAGGTTGCCCCATTGACAATGTGAGCCAGTCTGTAAGGACAAATTGGAAATGCCCTGTGTATGCCAGATTACCTTGTATACAGCCTAGAGCAGCTCTGCCCATTAAATATGAAGAATGATGCTCAACGCTTGCAATGATGAAGGCCTTGAAGTGCTGATGTGGGATGAAATTCAGACACCAAGTCCAAAACGAAGCAAAACCAAACAAGAAAAAGCCATGCAAGCACAGTAGCCTAATCTTCCAGTAGGTAATCTAACATGCAAACTATGGTGTGGCTGTGCTGGCTATGTGTTGCATGCCTGCCAGAGCAGGGGAAGCTTTGGCCTTTTTTTTTTGTACTAAGGTAGGAGGGTCAGACCAGGACGCGGATGTTGTGTGGTGGCTAACGCTGCTTCTAACCTGTTAAGCTAGCTCTGTACATTCATACAACACGCAAGGCTTATCTTGGCATGTGTGTGGTAGCTTACTTTGGGAAGTTAAACTGTTTTCAGCGAATGTTGTACAATTTTTTACTTGTGAAACATGAGGTTTAAAGTGGGTACTAGGGAAACCTGTCCTGCGCTGTTTTGTGAGCAAATGTTGTCTTTTGGCTATGCATTGGTTCACATCCCTTGATTGCAACCCTAACAGTAGCTGTGAGGGCCAAACGGCTGCCCGTCTTCTTTTCTCTTTCACTCTCGTCCTTTATCTCTCCTATCGGTCTCTTCTTCCTCCACTCCTCCTCCTCTTGGTTATTCCTCATTTTAACAGGGCTCTTCCTCCGCTCTCGTTCATCAGTGGGGCAGTGTTCTGAAAAATGACATGAAGCAGAAAAGGTCTTAATCCTTAGCTGATCCAGAAATTAATCTAAAATTATAATGACTTGCCTGTGCTCAGATCACTTGGAGTGAGATATGAACCAGCCCTTGTCAAGTGTCTCGTAGACATCCTGCGTGTGTGTGCGTGTGCGTGTGCGTGTGCGTGTGCGTGTGCGTGTGCGTGCGCGTGCGCGTGCGCGTGTCCGTGGTTAGGTGTCAGGTTAGGTGTTGAGCGCGGCGCTAGTCTCCTGTCAGGTGAGGTGGCTGTGTCTCACCTCAGCCGTGTCTCCCAGTCGCCTGGCAGGGTGGGACCGCAGGCCGGCAGGCTGGCAGGCCGGCAGGCCGGCAGGGCAGGGCAGGCTGAGCTGACTTTGCATGCGTCTCCATTCCACTTCCTCTCTGAATCAGCATCTGCGCCTCATCAAACAAATGAATGCACCAGATTGCCGCACCTACGGTACCTACCAGGCAAAACTTGTGCGAGGCAATAAGCACTGCCACTCATTTGTACCGGAGAAGTTTAAATCAAACCAGTGCGTGCCAAGCATTTGATTTCCCATGAAAGGAACTGGCATGCAATGTCGGTCAGTGGCTTAAGGCCGGCCTACAATAAGAACTAGCCTAAAATAGCTACATCGCCCTCACTTTAGTGAATTAAGACAACAAGAAGTTCAACATTATCATTGGGATGAATTTAAAAGCCATTTCGTGAACTACAGTAACATTAGCCATCTAGAAATGATTTGAATTAGACTTGAATTGAGTGTCATTAATCGAATTTGAATTATTCAGTGTCATATTTACAGTTTTGCTGTTGTTTTTGAACATAATGAATTAGGGGTGGGCGATATGGCAAAAATGTCATATCACTATTTTTTAACATGAAATCTCAATTAGATTCCATCCAAAAAAATAAAAACAACTACAATCAATTTTGATAATATGCTTGCCATTTGTAATTTGCAGTTCATAAAATGTTAACACGCTGATGACACTAATAAAGTGCCAGTGTTTCCCACAGAAATTTTGGAAACTATGGGGGCAGCCGGGATTTTTTTTCCCGGGGGGGGGGGGGGGGGTCTTTTCACGGGCCTTGGGGGGGGGGGGGGGGGTGGGGGGGGGGGGGGGGGGGGGGTGGGGGGGGGGGGGGGGGGGGGGGGGGGGGGTGTTATTCACGCAGTGTAAATGCAAAATGGCAAAACAATGACTACAGTATGACATTGGCGCATGGAGAAACTATAGGCCTACGCCTACATTTCAGCCATTTATATTTTGAGAAATAAGGCTACATGATACACATGCAGGGGTCTATGTAATGAAAAAATAATGAAACAAAATAGGAGCAGAGATAAGAATTTAAGATTGCTGTGAAATTGTTAACGCATAAACAAAAAGGGTCTAAGAGGGTAGGCTATGCCTTTTCCCCACACACACATTCTACATGAGGGGTGCTGGTCACAGGGCCAGTTTTTCAAAATTCCTCCCATTAAAAGGGCTGAACAACATATTACACATTTATGTCTATATTCACATTCATTACACATTCATTTCTATATGCAGCCCGATGTCTCCTCTGCCTTGTCAATGAAGGCCTGTCACCTAACTCATTACAACTGTAAAACAAAGCCTGGGGAGTGTTAGTAAACTCATCCCAACTGTCCCTTCTCGGAAGGTTTTTTTTTATTGCTCCCAAACCCAAGTTAACTACAACAACTTGACAAGGCTTTTGATCCCTCTCTCTTTCAAGCACTTGTGGTTTTCTCTTTAGGATGTATTTACTCCAGGAGGAAAATGCGAAGGAAATCGTAATTGAAATCGCTTTTAACAAACACGGAAATCGTAAAAAAAATAAAATAAAATAAAATAAACATTTTTTTTTTTTTTTTACATTTTCGGAAACTATGGCGGCCAAATTTAAACTATGGCGGGCCGCCATAGTTTCCTCAATGTATGGGAAACACTGAGTGCACAATTAGAATACAATAATGTAAAGAATAAAAGTGAAGTCAACAACACAAGTAAGTAAACATCACTTTGAAATTGATAGTTAGCATCCTCACTGCAAGACGATCTATATGATTTCTTCACTTTGGCAGATTCGAGACGATCTTGTACTCTGTATCACGTTTCACGATTAATATCGTTATATCGCCCACCCCTATAATGAATGGGCCAGTCCTAAGCAGCAGCAACGAGTGAGTGACTGTGACTGTTTCTCTGAGAATTGTTCTCTAGGCAATGTTTTCTCGTCTGCCACTGGCTCCGTTTCACCAGGCTGACTGTGTGTGTGTGTGTGACGTGTGGTGTAGTGTGTGGTGTGCTTGTGCATGTCGTTGTCAGAGTTACGTGACTGTAGTGCTCACCACATGTCATGTACAGATGACTCTCTGCAGTTCGAACAGACACTGCGGTTTTAGTTTTGCTTTTGACACACACTGTTCTCACACGCACGCGCACACGCACGCTCACGCACGCACACGCGCGCAAACATGCGCACACATGTGCACACATGCGCACACGCGCGCACAAACACACACACACACACACACACACACACACACACACACACACACACACACACACACACACACACACACACACACAGACACACACAGACACACACAGACACACACAGACACGCTTGCTTCCCCATCCTATGGCTTCCTGTAACTACCCAGTAGAGTAGAGTTGCCTTTCCAAGGGCTCTGGCTGAGAGTGTGTGAGTGCTGTTTAATGGTGGTGATGATGATGATGATGAGAAGTCCAGCCTGCCTGCTCTGCCTGCCCGCCTGCCCGCCTGCCTAGTGCCTGCCTGCCCGCCTGCCTAGTGCCTGCCTGCCTGCCTGCCTGCCTAGTGCCTGCCCGCCTGCCTGCCTGCCTAGTGCCTGCCTAGTGCCTGCCTGCCCGCCTGCCTGCCTGCCTAGTGCCTGCCTAGTGCCTGCCTAGTGCCTGCCTAGTGCCTGCCTAGTGCCTGCCTAGTGCCTGCCCCCCTGCCTAGTGCCTGCCTGCCTGCCTAGTGCCTGCCTGCCTGCCTAGTGCCTGCCTGCCTAGTGCCTGCCTGCCTAGTGCCTGCCTGCCCGCCCGCCTGCCTAGTGCCTGCCTAGTGCCTGCCTGCCTGCCTGCCTGCCTGCCTGCCTGCCTGCCTGCCCGCCCGCCTGCCTAGTGCCTGCCTAGTGCCTGCCTAGTGCCTGCCCAGTGCCTAGTGCCTGCCCAGTGCCTAGTGCCTGCCCAGTGCCTAGTGCCTGCCTGCCTGCCTGCCTGTGAGAGCAGCAGGCCAGTGGGTGCAGCTGACAGGAAGGATGCAGGGTGAGGCCGGTGAAGCTGGTGGAGGCTAGAGAAGCAGGGGCGGAGATATAGGGGGGCAAGCAGGGCATTTGCCCGTGAGCCCAGGGCCCTCCTGTATTGTTGGTGTGTGCCCTATTCTGACCATGGCAAGTTGTTAGAGGGGCCCTGTCAGTGTTTTGCCCTGGGGCCCTGTGTGCAATTGTTCCGCCACTGTAGAGTAGGGTTGCTGTGTTTCCGCCCCATGACAGAACTTGTGCATGTGTACGTGTGTCTGAGAGTCCGAGAACTAAACAGACTAACACCTGTGTGTAAGTGTGTGTGTGTCTGTGTGTCTGTGTGTATGTGCGCAAACTTTTGCACGATTGTCTTCCTGTCTAAGCCAGTGCAGGGCCTGTGGTTGGATTTCCGTATGCAGGTTCAGCGTGAACGTGTCTCTGAGAGATTGAAAGAGACTAGGAAATTGCTTGCTGAAATGAGTGTACACTTGTGGTGTCCCCTAGCCTGGTCCTGACCATCCCATAATACTCCCATTTCATTTCGTATTTATGGTCTGGCATTTGTTTGCTCTGAAGCGATTGTAGGAAGCAGGAAGTTTGCACTCAGTTATGGTTTGAAATTATTGGACACCTCTCACCCAATCGCTGGCAGTTACTCAACAACAACATAGCACAGACCAATGGCTCTGGCGCAGATGTGTACGTCATTGTCACGAGCGTCCTCCCCCTTTCGCCCCCATGTGGGGGGCGTATTCGATTATTGCCTGTTTTCTGGGGGGCGTTGCGATCAAAATTCTACTGCTCCAGGCACTACACAGAGAAGCACGGCCAGACTACAGTAGTGGAGCCAATCCTTTGGCGTAAGTACGTAGGATGGCTCGCGAGGCTCGGTGTCCCCCTAAAGGTTCTTATGAAACCAGAAGGCTGTCTCTGCTCACTGCCTGCTGGGGTCTGAGACACGCATGTCCACAGCAGGTGAAGTTGGAGAGGTTTCCAAGCAACCAGTTAGTCCACTTGCCGCATCAGACAACAGACCTACTGCTTAGGTTACAGACTAGTGGGTTATTCCAAAAGAATGGTTTAGTGATAAAAGTTAAGAAAATTAGGACTCTAGACTCTTCTGTTCGATGACTTGCCAGTACCTCAAGGTTACCTACACCTGGTTTACTACACTAAGCAAGACCTATCCTCAAGGTCTGCCAAAGACTGATGCACACACACATGTAAATTGGGAGCCCAGGGCCTGCCAAGAAGCCAGTGATTTTGTCCAGTAAGCTCATCCTAGGCCTGGGAAAAAAATGATTAGAAATGTGAATTGAGTTGGCAAGTCAAATCAGAAAATCGAGTCTTCAGATATTGTGATCCCCTATCTCCTAGTTCTAAAAAGGGAAAATCGCCCAGCTCTAGCTCATCGCACTGCACACCAGCCCCTGCCTGCAACCACCAAGTGCTCAGGGCAACAAACGGGCAGTTGGCCTACAGTTGTAGTAGTAGTTACGGTGGGGGTAGTAGTAGTAGCTCAGAAAGAGAGGGGGAGAGAGAGAACAAGAGAAAGTGAGTGAGAGAGGGGAAGAGATGGCGAGAGAAAGCGAAAGGGAAGGAGATTAGCCGGTGCTCGCTGTGCTATTTCCAGCCGCCTGCGTTGCCCAGAGTAGACGCGGACGTGCTGCTAACCCCAGCACAGCACCCACCACTATACGGGTCAGCTGAGCGCAGCAACGGGTTTTTAGATCTAATGAGTGAGCGGTGTGTGTGTCAAACTTAGCCTAGTGGCCAGTGGAAGTCCTGGTGGTAATACACTGCATTATGTTTGTCTGTGTTTGGTTGGGGTGGTGGTGGTGGTGGAATATTTGTGTTGTGCCTGTACGTGCATGCATGTGGATATGTATTGTGTTGTCCTTTTTCCTGTTCCCCTTTGCCTGTTCCCTATGCTGGCCTGTTCTTTTGTGAGCTTTTTAATCTGAGACCTTTGCACTGAACTCTCTCTCTCTCTCTCTCTCTCTCTCTCTCTCTCTCTCTCTCTCTCTCTCTCTCTCTCTCTCTCTCTCTCTCTCTCTCTCTCTCTCTCTCTCTCTCTCTCTGCAGAGTGGGTACTGTGCCTGTATTGAAGGCCCCCCCTCCTCTTCATACCCTCACAGGCACACACACGTACGCAATCAAAACACGTACACACAGTACATAATCATTACACTTCACGTACGCATGGACACGTACACTATGCACATGGTACACACATCCATAGGTACCAGTAATCGGTACACTCCACACACGTACGCACAGACCCACATAATCATACATTGTACACAGTACATTAAAACACACACACACAGACACACACAGACACACACAGACACACACAGACACAGACACAGACACACACACACACACACACACACACACACACACACACACACACACACAGTAGGCAGGCACAGCAGCCAACCCTGCAGTAGTGCTGGTTAGGGACATTGTAGGCAGCGTCCAGTCCCACCGCTGGCTGGCTGGTTGGTTGTTATGTAAGCTGGCGTCCAGCTGTGGAGCGCACTTTAATGCATCTGTAATCCGGCATCTTCATAGCCGCCTATCTAGCTCTCTCTCTCAGTCAGGACCCTATACTGAACTGCCGTTCATAGAGAGGCTTCAGCGCATCGCCAGATTAAACTAAATGAACAGTCCAGGCCGTGCTTTTATGAAAACACCGTCTGTCGGTCTCTCTCTCGCTCCATGTCTGTCTCTCACACACTCAGGCTCTCTCACGCATTCATAATACACACACAAGTCTCAAACTCTCTCTCTCTCTCTCTCTCTCTCTCTCTCTTTCTCTCTCTCTCTCTCTCTCTCGCACTCTCGCACTCTACACAAAAACAGGTGAGCACTGCTGAAAATGAATGCCGTGTAACTGATTTCAGGGTGCAGCCTGATTTTTGTCCTGACATGTTGCCGTTGCTTGTTGTCTTTCCTTCCTCAAGTTCAGGTCTAACTTGTCTCACTTGTTAATGTGTGTGCGCGTATGTGTGTGTGCATCTATGCTAAATACTTTCGTAATCCTAACTGTTTTTATTGGCTATTTCATTGTTAATAAGAAAAGCAAAACACATTGCTTTTACTGACAGGTTGGTGTCATTGATGGTTTCACCTGGGCACAGGTTAGCTGTCTTTAGTTGGCGTATAATGGGAGTGTCTGTATGCCCAACGTTGCATGCATTGCGTGTGCAGTGTAGGTGAGTCGCAAGGCACATCATGTCATTTCATCCATCTCTCTGGGCTGGGCGCCGTTGATTTTCTCCTGCCATGTGCTGCAGGGGTACCAAGAGAGAGTGAGCGAGCGAGTGAGTGAGTGCCGCAAGGCCGTGTGTTGCGTGTCAGACGAGGCGGCGATGTAATTAGCTGTTTTGCAATACTTAAGCTTCCCCCTGTTACTGTGGGAAGCTGCTAAATACCAGCCAGCTCGGCGGAGGAAACCAACGACAGACGCCGGGCCCTGCACTGTACTGTCCCCTCTCCTTCACATTCAAACACAATAGCATGAGTTAGGGTTACACAAGTAATCGAAAATAATCGAAAATAGTGATATAATTGTGATATTGAAATCGTGATTTAAAAATCAGCAAAAATCAATAATCATGATTAATAATCGTGATTATGATTTTGAGCCAAATAATCGTGATTGTTTTTTTTCCATAATCGTGCAGCCCTAGTTAGTGGAAGATAGTATTTTACGCAAGCTAATTCTCACACTATACTCTTTCAGACACAGCACACTTTCAGTGATTACTGCACTACAGTAGTAGTCTACTTGACCTTTCCCACTCACTAGTGTGTGTGCGTAGGCCTGTGTGTACATGCGTGAGTTGCGAGCTAGCGATTGAGGTCGGTCTAATGTAGGACAGGAACGGACGCAGGCCTTTTCTCTCTACCCAGACCCTGACTGACCAGGATGGCCTTTAAACACAACAGCACACCTCACCACACCACCCCATACCGCCCTCCCAGGAATGCTTGGCAGTCACTTTCATGTCTCCAGGAATCCACCACACAAACAAGCCAGGAACTGGACTGGATCAAGCTGAAGTTCATTCTTAACCCTTTTAGGAACGAGCCATTACATGCAGGTGATGTGATGACTGGTGTTACAGATCAGGGGGAACGCAAAACATTTAGCTGGAGTTCCAATGTCTTTAGGAGCTGTCTGTGGAATGTCAAAGTAAAATTCTAAAAGGACTGGGGCAAAAAAAACGTACTCCTCAAAGGGTTGTATAACAATAAGCCTAGCTCAGCAATAGTATTGGTTTTTCAGTGTGTGTAGTAAAGTTATTTTTATACACTAATCTGTAATCCACATTTTTAGGGAGCTCAGTTTATAGCTTCATGATGGATTATGATTATCCTGTGATTTTATTGATGATTGCTTGATTTGATGATGGAGAATACGTGTGATGCGTTGAGAGGGCAAGTGAGCTAGCGATTTGCACAGTACAGGGGCACCCTGTGCTCTTAGCTGATGAGTGACAGTGCAGCAGCTCTCCTCTCACTCCATCCGCGCTGGAGAGACGCACGAGTGAATCGCTGAGCGTGAAATCAGCTGAGCTCATTACATAAGAGCCGTTCCGGGGGGGCCTCTGCTTTCCCTTTCACTTTCTCTTTCACTCTCTTTCGATCCCTCTCTCTGTGTGTCTTTCTCTCTTTCTTTCTGCAATAATCCTGCACTTCAATAGCTGTGGCCCTCTGACCCCCCAGGTCTGTAACCACCAGAGGAAGAGTGCACATTCTACTTCCTGTCTTCTGCCTGAGCTGCAGTTCTCAATTTAGTCACCAGATGGTGCTAGAGCATCGCAGGGTTTTATTTTTTAGTCAAAAGCTGTGAGAAAGCAGTGAGGTCATGTGCTGAGTGAGATCAAATATAGAACTTCACTTGGTGGAAGCACTGATGCTACTGAGTGAGGATCATTGCAGAGGTTTGGCCTAATGGTTAGGGACGTGGACTTGAGATCAGATGGTTGTAAGTTTTGAATCCCAGCCTTACCTCTCCCTACATCTCCATCCATGGCTGAACTGCCCTTGAGCAAGGCACCTAACCTCACCTGTCCCCTCTTTGCCCCAGGGACTGTTAACCCAACAGACGTACAGTTATTATTTACAGGGTATTGGTTAAAGTGTCAGCCAAGTGTAATGTAATTTTAAAAATGTAATATCTTATCATTGTGTGTCTCACCTCACCACAGCTGAGGACAGAGGGTGCAGCTAATCACCAGTTTCTCCGCCAATCAGTAGTCTTTCAGATGGTCACCATTCACTGAGCTGGTCATTCACTGCCTCCCTACTTGAGTACAGCCATTATATCTGGTCCTACCAAGGTATCAGATGATTACTGAGGTATATTTTTGCTGGGTGTGTATTCCATAATGGGGCAAAGAAAGAGAAAGTCTTCCAGTAAAGCTAGTCCATAAAATATCACTGTGTTTGTGTCAGAAAGTGTGAATGTTCACCCACCCATAGAATGAGCGATTCTCTCTCTCGTTCTCTTTCTCTCTCTCTCGCTCTCGCTCTCACTTGCTCTCGACTCTCTCTCTCTCTCTCTCTCTCTCTCTCTCTCTCTCTCTCTCTCTCTCTCTCTCTCTCTCTCTCTCTCTAGCTCTGTGTTGCGTGAGTCTGAAAGAGAGAGGACTGTGCTGTGTGCGAAGTTTGTTGATTGCAGCTGCTGCAGTCCCAGTGTTCTGCAGGTGCAGGCTGGCCTGGGAAGGCCTGATATGGCATTTGTTTACCGGCTGGCTCATCAGAGTCAGAGGGCACAGGGACACTGTTTAGAGTCAAGACTGGCTTGCTCTGTGTTCCTCTGCCCTGTTCTGGTCTGGTCTGGTCTGCATACCAATAACAAGGACAGGGACCTGCACTCTGAAGTGCACGTCATCGTTCAGTCTTGCCTTTTTATCAATTTTGGAGCCCAAATTAAGTTAATGTAACACTAGGTTGTTTTCCTCTTTGGTTGTCCTGCTGGCTGGAGGTGGAACTATCTCTCTTTTTTGAGCTTCTGAGATGACCCTCTTCTCCAAACTTTATAAAAACTAGGCTATTGTTAGTGTCTTTTGTGGACGGCTAGTTAAAAGTTGCTTTCCCCATTTTTTAGAAGTCAAGTTTTGGTTGTAAGTCAATTGCATTTTTTTACGGTTATAGGGTTGCCTGTTATTCGCCTGCAATGCCCTCTGACTTTTGATTGGCCTTTCAAAACACTGTTTCAAAGTCAAATAAACAAGCAGTGTGTGCTTTTTAAGTGTGCATTGAGTACAGTGTGTGATTTCCAACTCACTGTACTGCACGGCATACATTGTGTTATCCAGACATTTCAGAAGGATGCATAGTGGTGGTCACAGATGGTTCTTCTCAACACTGCACTAATAAAAGCAGTGCAAGAGTGAAAAATACCCACCGGTCAGACAAGTTATAAAAGGAAAGGGCTAGCAGGGCAGTTGTAGGTAGGTGGTGGAGTAATATAGCAGTCTGCTCTGACTGTGTGCTGACTGTACAGCACAGGAGGGCTCTGTGTTCCTGCGTCAGTGGGCTCAGGGCCTGCTCCCTCTGTGGCCGCCCCTGCTGACCGCCTGCCTCCGTGGGCACACTATGGATCCACACAGCAGCCCAATCCAACCAGGAGCAGAGAGACTCTGGGCAGCCAGTGGGAGAAGAAGAAGAAGAGGAGGAGGAGGAGGAGGAGGAGGAGGAGGGGGAGGGGGAGGAGGAGGAGGAGGAGAGCAGTAGAGCAGTAGGTGGTGGAGGAGGAGAAGGTTGAGGAGGTGGTGGAGGAGAAGAGGAGGAGGAGGAGGAGGAGGAGAAGAGCAGTAGGTTGAGAAGGTTTAGGAGGTGGTGGAGGAGAAGAGGAGGAGGAGGAGGAGAAGAAGAGGAGGAGGTTGGGGGCAGGGGTTTGTGGGGGCAGGAAGCACTGGAGACGGGCAGGAAGCAGTGGGCGGCAGGGAGCCCTGTATAAGGGGGACGGTGTGCTCAGTGCCAAAGCCTGAGGGTTCATGGGAAATGTCGGAGCACCACTTTGAGAGAGGGAGGGAGAGAGGAAAGGAGAGAGAAAAAATGCATTATTGCTGCTGTAGGGCATATTATGATGTGGACTAAAGGCTGCAACATGTTTAATGTACTCTATGGCCCTTATGAGAAGATAATAGTTCACTTTTGAAGGAGTGCTTTAAGAGCCCTGTATTTTGTTGTGTGAACGCATGTGTGCGTGTGTGCGTGTGTGCGGTTGTCTTGGAGTGTGTGTGTGACGTGGGTGATGGTTGTTTTGCTTGGCTGAGAGGAAGTGACGCACTCCATGCAGGCCACCAGGGGCACTTGGTCCCATCAGCCTGGCAGGGTAGTGTGATGGAGGCACTACCCCACCCACGCCTCTTTCCCTGAATAGAGTTTAATTAGCCATCAATCCTCAAGGCACCATTCTACCTCAGAATGGCTAACAAGGCTGTGTGCGTGTGCGTGTGTGTGTGTGTGACCACTTGTGTGTCCTTGCTTGAAATTGCATCAAAGCCCCCATCCCCTCTCCTCTTTCAGTGAAGTGTAAGGCGTGTTCATCTGCATCATGCAGTTGGTGCAAGACAAAACAGGCACAAAACACACAGACACTTACTCACCACCACATAGACACACATGGACACGTACACAACACACCCAGACCCTCCTCCTGATGAGGTAAGCGAGGGAGCTGGTGCAGAGGCTGTGTTCGGATTATAAATGAGTGATCATTAGATGCAGCTTATCGCTTCGCCTCTCTCTCTCTCTCTCTCTCTCTCTCTCTCTCTCTCTCTCTCTCTGGTGTATGGCCCTCTGAGCATCTCTCCTCTTATCAGTCTCTGACCACATTTGGGCACCGTCATCCAGTCTCAAATTAGCTCCTTTCCCCCCTTCATAGCCAGCCACTTAGAATAAAGGACCAGACGAGAAGAAACACTGCAGCAGCAGCATCAAGGAGCAGAGTGTCTATGACGCAAAAGAAAGCGGTGACGGTAGTAGTTCCAGTGCTCCTTGATGTTTGTCAAAGAGAACACTGGTGTCTTTCTCTCTCTCTCCTTAAAGGGGTACGGCAGGAGAGGCATTGGAAAAATGCACTCCGCAATCGGCGCTTGAAGCATCTCTAAGCGACGGAGAGAGGAGCGTGGCAAAGGCCGATTAGATAACCTGCAGAAGTGGGTGGGGGGACTTCACTTCGCTTCAGTTATTTGCATTCCTGAGCACAGTACAGTTACACGCAAGGCGGTGGCGTAAGTGTAGCGGCAGTGTGCCTGGACTGGAGTGAGGCCTCTGTGGTTTGCATGGTGACTGTGTGTGTGTAGGCCCGTCGATAAATAAGGATGCAACGCCTCTGCGTAGTAAAGTGTCCAGGTTACGTAATGCAGCGATGCTGCTGGTGCTGAATGCAGAACTTCAGTGAGGTGGCGGATGCTGATCTCCCCCTCCCTTCCCTCCCGTTTCCTCCAAACTCAGTCGTGATGGGGAAGTGAAGGGCAGCGATTGAGGATGAAGCGTTTCAAGTCAAGGGTAAAAGCCAAGGTCAAGTGCACCACAACATCCTCAATTGGCTCCCCAATATAGCAACGCGTACCTGCCAGGGTAGCACTGTTTGGGTGTCTCTGGTTTATATTGTATGTTACTTGCACTGCATTAAATCAGGAAAACTTCCCATGGCTTTGATTCCACTTGACTGTTTTTTAGCAACTACTAGACCTGGTCGGTAGCTAGCCACAACATCCTCAATTGGCTCCCCAATATAGCAACGCGTACCTGCCAGGGTAGCACTGTTTGGGTGTCTCTGGTTTATATTGTATGTTACTTGCACTGCATTAAATCAGGAAAACTTCCCATGGCTTTGATTCCACTTGACTGTTTTTTAGCAACTACTAGACCTGGTCGGTAGCTAGCCAATAATCAATGCTACACTGTATTAGGGTTTTGTATTTAATTGTGTATATGTATGCTGCTGGTCACCTTAATTTTCTTTGGCATTAATAAAAGCACTCTACTCTACTTTACTCTAGTCTACACAATCACTCTTCAGCCTTTGAACCAGACCATATGATGGTTCAAAATGAAACAGTGTGGGAACACATGTATGCTGTGTAGAACAGAGGCATTTCTGGAGTGTGTTGTGAGCCACTTGCAAAAATATATGGCTATTGTTGAAAGCGGTTTTGTCCTGGGGGTTATTTTAAAGCCCCTTTAGGATCCTGGCTCCTCCAATCTGTAGCATGTGTGTTAAGCTAAGTTACCTGTTGGCAACATCCATTAGCTGCTGTTGTGCTGGCCCCCAGGTACCCACATGCATATTTAAGATGTCCGTACCACTGGAGAAGCAGTGGGAGATCTGATTGCATAACACCAGTACTGAGCGACTCGGTGACCTGCATGTCCTGATGCCCTCGATCTCACTCAGACACGTGCTCCCAGATGATGACAGACGGCAGACTATCTGCTCTAGATTGACAAGCTCTTGGCAATTTCAATTACTGTGCTCACACACAGACAGTACAGACTTCAAAGGAAATATTCAGGTTATCCGGCCTTGCATTGTCTGCATTGTTGCTGTGCATGTCTCTTTTGTTTCCAGGTGAAGGGGCCCTGAAAATCTAGTTTTGGTTCAGAGTTTCCGAATGGTTGATTTCCAAATATTCTCAGGAATACATACAGGCTGAAAATGCTGGGCAGTTATGTATTTGTGCTCAGACTAAAGTACTTTTGTGGGTGTGTGAAAGTGAACAGTCTACCCTCTTCCGATTCATTCTCAAAAGGGTTGCGTACGTACTGTAGGCATTTAGGCCCTGGCTTTTTATAGTATCTGTGTCATAGTCATATTTTAGAGGGGGGTATCGGACGTGTGAATTGATGCTGTGGTATGGGTAAAAAGGGAGTTGATTTCACTGATGAATTCACAGATATCTGCCGAGCTCAAGCTGGCACACAACCATACCCTCATGCCTTTGAACATCAAGCTGGCCCCTCTCCCACAGTTATCTGCGAGTGAGGGAGTGAGTGACTAACCTTTCTCTCCTCTCCTCCTCTGATGCATGCTTAGGCTTGGCCATGTTGACTAGGAGTGCTAAACTTTGACACAAGTTAGTTTTATACCGTGGCCTGCCCAACTGGGCGGAGTGCTGCAGAAATCCACACCTCTGCCACTGGGCTGGGACTGAGTGTAGTTTGCGTAATGAGGCTGGAAGTTTTTTTTCTTTTCCTGTTGTCTCTGTAAATATTCAGGGAAAAAAGAAATGACTTACCTCTAGTTTGCAGCTGACATCTATGGCGATTGTGGTGTGTGAAGTCACAAAGCAAGCATAGCATCTGTGGCATTAGCCCAAAACTGTCATGTAGATTGGTGATTATACCGCCACCACTCCGTTTCAAAACACTAGAGCTTATTTCTCTTCGTCTCACAGAATACAGTGGTTTAGCTGTAGGCTATAAAATAGTTTCTTTCTCTTCTGCACACAAAGAGCTGATCTACCTACCAGTCAAGGCTGCGAGGGGTTAAGTCGTTGTCATAGATCTATCTTAGGATGAGATCTGCCTTGCTGCTTTGAGAGAGCAATCTGGGCGAAAGGGAATCTTCCAACAGGATAGACTAACAAAGAGACAGACCACAACAGAACAAAAAAAACTTTATAACCTGACGAGTTGCTACCGTTTATGGGAAACTGCCAGTAGTAGGGATTTCTGACAGCTTAACGTCAAAATTCACCGTTGTTTGTGTCATATCGTGCTGTACCTTTTGCAGATAGCGCGTGCTTTGTTTGCAGGTTGTATGCAGGATCTTTTGTTAGTGGTGTGCGCGTGTACTTTGACGTGCATTAGATTATTCCTCTTTAATGAGCTTGCGATTTATCATCAGTGCTGAGCAGGGCATGGGAGCTTTCAGTAGGAGGTGAAACAGTAGCCCAGTGATTAGCGCTTTTATTTACACTGAAGACTAAGCTGAAAAGCCAACCTTAAGCTAATATTGAAACGTGCTTACTGCAGGTACTTTATTGACGCTATATTGTAACTTTCGTTTGTCATTGTTACACGGTTGATACATTTGTAACAGCAGCTTGTCATTGCCTCATCCATGCGACTGTGCTCAAACGATGTAACTCGTGGGTATGACGACAGCCTGTTTTCTTATCGATGCAGATAGTCAAACTCAGTTTAACCACTCCATGAAAGCTGAAGGTGTCTTTGACACGGGTATCTATCTCTCCAGAAATACTCGACACAGCCGCGTTCAGTTTTTCTCTAGGCGGAGTTCGGGAAAGGAATCGTTGAAGCGGAAGGAATTATTCGTCATAGGGAATATCCCCGCTCTTCCTGCTTTTATTTTGTGAATTATAAAGATCGATTTCGGCAGGTATTAGACGCTCGTATTCAACCCATTCTGGAGTACATTGTTCGATTCCTGACTGCTGGGATGAGGCTGAAGAGGAATGGCTCCTATACGTTGAATAGGTATGTGCCGTATGATACTGCAGCGTTTCTGTTTCCAATAAGAGAGGGATGGTTTCTCTTACGATACTCAGCAGCACAACCAGATCACAGAACACAATGACAAATAATAAGCGGGAATCCTTTTTTACACTGCTTCTTCAATGTTACATTGACACGATTATATATGGTCTTGTACTGTGAATGCTGCTGAACCAGCGAACCTTCCCCATACATTCAGAACACATCGACACATTTTATTCGCAACAGTGTATCCCTAAACAAAGTAACAAGGTTGTCATCGTCTTTCACTAAGCATAGCTGAGCCCATTTTCCCGTCTCTGAGCTCATACTCAGAGCAGTGTGTAGTATGCAAAGCCTCAATAATCATCGCCATCTCACAAGGGCATCTGAGGTAACCTCTCCACAGAGAACAGCATCAGTCATGGGCTCTCTTCCACGAAATGACCACACACACACACACACACACACACTCTCTCTCTCTCTCTCTCTCTCTCTCTCTCTCTCTCTCTCTCTCTCTCTCTCTCTCTCTCTCTCTCTCTCTCTCTCTCTCTCTCTCTCTCTCTCTCTCTCTCTGCAGGACAGGTGTCAATTAAATGCACTACACAACGCATTATAGGAATACACAGATTTATCACTACAATTGTTGGACAAAAGCAGAGTGAACTGTTTGACATTGACTGACAGTGTCAGTGTTGTCCTGCTGCCTAGGAGGAGGGCACAGGTCAGTGATCACTGAAGATTAAATTTGTGGTTTGATCCAGCTGCTAGATGATGAGGGCTGAAATCATTATCATCATCATCAGTACAGTATGTGGGTGTGTGGTTTTCATCTTCCCTTTTAAAAGGTTTGCATCAATTTCCAGACTGAGTATTATGACTTTTTACACAGAGGGGGGTATTGCCTTGTGAAATGGTAGTGGTTTAATTAGATTGGATGATCAAGATTAAAAGCTGATTTTATTGCTTTTGCCACATTAGTGTTTTTTTTTTTTTAAATCCTTCCAAGCCTTTTGAGTCTCTACAGGAAAAGAGTCAGCACACACCAGTATTTCTGCACATGCACCACCAGCCAACTTAATCGCCCTGAGTGTGTGTGGGGAGGGGGGTACTTGGAAGAAGGCAGAGTGCAGAATGTTTATTTGCGAGCGGCCCTCTGTGTATCCTTAGAGGAAAGGCACGAGAGATAACGGCGAGGAATTGAGATAGATGTGATATGTTCTGTTTGAGGGTCGTCCTGTCTGCCCGCCTGCCTGCTGTGCTGACCACACACACACACACACACACACACACACACACACACACACACACACACACACACACAGACGCGGAGAGCCCGGCACAACTGGTGGTGGGCTGGTGCTGGTGTTCTCTGGCAGCTCTTTATTCTCGTTGCAACCCTCTCTCGCTGTCTCCACTGCTGCTCCATTCAGTCAGACAGCCAGCCAGCCACATCACACTACAGTAACAGCAGCATCTTTTTTACTGGGAGTCAGACGGCACAAGCTGACTTCCAGATGTTTACCATGCGAGGAGCACCACCACAGCAGCGGGTACCCTTGGGCAACTAGGGGGGGGCAAAGAGGACGCGGAATTGGGCCGGATAATCACCCACCATCGCCTGCCTGGTTGTCTCTCTCTTCATGGGGGTGCTGATCTGCTGTGACTGTTGGGACTGCTTCTTCTATAGGTACCAGTACTCTTGTTGCTTGACTCAGATGATGGTGGGTGGGGGGGACAAACGGAACGTGCTCTTTGAGGTCTTTGTGTTGTCTGACTGTAGCCACGAAAGCGATTCCACTCCCTGTCTTTCTTCAAGTCTCGAATCTGTTGATGGCATCTGAGTATAAAGAGGTGGTGGGTAAGGTGGGGGATGGAGGTTGGGGTTCTTACCGACAGAGGAAAATGTTTACCTTTTTTTTTCAGCTGAGATACGGGTACCCGGTTTGCGTGTCAGGTGGAGGGGTCTGGGTGTCGATGGGGGGGTGGGGGTGGCTTGTTGTTATATAAGTGCTTTGTGTTTGTGACATTGTCCTTAACGTTTACTTTCTTTGTGTGCTGCATGCCAGTCTTATCAATCCTTGAATAAGACAGAGTGCCTAAGTGAGCTAAATAAGCACTTGCTATTGTCTCGATACTGCTCGCCAGTGAGCGAGTATATTTTTGTTTTGCCTAAACTGTTGCGTCCCTCACTCGTCTGTGAGGCAAGTTGTTGTTTTTTTTCCAAGCAGTCTCTTCCTCCGCGTGTCTGTGTGTGCACGCGGAGGCTCGTTTGCGCTCTCTTTGTCCAGGAGATAATGGATTACTGCAGCTTCAGGTTTTTTGGCACTGGCATCCAGGGCTGCAGTGCCCTGAGCAGCTCCGTGGCTAAGGCTCCCAGGACGACGCCACTTCACTTTGCTTACTTTATTTACTCCTCTTTCTTTTCTTTTCTTTTCTTGTTCTTATTCTCCCCTCCTTTCCTTTTTTGTCTCCTGACTGAGTCAGACAGAGGGTAAGAGAAGAAAAGACTGTCTCATCCCTAACGCCCCCATGCTTGAAGCGATCAGAAAACATTGAGTTTGTTTATGGCTCTCCCCCCTCTCCTATCCTCTTCCTTTCCTTTTCTTTTCTTCCCTTCCCTCTCTCGTCTTCTCTCTCCCGGATGTTTTGCGGATGGTGCGGGTCAACGCAATCCTTGCACGTTTCACTCCGAACAAAAGGCTGTGTTGGCAGAGCGTGTGTTCCCTCCTTTCACACTGTTCTTGCTCTGCCCCCTGAGAGTGGGGTGATGAAGAGGGAAGGAGGGAGAGCAGCAGGAGGAGGAGGAGAAGGAGGAAAAGGAGGAAAAGAGACATGGGGAGAGAGAGAGGGACAGAGAAACGGAGGAGGAAAGAGAGGAGAGGGCGGAGGTGCGGAGTTGCCTCACGAGGATTCATCAACTCCCTCACATGGTTTTCGGCAGACTGTTGTTCATGTGCTTGGAGGAAGTTGGCACTCAAGTTACAGGCTACCGTGTTTGGAGTGCTCATCTTTCGTCTTATTTTTATAGCATGCTTCTCCTCATTGTCTGATTCCTTTCCCAGAGTCTCGGACTGTAAATATTTGAAGATCAGTCTGACTATTGTGCAGAGTGAACTCCATTCTAGGCAGAAATTTTCGACCAAAATAAAGTTAACCTGTATGAAAAACATATCACACAACATTCTACAAGGTTGATGTAGTTTACTAGGCTAGCATAGGGTTGCAATGAGTGCACAATAAATAGGCTATACTCTGTACTGTACTCATGCTGGCTGTCTCTTTGTAGCTGCTATTCTTGCTTGATTGTCTAGTTGTAGTGTAAGGCAACAGTGTTGTGTCAAATGTTTGCAAACCTTTTTAAACGTACCGTATCTGTTTACCACAGGGTGTGTGTGTGTGTTTTCTGTGATTGTTCTGTTCTGTTTGTCTACAAACACAAGGGAGCTGTGACACAATAGGACTGATACTGTCTCCAAGTTTTGGAGGGGATGTTTCACATGCTGTACCCATCTTCCATGTGTCTTCTATTAGTGGGGGACTTGCCTTTTACATGCTTGATTGACCCCATACTGCTGTGTTCAGTTGGAGATGATTCCTCTCTTGCTCAGTAAGAGAACATCACATTGCCTCATCATGTTTTCACTTCTGCAAAGAATCAATGTGCTTCACTGTGCTTCTTCCTCTGGGACACCCAAGGGCATTCTGGCCCAGTGAGATATGAGCTTTGATAACACCCAACATCTTAACTCCGTATAAGGACGTTGTCAGTGGAGTTGTCAAAGCTTGTTTTGAGGTTTTTTTGTCTTGCAGATATTTGAACTATCTCCATCGTTATCAGCTTTTCTGTCACCATACAGTAGCTCTAGATCTATCAATTATTAATAAGACTGATTGATTTGCTGATAATGTACAACTGAAGTACGTCTACTATTTGCTCTCTGGCTGGGAGCCTGAGGCTTAACCCTTGACCCTCGTAGCTTAACGACTCCAGACCTGCCGTGTTTGTTTTTTATGACTTTTCACTAGCATGGTGGTGAGAATATTTACATTGTCCAGACGTCTCCCCTTGTTCATTCACAAACCAGCTAGCTCTTTTCTCTCCAGGGCTTAAGCTGCGCTGCTGGCACCATGCTGGGCAGGTTTGGCTGGACCTGCCACCACCATGCCTGCTGCAGTTGGCAGGTGTTTAGTTTTAATGTCTGCGTCTCCACTGCACTTGACTCCTAATGGAGGCGGCTTAACCTTTTCACTCTCCCTCACTCTCTCCGGCTCAGCAGTTATGCCTCCTATTTGTCAGGTGTCCCATCAATTCGCAGTCACGCCCCTGTTATGCGCTGGTGTCACGACTAAGGGATATTCAAATGTGCCACTGCCTCTCCTCTCCTGTCCTGCCCTATCAAAGAACTGGAAACGGAGCAACTGAGTGGGCTGTGCCACTCTGAAAGGACTCTGCTGTGTCCATTTCCACGGCTCTGTCTCACTGCCCTGTCTGGCTTAGTAAGCTGATAAGCAGATAAGACACTGTTTCCATGCACCGTGTGTTGTGTGCGACAGTCATAATGGTCACAGGCATGCATGTAACTTAAACTTGGGACCTGGACGTTCCCTTTGGTGGTCAGGCCTTGCCTTTGAATGTTCTGGAATTGCTCCGTTTTTTTTATACACCCCTCTCCCTGCCAGAATCCTTGAATGCTTTTGAAGAGCAAAGCACATTTCTTGACAGCATTCCCTTTTTGCGTGCCAGCGGTGCGTTCCTCGTGAAGTGACAGCCCTGATAGCTCCTATCTCTGCACATCGTTTTCTTTTTTTCTCTCAAAAAAGAACATTCTGATCCCGGAGAGAATGAGTTGAGTGAGTGAAGAACGAAGGCCTTGTAACCTCCACTCCCAAAAGTTCTGTTGCAAATGTGCAAAAACATTTCAGGATCGTGGATGATGGAGATTGTGCAAGACTAGCAGGCCCTGTCTGTTTCCAGTAAAAGGTTGTGAAAGACCCAGTGTGGCGAAAAACAGAAGATGAAAACCAATCATCACCAATCTCGCTCTCTCGCTCTGTCCGGAAAGCCACCAGCTGCCATCATTAAGAATAATATTTGAGGGGAAGGTATACGGCCGCATTGGTTTGCAAGAAAAAGACGACACAGGAGCCCCGGACCATGGCCCTTATCGAGAGGGCACATAAACACAGGAAGAGGGGCCTGTGTATATGAAAGGCCGGGTCGAGAGAGGAAGCTGGACCCACAGGGCCACACAATGCAGCCGCAGATTCCTGAGGGCTCCTCTCTCTCTCCCTCCCTCTCCCTCTCTCTCCCTCCCCCTCTCTCTCCCTCCCCCTCTCTCTCTCTCCCTCTCTCTCTCTCTCTCTCTCTCTCTCTCTTTCTCTCTCTCTCTCTCTCTTGCTCTCTCTCCCCTTCAGAAACAGGAAATGGTGAAAGTCTGGGACTCTCAAGGGCCGATCCTTAACCCCCGCACACAAAGGCCTCATATTCCCACATCAACACAGGGGTGAAGTGGTTATGCAACGCTGCTTCTGGTCTTTACGCTACTTAAGTGTTGAATTATGTGAGATCCTTAGGAGAGGCCTGCACATCAATACCAGTACTGTACTTGCGTTAGGATCAGGGCTGAAATTCATGAAACCTCAACTGCTCTGGTCCAAATGACTACCAGTATTTTCAGTTTGCCATGCCAATGTAATTGCTGGTTTTCAACCCTGGCCTGTTGTACACGGTGCCTAATTGCATTTTGATGTGCGAGTGGAACACGAGCCGTTCTTGGGTGACTCATGCCATGCTTGCACGTTTAAGTGCTGTCACAGATTCAAGACGGAGTTGCGGTCCAGGGCCCATTTTCAGCCTAGTCTGGCATTTTATTTTTGTTGAACTCGGTACAAATTGCCCCTAAGGAGCTTGTGTTGACAAAGACAAAAATGCTGGTGCCAGTCTTTTAAAAAAAAAAAAACATCACGTACCCAGAGGCTGATGTTGTTGGCTGTAATGTTCAACATTTCTCCCAAAAGCATTACCTACTGAAGCCTGCCTTGATTGTCTGCATGGCTGTATATTTCCAACATTTGCCGTAACCATGCAATTAATAGCATTTTTTTCCTGCCAATGGCAGATTTTCTTGACAATATAGTCCTTGTCTGCATAGGTAAATCCAACCACTTAACATTGCTGTTTTTGACCCTGGTATTTCAGTCAAGCGTGCAGCCATGCTCTATTTGATGCCTTCTAACTTCCTCTGAGTAGTTGAGGCCATCCTCATCATAATTAGCCAATAATAAGCTCAGTAATTACGCTTGCACTTCAGCCACAACTTCTCTTGGTTCCTCATTAATGGTTTGGGGACGGTGTCTGGCTTACTTACTTTGGGGAGTATAGTATGCAAGGCCATGATGGGCCCAAAGCCTGAGAGAACGCCTTCTTTCAGTATCCTGAGTCGAATGCAGATGCACAACACTAATCTAGGGAACCAAGGCCTCCACAGCACCCCCCTTATCAGCTTGAGCAGATGGACGATGTGCTCGCTCACAGAGACCACAGTCTCGGACCAACGCAGGGCTCTTTTCACCCTTGGGTGTGAGGAATGTTGAGTCATTTGTCTTGAGTAGACTCTTGCTGTCTGCCGGTGTGTGTTCTCTGTGTATAGTGTGTGTCTGTGTGTGCGCATGTACACGTTCACACTGTCCTGGCCGAGCGCCTTTTGTCATCTGAGCATTAGAGGGAACCAGTCGAGTTAGAGTTGAACCAGTCTGTCAGACGGTGTGGTATGCACGGCAGGTGTCAGCATGGCAGATGATGGTGGTGGAGGAAGAGAGCCAGAGGCTGAGCCCAGCGTCCAAGACTCTCCACGCAGCCTTCTCAAGACGCTCTTCCACAGGTACCCATCAGCCCCCTCACCTGCCTCTGTCTTTCACTCCTCGGGTTGGCTTTTAGTTGGATTCTATTGTTAGTGACTCAGTTTATGCTTATCCTAGTGTTTCAACCCTGTGTGGCTTGTTTTAAAGGGGAGCATTACTTTATAAAGCGAGCATTACTTAAGAAAGGACCATAAGTCTGTTACTAAGGCTATCCATCATGTCGTGTTTGTTTTACATTTTATGCCAAATGGACTCCAGTGTGAATGTACTGTAAGTGGGAAGGTAAGCAGACTGGACCGTGTGTTGATTGGTCTCTTGCACATCCCTGAGAAAAGATCCTCAGTTGATTAGTTGGCTCTCCTCCACCCTTCGCTCACGTCAGAGCTTGGTAGGTGCTGCCCATCAACCTGGAGCCATGGCTGAACAGACTGGCCATTGTGCTGCTGGTAGGGGTAAGTGGGTGTGGTGGCAGCTTCTGTTTAATTTGAAGCTGTTACTTTTGCTTTAGGTCCTTTTTTTCTTCAACCATAAAGTGAACTGAGAAAGGGTAAGTGAGTAAATTAGCTCAGTGCCCCCCTTTTTTTCAAAGACACAATTTTTTTCTGTCCGTGTCGTCACAGTGGTAGTGACGCAAGCATCAATTTTTCTTTCCTCGTTTTATTTTTTCAACCTTGTCCTGTCATGAAAGCGGCCTCTGTTCTCCCTCACGTCTGCTCGTCTGTGGGCCTGGCTCCTGTGAAAACACTACGGTCCAGTCCTCGGGCCTGGTGACAGAACTGTTGCTATTTAAAGACCCTTGTTCTTCCACGTTTTTTTTTTTTTTTTTTTTGCAGCCTTCATTTTGGCACCTCCACCCCTTTTTCTGTAAACTTTAAAAGGCTTTTTTCCCCTTCACCAAACAGGCTGTACCTCATGCTGGCATAGTCCAACCCACGCCCACCACCAGTTTTTACTTCACTGGGATTGCGCAATCACCACCTAGACTAGAGAGTTTTACAGCAATGCAAGGTTTTTTTCCCTCAACTTTAAAATAATGTTTCCAAAGTTGTTTAAGTGGTTCATCGACTTGTAAAAGGGTGAAAGGCACTTCAGAATTCGCTTTGCATCCAAGCATGGCTTGTAAACCACTCTAGGTAGCCTTTGAATGCCTCACTTGGTAGCTTTCTGTGAGACCATTCCCCTTCCCACATGTTGGTGACTGAAGATAAAAAACTAGTGTGTTGTGGTATTTCATAATTTATCTTCCAAAGTGCATTTCACTCAGACACTGACACCAGCAAAACTAAAACATAGGGAGAATGTGTAATGGAACAGCTGAAACATCTGTAATGGTAACTTAAATTGTGCATGCATAAATCTGGAGACTGGTGAAGCGGGCATCAAGATGAAATTTTAATTACTCCCAGGATACTTAACACTAATGCGACTATTCAAATCCACCCTTTTGGAATTCACTGTTATTCTTTTGTTACTGCCAGGCAGTTAGTGTTCGGATCATCATTGGCGAAAGAGGTGAGCCTTCAAGAAGCTAGTGAAGACTCACCTCTTCCGAGAAAGCTCACCTGCACTCTCACATAACTAACTCTACTCACCTTGTAGCCTTTAGTTTTTAGTCTCTTTCCTTAGTCTTAGTCTCTAATAGCCACTGCTATTAACATCTCTTATGTACCTAACATCTTTATGTACCTAATTTGCTTTTAACATCCTTTTAAATCCTTTACTTATTTTGCTTTATCATTGTGTTGGACATTGTTGCCAGTGTTGCAACTGTACACTGCACCTAGATGTCTTGCTTATTATCCAATTTGCCTTGTTACCTTCCTATTATTTGATGTTGCTTCTATTGTGTTGTCAGTGTTGCAACTGTACACTGCACCTTGAGGTCTTTGTTTACTTTTGCTACTTTTTAATGCATTGTCCTCTTTACTCTTTGTAGGACAATGCTATCAGTGCTCCAACTGTACACTGTGCCTTACCCTGTTCTTGTTTAAATTGCTCCTTGTAAGTCGCTTTGAACAAAGGCGTCTGCTAAATACTAATGTAATGTAATGTAATGTAAGCATTGTTATAATCTTGATTAACGATTAATTGTTAATGCTTGATTAACGGTGAGTATTGTGCACTACCTATCCACTTTGTAATGTCAAAGTCTGCTTCTCCATTGTGAGCACTATTTATGTAACTGTCTGCAGTAGAATCTGTGAATCATATGCTTAGCCTTACGTTTATTTAAAGAACTGGGCCAACAGCTGTCATTGAGTATCCAAAAGACCTAACATAGCTGAGAAAAATGGTTACACATATGTCATTTTCTGCCCTGATCAGGTTTATTTTTTTAAATAATTGACTCAACATACAGTATATCTGGAGTACGTCATTTTTTTCACGTTTTCAAACGGGTACATTTCTTTCTGAGTCTGCTTTGTCAGGAATTTGACAAAATGTCCATGGCGTGGTAAAATCAGTGGAATTGCAACATGGCTGCCCAAGTGATAAAATGCTTGCCCTGTCAAATGTATTAACATTAGTGTCCAGGACCTTGATGTTCAACTGCCATAGTCTGATGAAGACTAGGCTACTTAGCTGCGCGCAGCCGCCAAGCATTGTGCTGTCAGACGCACAGTAGATCTCCCCCAGACTCCAAAGTCAAGTTTGCACTTGTCTGTCAGCTCTGGAGGGAAATTCCAGACTATTCTTCACCGGGACAAGGAGAGTGATGCACATGGGCCTACTACTGTGTTGCTGCGTAGACAATCTGTTGATTTGGAAGTTCTTATAAAGATACTGAAATTCTCATTTCACCCCATTGACAACGATTGTTGTGGGACTACACCGTTTTAATGGTTGTAATCAGTTCCTGTCGTCTTTCTACTTAAGGTTGCAACATTTTCTTACCTGAATAGAGACTTCATTTGACAAATCATTTGAAATCGTTTATTATTCTTTGGACATAAAGACTTGATTGGGAAATTTGACAGTGTCTGTTGTTTCTGGAGTTCTGTGGGTTGATCGCTATCACATTCGGTTAAAGACATTCATTTTTGAAGTAGCCTACAAGGTGCGTTAAGTGGAAGATATAGGAGCGTAACGTTCAAGTCTCACTCAAATACACACTGCGAAATGAATGTAGCTCCTACGTCCGATAGTTCAAGCCATACCAGTGAGCAGTGTTTGCTGTGAAATGGCTATAGTTCTAGGTTAAAGCAGGGGCTACAATCAGTGGTGTAGTCTACTTTTTATGGTGCGTAGGCCTATACTGTACATAGTTGTGCTATTCAAAACAACGAGTCAATCAATTTGAAGTGGGTATACTGAAATCCCTGAAATTTAGAAGTGGGTATAGGCCTACTCTTACCCGCGTTCTACGTAGACTACACCACTGGCTACAATGGACAGTGTCTGTGTTTTGTGACGACCGTGTGCGAAATAACACGGTGGAGTAAAGTTCTGCTGCCTGTTGTGCGCAGCTCCGCCTCAGATGCTACCGATAGGCTGAGAGTTCGACAGGAGTGTCAAGTAACAAGACTCCTGTTGAAGTTTACTTTTTAGTGGAGATGTGCCTGTTGAATCCATGATAGTTCTCTATCGCCTCAGAGCAGTTTGAGTTTAGTCCAGAGAAAGTCGGTTAAGAACAGACATGGTTGGAGATCATTGCACCATCCCTGGAGACAGTTCGTCTCTTCATTCGCAGAGAAGTCCCAAAAGTGGATTAAGTTGTAAAATGGTTCTGCAGGCAGTCGGTAAAGTACTGAGGCAAGTTATTTTTTTAATTTGCTGTAACAAATAACACATTTTCTGGATTGATGTTTATAATGAACCCCTTGGAAATGCGGTAAAGCCATGGATTGTGTGTTACATTGATGGACGCTATCACACGTGCGTAATGTTGTCTTTAAAAATATTTACGTTCAACGATGAGGTTTCATGCTTGTATGGCAACTTAAGCACTTTTGTTTTAATGACCCGTGTTGACCAAGACTTGGAAAATCGCGTCGTTCAGGTTTCACATGGCCAGCTGAATATTTTATTGACTGCTTGAGTCAATTGGAAACATGGACACATTTAAAGCTGCCTGCGTGTGGTATGTGTCCGACCTGTGCTACATGTATTTTGTTTTGCTTTTTTCATACATTGCTCATATTGGTGTTTCTTGTTTACATTGCATAGTTCGGTGTGTGTATATGCGAATAGAACTAAATGCTATTTGACTGTTGTCTGGCTTGGAAGTTCTGTGGTCAGCGTTCCACCTGCTCCACAGGTATTTTGATGAGGGGGTTTGCAGGAGAGTTGAAGCCGTTCACAGATTTCGTTGGTGGTCTCTTCCAAACTTGTGTGCAGTTTATACTTTCTCCCTTTTTATTGTGTATTTTATATGTGGTAGGCTGTTTGAAAATGTTGAGATTATCTTGTGGTTACATAAGAAAAGTTTTTAAGAATCAAAAAGAATCACTCTGCCTCATACAATTGATAGATTTACTCCAGACAGTAGTAAGGCAAAAGTTTCAAACTTTTGACCATTCAGCCCTGTTATAGCTGCATAATGACAGTGTTGACTTTGCCTCTGCTGGCTCAGACTGTGGTTTTTCAGGGAAAGGACTGTTTTTTGCACATCTAAAATAGCCATTTAAACAGTACTTTCATTGCACTGTAGTAAGCAAGGAACCACCGAGCCATAGCCAGCATGAATAAAACGGAGCTATTGTGTAGCCAATACCTTGCGATGTTGGTTATTAGTAGTTATTAGTACCATACTGTTGTCAAAGTGAATTGAGAATGCGTAGCATGGACAGCTAGTGGGTCTGGGATTTCAGTGGTTAATCATTACTATGGCCTGATTTCTTCACCATTAGACAGTTGTTATTCATTTTGTGTGTGTTTGCACGTGTGCGTGTGCAGTGAGTTGAATACACAACGCCACCTCCATGTTCAGTCATCACATATCCAAAGTTCAGTGTATTTTAAGGGGCTGTGTTTTGTCCGGGTTGTTTAAATAGCTCACATACTGAGGGGGTCGACCCCCGGCAGCTTGCATAAACTTTTTAGGAGCCATTTTGCTATGACACCCAACAAATCTGGCAAATGCATGTGGAGCACTGGAGTCCAGCCAAGATGTTTGCACTAACTTAAATCCCAATGTATGTTATTCTTTCCTGGTGTGTTGGCTCTTCCTGTGTCATCCACAGGTCTCCTCTTCTCATATTTTAATTATATTCAGCCCTGGTGTTGCTCAATGAGCTTCGTCTACTCATTCCCTGCAGCTCACTGGTCCCAGGCCAGCCACGCATGTTCCATTTTCCCACAATTTTTCAGCTTGCACAGAGAGGTTATATAATACGTCAATAAATAGAGGAATTTATTTGATCTTTGCCTCTTGACTTCTAAAGTAAGAAAATGCGTCAGCGAGAGCCAGCGGAATGTTTCTCCACTTGTTTTGATTTCGCTCGCTGGCATAAAAAGTGATCCCTCAGATTTCCATGGAGCGTGTGCTTGCTATGCCGGGAATCATCCCCAGTTAACACGTCCCGTATGCCTGAATCCGCTAAATATGCATGATCGTGCAATGCTCGGCTCAGGGTGTTTTTTGGGGGGTTGGGAGGTTACTGGGATGTTCTCAGCCAAAAGCTGGGCTCATCTGACATCTATTACTTCAGATTTGAGATATTTCAGGCACTCATAGGTTGTGCAAGGTATTATGTGTTCCTCAACTCCCACATACTTGCACCTCTGCATCTCTCTCTCTCTCTCTCTCTCTCTCTCTCTCTCTCTCTCTCTCTCTCTCTCTCTCTCTCTCTCTCTCTCCCTCTCTCCCTCTCTCCCTCTCTCTCCCTCCTTGACTTCCTCCAGATATATTCACTCAAGAATGGGAGGCTCCGGGATCACCAGGGGTGCACAGGTCATTTCCTAGTCTTGGAATGAAAGGCTGGTGATATTGCGGCGCGGTGTCCAGCCCTGTGATTACGGCTGCTCTCATGACCTGTCGCTGTCTGTGTCTCAGAGGCATTGGCCCCCATAAGCAGGAGGGTCAAGTGCCCATTCACTCGCTAAGCCCTCTGGGTCGCACCCCCCCTCAATCTGGCACCTGTGACACACGTGGCCTTTGTAATCCCCATGGTGAACGCCATCTATGTACAGTGTGGCAGTGTCCAACAATTATTGCAAACTACAACTATAAGAGGGAATTGTGAAAATAACTGCAAACCATAAGCAAAAATAATATAATTTGTGCTTGACAATGAATGCAACTACAAAAAAAAACATTTTACATGTTTTAAAAGCCAGCCTTTCCCAAGAGCACAATATGTATGGAAGTATGAGTAGACAATGTTTGCAGTTGGCAGAGCCATAGTTATGTAAGGCTTAGATCTGATGGGGGTGTCATTCAGCTCTCTGTGCCCTGTGCTGCCTCAGACACGGTGTACCCTGAGCTGAGCTGGTGTTAAGTGGGGAGATGACAGAGGGTAGCAGGGAGGTGAGGCTCCTCTCATTTCAGTGTTGATTCCTGTGGGAGTGGGGTTTCTCACGCCGCGCTGCACCGTACCTCAGGGTGTACCAAGTATCCACGGGGTCATCCAGGCCCATAAGCCCAGCCTCCGTTCTCCGTTTTCTTATCGGCGTTTCCAAACAATGCCCTATTCAACGGTGCATTGTGCTGGAGCACTTTGCCATCAAGCTTAAATTGCTTGTTGTAGATTTTCATCGGTCAGTATTTTCTTTTGCGAGGAGTGACTTGTTCTTGCCTTAATGTGCCTTGAATGCCGGCTTGAATTCCCCCCATTGTTTGGTATCATTGTTATTTCCTGAAGGTTTTCGCACAGACATTCTTGAATCATTAGTTTATTTTAAGGGAAAGAAAAACTTCCCCCATCTTGCCAACAGTCATCATCATGCAGCCATGACTGAGGAAGGGCGCTCCCCACCCCATTCCCCATTCTGGCTAATGATTAGCCTTAAAAGGTATTGTATGCATCCTGGACAAAGCTGCGGCGTACTTGCGTGGGCCAGAGCCAAAACAGCGCCGGGCCCAGGAAGTCTGGGGTCAGGGTTATGGGGAGGGATGCACATTTATAATGTAGGATATGTGCGGCACGCATGCATTATTGAAATAAATCCTTTGTTAATGATTAACACACCCAGTTTGGTCCCGAAGAGCTCTCTCCTAAGATTGCTAAAATCCTACTTAACCACTTAAGACAATGGCGACAAAGTGTTTGATATAACGTGCCACACTTTCCCAGAAGAAATGGACTGTTTCACAGCTTGACATGAATTGGATTAGAAAACCATATACAAACTGTGTGCTGTTAGTTGTAAAACAAGGGCAGAAAAGTCAGCCTGGTTACAAATGTATACTGGCTTGTTCAACTTTGTTTTGACTCACTGGGATGAGTTACAGGAAATGGATTTCTTGGTGTGAGTGTGTGTGTCAAAGAAAAAAAGGGCAGGATTGAACATGCATGAATGAACACTCCTTTAATCTCTGTGGAATGCAAACAAGCCCTTTTTGCCTGGATGTGTGCTGCTGCTAACACTTCATACGAATGCTAGTGCGAAATCACATTACATCAGGCCAGAGCACTGTAAATGTACTTTCATGCCGTACATTCTGTTAGTGCCGCTGAGTTAAGACGACGCACAGACTGTCAGAGGTGAATTGTACACTGTTTATCTGGCAAAGGCTGTTCGACATATTTTGGTCCAATGGTGGCTTAGCTAGCATACCTCCCTACAACTCAGCGGCACGACAGGTTATCATCTTGAGACACAAACCATACAATATGGGCCGAACACAATACAGTGTGTGGGGGCCTGTTCAGCACGTACTGGCGTTCCGGAGTTTTTGGCCTGGACCTTTTTTTTCATGAAGAGGGTCCCCAGCTGTGATGCTCAGTCAGTCTAGGCGCTTCTTTCAGTCAATGCAGAGCTTCTCTGGATCCAGGCTCTGCAGGTCTCTGGGGCCGCTTGCAGCTGGCATCGTCCAATGATCCCCACTTTACTTTCTCCCTCCGCTGCACCAGCTGGGCCGGCAGCTGTCTCTCTTCCGAGGGGTCATGACCTTAATGAGGGCTGCAGACAACCAACCCTACGCCAGCCCACACTACACTTCACTCTCCTCACTTGCCTCCCTGTGTGTTTTGCCGTGGCTCACAGGCATGATTGTGGAGTAAGGCGAGTTATGCATGCACGCGCTGTGCATGTTATTTGTGCGACAAGTATATCCAGTCTCAAGCAAGCCACCCATGCCTTGTTTGTAGACTACGCAGTCTTATCCTCTGTTGGTTTTGACCACCTGTGAGGTCCATGTCCCCCAATGACCACCAAGTTGTAATTCCTTGTTACCTTTTCTTTTCCCCAAATGAAGCGTATGCATACCGGAATGTACAGAGAAGAGATCTATTCTAAATACAGTTCTAAGATGAAGGGAAGCATTACACTCTGTGCTTTTTGTATGTTGTTTACTGTACTGTGTGTTGTTTAGGCCAGTGTTTCTCAACTGGTGGGTCGCGACCCAAAAGTGGGTCGCGGAGGGGTCATGGGTGGGTCGCAGAGCCATGGTGTAAAAAAAATAATAATTCATTGATTCGCTAAAAAAACATCCAACTTTTCCTGCAACAATTTACAACTTTTATTTTGATAGGCGATTGAACTTGTGTCATCTGTCGTCATAGATAAAATCAGAATGTTTATGCGCGATAGTAGAGTGCAACCAGTCATTCGAGTATCGCTAAAAAAAATTGGGTCGTGACTGAATGAGATTGGAAAATGGTGGGTCCCAAGACTGTTCCAGTTGAGAACCACTGCTTTAGGCTATAGCACAACATTAAAAGGTTTAGCGTGTGTATTTGCAAGCTCTTAAGAAGCAAGAGGGCCCCTAGTACAGTCAGTTTCCTGGTCCCAGGGTCCAGTAGGGCTAGCCTTCCAGGAATTGGGAGCAGCATGTTTGACGGAGGCTTCTGCACTGTGCTGTGTGTGGAGCCCTGCCAAGAACACGCCACGGGGGGGCTCTCATTGTGTTAAGTGCCGAGGGTGTGGAGGGAACCGGAGGGGCCGCAGGCCCGGAACTCGGGGTTGACCAGAAAGAACTCCAGAAATGAATTAATCTCCAAACGCTGCAGGCCGTCTGTCTGTCCTGAAACAACCTATTTTCCTCCCCTTTGCACCAGACCAGTGGCCAGCAAAAGGGACACCGACTGGGAGAGTTGAGAGGTTTTTGTCAAGTGGATCAAGCCCAATTAGATTCAACACAAGCTTGCATTCCTTGGAATGCTCTGAATGCTGCCTGCTGTTGCTGACCGACTTCTAGGATTTTTCGCTGAAATGGCTGCGTGGCCGATTTACAGCTGTCTTGGCTGGGCAGAGGAGTATAGGGGTTGGGGGGCCAGGGTGAAAGAGTATAACTTATGTGTTTTAAGACGCGGTTGGAGGGGTGTGTGTGTGTGGGGGGGGGGGGGGGGGGGTAGAGGTGAGGCGCTCTTTGCAATGGGGAAGTGCCAACCAGCAGTGTGTGGGGGGAAGTGGGGGGGAAGTGGTGGCATGAACGTGGAGAAGCCAAAGCTGACAAAGTGGCCTTAGCAAAAGCCCTCTTGGCAAAACCAGTTGCCTCTCTCTGCGGGAGCACTGCTCTGGGGGCTGATGGAGGGGGTGCTGTGTTGACTGTGGCCTGTACTGTATGTATGTAGGTTAGTGGTCGGGGTGGGGATACAGCGAAGAGATGTCTGTTTGTCTCTCGTATGTGTGTGAGTGTGTGCACATGTGTGTGACCGTGCACGTGTGTTTGAGTTTGTGTGTGTTTTGTGTGTACATGACTGTATGTTTTTAGGGGCCCTTGCCTCTGGCAGTGTCCACACACACACACACACACACACACACACACACACACACACACACACACACACACACACACACACACACACACACACACACACACACACACACACACACACACACACACACACAGGCCTGCTGCCTCATAACAAGGCCGGCCTCTGTATGCGAAGGGCGGCCAGGGCAGGACAGGGCAGCAGCGGGCCTAGCCCAGCGGCAACATAACATTGGCACAGCTGTTCAGGGGCCAGGGCCCAGTCTGCCCGACCGCACCGCACCGCGCAACAAACCCGGCCTTTATACCAGCAGGGCCGCTGGTGCGTCAGCAAGACCCGCTGCTTGTTGTTGTTGGGCAGAGGCATCAACCCTCCACCCAGCAGTCCATTCGTCCACCCTACCCTACCCTACCCTTCCATGCATCCATCCATCCACCCAGCCGCCCCTCACCCCTAAAAAGATCCTCATCCACAGCCCACCAGTGTGGGAATCAATTGCCGATTTTCTTTCCAGTGAAAGAGGTAATTGAATTTTATTAATGCTACCTGATGTTCTCGAGAGGCGCTCTGCATGGCAGGCGATACGGATCGGCTCAAGCCAGCCAGAGAAAGTTTGACGGCGTGTTGTTGAAGACTCGGAAAACGCAGCTCGTGTTGTGCTCTCAGGTTTTGGACGTCTCAAGTTCATTCATATAACTGGTCTGCTGTTGTGTGTACACGTATCAAATATCTATCTGTAATTTAACAGAATATGAGGACCATCTGAAGTGGACCCGTGTCTTCATGTTTGGGGGATAAAAGTAAATTTATAGTGGTTACAAGTTTACAAGCCTGGCTTTTTTTTTTTTGCTTTTTCGCTTGTACTTGCTGTACTTTTCCTTTCATTAGTTTTAATTCCATGCAGTTCCGCTAGCTGGCCCAGTTAAGTGTGTTGCATTCCCTGCAGCATGTTTCCTGTAGCCTTGCTTCTATGACGTGCATCAAAGGCCCTCCATTTTTCCGGTTACGCTGTGGTGGTTTTTATGTTAGACGGCCAGGGTGTGGTGTGGGCGTGTGTGCGCGTGTGTATGTATGTGTGTGAGGGAGAGGGGGAACATGGTTGGAGAGACAGAGAGAGAGAGAGAGAGAGAGAACGATGCTTTTGGGTGGCTGGGGGTTGGGAGTGGGAGTGGAGGGGCGTTTAGTTGTAACACTACACTCTTGGGATTGGGGTGGCTGTGCGGGCGGTTACTAAAAATAGACCTGGAAGTAGAAGCCACAAAGGCCGTGGTCTCCTCCGCTAATGACAGGGCAAGGTTAACGTTCCGAGGCCCCGCAGTGGAAAATCGCCTCACTTTTCCAGACCGCTTGCGCGGAGGGACTCTCCAGGCCTAGGCTATAGGCTCTGCCCTCGCTCCACGGTGTTACTCCACCGGCCGCGTAAGGCCTTGCACATGTGGGCACCAGCAGTGCATGTCATCACTCCTCCCCCCACGAGCCTCCATAGTCTGTGCCATGTATCAGTGGTTTCTGCGGCCCTAGCTGGGCTCTCATATTTGCCCTAGCCAATGTATACTGTACATTTCTTTCTCTGTCTCGCTCTCTCTCTCTCTCTCTCTCTCTACATTTACCCCTCCCTCCTCACACAACACCAACATCACTCCCAATGACCTCCAGAATCTGTGCCATGTTCCAGTGCCCTCTGCCACCCTGTCTCAGGCTTCCAGACTGACCATGCCCCTGTCTGTGTCTCTGTGCCAACAGGAAGTCCAAAACAAAGCCCAATGGAAAGAAGCCGCCCACGGAGGAGAAGAAGCAGTACCTGGAGACGGAGTACACCAAAGTGCGGGTCGTGGACTTCGACCTCAAGGAGCTGGTCGTCTTGCCAAGAGAGATCGATCTCAACGAATGGCTTGCCAGCAACAGTATGTGTCCTACACATCCCTAAGCCTAATCTGGCAGTAAAGAGATGTTTAACACTTAGTTTTACCAACAGACAACCACAAACCAGCAAAATTGCACAAAAATGTCAGCATTGGTTTAAAGATTAGGAGAATCGTCAGTCTCTGAAAAAGCACTTCTGCTGAGAAATGTTTGCTTTTACACTGTAGATGTTCATAGCGAAATGACCAGGTTGCAGACCTATGCCTCAGTATCTCTGAGAGCTTTGGAAATTCCAATGCAACCATACTCATTCAGTTCAGTTGAAATGTTGACTGAATGTTTTTATTCCCCAGAGTTTTGTTATGGGTTGCCTAAATCGGGAAGGCGTGGGAATGTTTTTAGATGTTTTGTTGTTTTGTCTGCCGTTGCCCCTGCATGGTTTTGGGAAGGTTCTTTTTGAAGTTTTGGAATTCTTTGCCTGAGCGATGAAGAGAAAATGTTTCTGACTTGCATAATAGACTGATAAAAGCGACTTGCTAAGATTAGAATTCCAGAGAGCATAACATTGCGTACATTCCCCCAGATGTTATCGCGGGGACAACTTCCAAGAAACACACAGGGTAGTGGATATTACGTGGGTTATTTTTGCTACTTAGATGTTTTTCTAAGATTTTTCTCATGCTATACCAACATAAACCACATTTATGACTGTATATGGATAATGCTTTGTGAGTTGGTCATGGTAGGGCATCAGTTTGACAGAATAAGCTTATAAGCGTACCTTTTTGAGCCAAGCAAATTTCCCCTGGGGTGATGAATACAAACTCTCTTCTAACTAAAGCACTGACGTATACTATGTATGTCCTTAGAAATGTGTTAAAATAGCATGAGTGGCATGGGGGATGTATAATGTTTTAAATGGCGCTGGAACAGTTCTTGTCCGCCATCCTGACCTGATGGACGAGGTCAGGGGGACTCTGTGGAGTTGAAGTTCCTTTCCAGATCTCGCAACCTCCTGATTTGCATTAATGGAAACAGATAGTGCACTCGCTAAGCCCTGATGAAAGCCATGTTTTAAACAATGGGAATCATGACATAACCTATTCAGGAGTGAAAAACTGAAATACTAAACACGTTTTTTTTCTTCCGACTTTACAGCCACAACTTTCTTCAATCTCATAAACCTCCAGTACAGTACAATCTCAGAGTTTTGCACTGGGGACACCTGTCAAGCCATGACGGCCTGCAATACGTAAGTAGCATCTCTCTCTCTCTCTCTCTCTCTCTCTCTCTCTCTCTCTCTCTCTCTCTCTCTCTCTCTCTCTCTCTCTCTCTCTCTCTCTCTTTCTCTCTTTCTCTCTTTCTCTCTTTCTCTTTCTCTCTTTCTCTCTTTCTCTCTTTCTCTCTTTCTCTTTCTCTCTTTCTCTTCCCCCCCCCTCTCTCTCTCTCCTGTGTTCTGATCCATTATTCATCCTCTTGTCCTACTGAGCCGTGCACAGCAGGCAACAGAACACCGCGGGCCCAAAGCGCCGGGTGTCAGTCTGAGACTGGACCCGGAGTAACAGGGCCACCGCTTGTGAGTTTAAAGGGCTGTGGAGAGAAGAGAACAGGGGACGCCGTGTTCTTGTTCGGCCACACTAGGAGATCAGGGTTGAGATATAAGGGGTGGGGGGGTCGAGACCGGGGTCAGCAGGGCAATACAATCAGCCATTTCCTTCAATATTTCCTGTCCAGCCTGCAGGTGGGTGGGGGAAATGTTTGGCTGATTACATGGTGGGTGCTGCTGTGCTGCTGGCAATGTCAGGGTCAGGGCACCATGTTCAGAGTTACTTTATTTACGACATTCCAAGCACAACTTTGGTGCAGCACCAAAAACAATTGAACGTCCCATTGCAAAATAACATGAGGAGAAGTTTTTACTGACAAGTATAGGGGAGGAATGCAAAGGGATAGGGTCTCTCTCTATCTGTCTGCACCGGAGTTTTTTTCCTGATAAATTACAGTATGTAGGTCATTAGAGTATTCATGGCTGTTATTTTTAAATCTGGCGGGTTTTTTTTTACTGGAAAGCAATACACAGAGACAGAGAGAGGAGGGTATTTTTTGCAATATCTTGCGTCCGCCCAGAATTGCCTCCAAGTTCTCTTGTCACAGCAAAGCTTTGTTCTGTCATAAGCTGCATTGACAGCTGAATGAAGTGCTCACCAGTCAGTAATTATTGACATGACAAACATGAGGGCTTTGCAGTGGAGCAGTGCCCAGAGGGAAATGGGCTCACTTGAAAAAGCCTCAACTGTTTTCTCAACTGGCCTGACTGGTTAGCAGCCGATGGGGATCCATCCAGGCATCCGAGCTCTCTTGGAAGACAGCCGGGCAGATCAACCTCCAATTAGGGCTGGGCAATATGACGATATATATCGTTATCGTGATATAAAAGTGTATATCGTGACCTTTCTCCTATATCGTTTATATCTTGATAGTAATTTTATCAATTTTATACAATTGAATATCATTTATTTACATTTCATGTTGTCACAATACACACTATAAGTTAATGTAACTGTAAAAATAAGAATAAAAAGATCCATTTTAAAGAAAGGTTGTTTTGCGAAATGAAAAAATAAAGAGCAAATAAAGAGAATAACTGAAAATGTATGTAATTGTGCTATATCGTGATATCGTGATATAAATTCATCCATTTCGTGATATTGTTTTTTTTCCATATTGCCCAGCCCTACCTCCAATACAAACTACCCTGGTGTCTTCAAAGACACAAGGCACCTCGCTACTAGGGCGTACATGGGAATGTCAACACAGGGCTACTAAAATATGGAAATGGGAATCTTGATGGAAATATTGTATTATTTGTTTGTTTGTCAATGACAGATGTTCAAATGCATGAATCGCCTCTCGGTTGATTTCACATTTTAACAGGCATAAGTCTTCTTGCAAAACTAAAAACACGGTTAGAGTATGTCATTGTGTCAAAGTGAAATGTTGTCCCATGAAAAGATATACTTACAAATCTGCAGAATTGTGAGGGGTGTACTCACTACTGTGACCTACTGTATGGCTTTTGAGAGCAGTGTTACACACTGGGTCTGTGGTTATCATGAGATGATGAAATCTGCCTGAGGAGATGTGTCAAAACGGCATTCTCCTCCGTCCCTCTCCTCCATAGAGCAAATGTTTGTCCTGACCTGATTCACAGTGCCCTGTCTGAACCCACCAGGCTGACCCCTCCACTCCACTCCACTCCTCTTCACCAACCAGCTTTCATCAGACTCGCAATACTGCCTTGTGATTGGCTAGGGGGAATTCATTGTGCAGTGTAGGGAGGTTTAGTCTGAGCATGTGAGGCACCGTCTGAGAATGCTAGCGGTCAGAGTAGAGTGCACCTCCTCAGACAGACAGTCAGTCAGTCAGACAGTCAGACAAGACAAGAAACCGTCACTCAGGCCTGGGATTAGGAGGAGGACCCTACCCCAGCTGTGACGACTGGATGGCTCTGCTCTGTCCCATCGTAACCTCCCAGACACGGCACAGTCTTGTCAGTTACCTGGCATGCTCTGTTAAACCCTAAGGGAAGGTGTTCAGACCGCAACACCTTTCCACCCTTTCATATTGATCAGAAATAGAGGTAGATGAAAAAGCGTCACTGTCTGAATGGCTCCTATCAGACTAGTCTTTGGGATCTCTTTCAGAAAGGCTCTCTACAACAACAAAAATCCACACAATATTTTACCTCAGTATTGTTAACAGGGTCTCTTTGCAAAATCCACTTCTTGCTGACCACCAAGAGTGTTTCACGGCAAATTGGCAACATCAAGTTTAAACGCACCAATTAGAAAGATTTGGATAATTGAAGACAGTAGTAGGGACAGACCGGGTGGTACTGCAATACCGCTCCCACTCCCCCTCCTCCCTCCCAGCACTGTTACGCCCATCCATTGGGCAGCGTGCCACACAGTAAGGCAGTAAGAACACGACCCAGGTGGAGCTCCTCTTCCTCTTCCTCTTCCACCATGTCGATCTGTACTGAAGGTTATCCAGCTGGCCCTTTACCTCCTCCTTCTCCTCCCTGCCTGCCCTGCTGCTCTAGCTGCTGCTGCTGCCTCTGCAGTTCCTCACCAGCCAGGCACACACCACCCCTTACCCAACACCTAAGGAATGTTCCGCTCTCTCTCGCACTCACTCTCTCTCGCACTCTCTCTCTCTTTCTCTCTCTCACTCACTCACTCACTCACTCACTCACTCACTCACTCACTCACTCACTCACTCACTCACTCACTCACTCACTCACTCACTCACTCTCTCTCTCTCATTCTCTCTCATTCTTCTCTCTCTCTCTCTCTCCCTCTCTCTCTCGCTCTCTTGCGCTCTCTCTCTCTCTCTCTCTCTCTCTCTCTCTCTCTCTCTCTCTCTCTCTCTCTCTCGATCTGCCCTGTGAAAGGCGGTCTGTTCGCGAAGTTGCTCTTGCCTGCTATAAGTTGGGGCCGACGGGGCAGAGCAGCAGCCTACCGTGGCTATATTTAGGAGGCAGCCAGATGTGCTGCAGAGGCCCGGTTCTGTTCTGGTCTGTTCTCTGTGCCGTTCCGTTGTCTCTCGCCCTAGGCCTTCCTTTTACCTGCTGCTTCCAGTTACGGTTCTGTTAGCGCGAGAGACGTCAGCGGATGACTCAGACGTCCAAGGAAGGTGAAAGGAGCCCATTATGTCACAACCCGTAGGTTTTTATGAGGACCATATGGGGTGTTGTCACACACAGAAAAAAAGGGCCTGGAAATAGCTAGCTTTTTCACTGTGGTAGAATCAGTCAGTGGTCGACTCGGGAAATTGTTTGTGATGTACAACTCAGAATGTTGCATTGTTTGTTCAAAACATCAAACCGCCGGAGGTCCTCGTCTTGGCCTCCACTTCATTTTGGACTCGGCAGAAATGAATTGTGTTTTCGATTCAGGGGATGTGCGTTTTGGACCACCACCACCCCCCCCCCCCCCTTGGTGGACAAGTTGTTGTGTTAATAGGTTTGTCCCGGCCTAGCCCAGATCTAGTGCCGATGCTATCAGCCCTGCCCACAACCACTTACAGGAATAGCCCGCTGCTTTGGGCCCACTGGAGCCTCTAATCAAATGGGCGTCTCCTCTCCTCCCCTCCCCACCACCCCTCCGTCCCAGTCCCTCAATCTCCACCAACTCAGACTTCATTTGTCGGGCACGTTTTTTTTTTTAGTTTGTTTAGTCTCAATAAGAGTTTGATCAACAGGACCCCCCCTTTGAACATGGAATTGCCGTTATCTATGAGGAGTCTAGCAGATAAGGGAAAGAGTAGGCTATGCTCACGTAGACAGGTGTCTTTCATTCTCTCTCTCTCTCTCTCTCTCTCTCTCTCTCTCTCTCTCTCACACCCCATGTCTTTCCTCTGTTTGTTACCAAGAATCTTAAACTTTTCTGGGACCTTTGTGCTCCTGGTAGCTTTTAAGGAGCGGCCAGTCCAAACAGAGTGATGAAAGGCTGGAAAAGATCACCTCACTGCCATCTGAGCATGGAGGCAGGGAGGGAGCGAGAGAGAGAGGCCTGACTAGAGAAATGCTAACAACGTAACTCAAGGACCAGACCTGAGGTGGACTGTAAATAACCCATGCTGCTCAGAATAATGTACAAGTTGGCGCCCGAGCATGGTCGGCAGGTTTTGTGTCTCTGCGTGCACATTTTTGAAGGGGTTTATTCTGTTTTCACTCAACCACATTTCCCCCCATACTTTTCTATGTTGGTGGTGGTTATTTGAATGTGCCTATTGCCACACAGCAGGAATAAATAGACAAGAGGGCCACATGGTGTGTATATATAGACATGCATACCTTTACTGTACTGTACTGTACTGTACTGTACTGTGCTTTACATGCTGCTGCATATAAACCTGTCCTGTAAATGTCTAAGTTAAAATGGAACTGTTCTTTTTCAGGGTATACTACTGGTATGACGAGAAGGGGAAGAAGACTAAATGCACAGCACCACAGTATGTAGACTTTGTCATGAGCGCAGTACAGAAGCTGGTAACAAATGAAGACATCTTTCCAACAAAATATGGTGAGTGCTGGACCACAGTGCCACCTAGTGTCTCAGTATAGTAGCTTCTTGGAGAGTACCGGAAGGCATTATGGAGTTATGGACATAATACAATACAATAATTCTGGAAATGTTCATTACTTTAATATCAGCAATGATTGAACAAAGTGTTTTTTGTCATGTTGGCCATCATCAACAGAATGTGTAATAATTACAGAACTTGTAATTGAACTTCACTCTGAAAACATTGCATACAAAGTAAACGTATGCCTTACATTAGGATGTGGGGGTAGAACAAATTTGATAGCTCAATCTTCTAATCATATTAGCGTGTAGAACACTAAAATGTGTGGGTTTCTGTGGAATGTTGAAACGATGACATTTGTAAATCTTAACCTCCCTCTAGTGGCCATTTGCAGAAATTGCACTTAGTATATAGTCAACATCATTGTTGCAGGTTAGGTATTGAATTGAGTAATTTAGTTTTCATTCACTTTACCTGCCTCTATATGACCCACTATATGCACTTGACTCGGACCTTGTTTTTTTGTTAATAATGACACAATACAGTATTAATATAATATGACATAATACAGAATATATATGATGCCATTCTCTGTATTATACAGTAGATACATAATGGCATACTCTGTATAATCAGCGTTTGTGTTGTCTGTTTTTTGGCTACATATTAACCTATGATCCATGCTTGATCTGCACCTTCCCTACAGGTAAAGAGTTCCCCAACGACTTTGAGGCCCTGATAAAGAAGATCTGCCGGTACCTGTTCCACGTGCTGGGCCACATCTACTGGGCCCACTTCCGGGAGACGGTGGCCATGGACCTGCACGGACACTTGAACACACTTTACACACACTTCATCGTATTTATAAGGGAATTCAACCTGGTGGAGCCCAAGGAGACCTGCATCATGGACGACCTGTCCGAGGTGCTGTGCACCCCGCTGCCTCCCCCCGCACAGAACCACGTCACCGAGAGATGAAGGGGGCCATCCTCCACCCCGCCAACCCCCCGGCACGCCTGCTCATGACGCAGGAGGACGAGGAGGAGGAGGAACCCCCCATGGAAGGAAGGAGAGAGAAAGAGAGACCACAAAAAAGCCCAGCCTCACCCCAAGGCGGCCCTGTTTTGGCCCGATAAAAGGGGGGGGTTTGGGGTATGGGACTCAAAGACCTTCCTACGCTCAGAATAATTTGCTATCTTTAGGATCTTGCCAGCGGAAGGAGCTGGCCAAGGCAGCAGGAAAAAAAAATGCTGTGAGCTTTTTTTTTTTCATCCACCGAAACCCACCTAATCCACCATCATCATCACCATCGCCCCCAACACAGAGGCTTACCCTTTTCACTTCACCCACCTTGCTGTTTCAAACTAGAGACACACCCCTAGGCTTTTCTCTTCAACATTTTTATTTATTTATGTCTATCTTTTTTTTAATTTCCTTCCCTCTCTTGTAATTGTCTTTTTTTCTTTTCTTTTCCCTACCTCTGAGGGTGTCTATAACATGTGATGCCCTCCTTGCCAGGGAGGAAGGTGGCACTGCCTCTCTCTATTGTACCTGTTGTGTAATGTTAGATTACCAGACCTGACAAGTGTGTGGCGTTGTTGGTTTCGGCCAGTGGTGGTGTGTGGGTATATATCTCCTGAACAGGTGATAGGATGGGGGAGGGGAAAGAAAGAGGGAAGCAGAATGCTATAGCTGCACCCATCTCTACTGATAAAGCCCCTTGACAGGGGCAACCATTCTATTTGTTTTTCCTTCTCTCCTCCCCCTCACCTTTTTTTATTTTTGGTTGGTTTTCAACTTTTGGTTTTGGGACATTGAGAGTGTGCGTGTGTATCTGTGTGTGTGTGTGTGCGCGTGCGTGCGTGTGCGTGTGTGTGTGTGTGTGTGTTAGAGACTCATTTTTCTCTCCTCTTTAATGTGTGTGCACAGCTCTGGGGGTCCCCAGAGTTCTCTGTCACACTCATACACACTGGGGCCGTGGCAGTGACCGACTGACCTACCGACCGGCAGACAAGACAGACGGCGCAAATGCCACCCTCCAATGCACCACCTCTCGTCTGGAAAACCTTCTAGCGTGCCGGGGCCTGGCTGTGCTCCAGGACTGGCAGGAAGAGAGCGGAGGAGTGCCATGTTGCGCTCCCAAACCCCCTGAGGGGCCTGTTAAAGCCTCTGCGAAGGGCCAGACGACCTGGAAAGTGGCACACGGGTACCCTGAACCCAAGTGTGTCAAGGCACAATGACAATGACATTGGTATACATGTCTGCTGATTTAGAATGTTATAGATGAGCAAAAAGAGGCCCCGGTGCTGATGCAATATCGTGACTGGGGAACACTGGAGAGGGTGTGGCGCATTGTGAATGCAGGAGAACGCCACACAACGTTCTCTCGTGATCGGAGCTAAAACATGGTTTTACCTCGATCATGAAAAAAATATAAAAAATAAAACACAAATGTTTAATTGAAAACAATAGAATATAGATTTAAATCATGTCCTCACAGAACTAATTGTATGAAAGTGTAATACCCCCCTCCCCCCCACCAAGAGAAGATTAAGGTTTACCCTGCATCACTGTACAGTGTCGCAAACTGGATTCTGGTTTGGCAAAAGTCAGTTTGTGTTATAAAGATATGCACCCTTTCCCCCAAGTTTTATTTATTTTAAAACAAAAGTTGTTTTAGTTTGACATTTGCAGGGTTTCTTCAGTTCTGGCTTTCATTTTTATGTATTTTAATAATGCCTAAGTTAAAAGCAATTTAATATTTTAAGCTCTGCGAATTATAACCTAATAAAATATTTGAAAATGTAACCAAGGTCTTTTTTTCTTTGAGTTTGGAAAAACTATTATTTTTGACATGTGGTAGGTAGCACCAAGTTATTCTTGTATTTTCACCTATGCAACCTCCCTTCATAGAGTGCACAATATATATGGAAACTAAATGATTTGCATTTTGACTCAATAGACCAAAACGGGTTTGATTTTTGTTTTGCTTTGCTTATTTTTTTTACAGACATGCTACTCTTGAACACATTGCACATTCCAAAAAAGAGCCCCACATGTTGTTTTAAGGCATAGAATGATGACTTGATTCAGACAATGGATCAGTTTTGTCTTTTTTATACATTTTTTAACACATTGATAAACATACATTTGGCCTAAGAACATTTTCAGTGACTCTAAACCGTTTTTCACCCAGTTAAAAAACAAAATCAGTGCAAGTACTTAAAAAACAACCATGATGCAGCCTTGTCATGAAACACATGGGCAGCCTTATGGAAGAGTCAAGTTTGGCACGCATATCCTTCACAAAAATGCGTAAGTGGCATATAGGTCCCATACATCCTCCCATTTAACACTGATCTTTTAAATTCAGTTAAAAGACAATCCTTCCCCCGGTGGGGGTCGACGTCTGACAGTACTCCGCAGTTTCCCTACCCGTAACAGTCGCTCAGACACGCCCCCCTCCTTCAATGTTTTGACACTGCACGTTGGTGTGGGCACCTTGACGGTGTTTCCGAATTTAGAGTAATCGACCGCATACACTCCTTCCTCCTCAGTGACGATTGGGACAAATCTGTGTCCCCAGAAAATCTCATCGGACAAATAAGACGTTCTTGCTTGTGTCGTGATGCCAGTAGTTTCCACAACACCCTCTAGAATAATAACAATTTCTATGTCCTCACTTTGCAAGTCCATTTCCGACATGTCATACAGAGGACTGTTTTCGTCAATTACATGAGTTATGATTATGGGTGAAACAAGGAAGATGCCATTCGAACAATTCTCCAGGTCCACGTCTATTTGGTGGAGAGGGATTACTTCGCCCTCGTCTGTTGTGTTCTTTTTGATCACCTGCATCTTCACCGATGCGCTAATGATCATACTTTTCCGGAGGTCTCCCAGGCGCATCATGAAGCACAGTTTATCATTCCTCAGCGATATGACGGCGTGCTTGCTGAAAATGAGCGTCTCCGCTCGCCTATTGGCTTGTGCGGTCTTCATGAAAATACAGCCCAGCATAATTGCGTTGATGACCAAACCCACTATGTTCTGAATAATCAGAATGGCAATAGCAGAGAAGCACTCTGTGGTGATCATGCGGCCACCAAAGCCAATGGTTACCTGCACTTCGATTGAGAAAAGGAAAGCGGAGGCGAAGGAATCGATATCCGTGACGCACGGAATAAAATCGTCTTCGTTCTCATGCAAGTCTCCATGTGCGAAAGCAATTAGCCACCAGATCATAGCAAACAAAAGCCAACTGCATAGAAATGTCATCGTAAATATCAAAAGAGTATGTGGCCATTTTAGGTCGACTAAAGTCGTAAAAACATCGAGCAAAAACCGTCCTTGTTCTCTTATGTTGGTGTGAGCAACATTGCAACCCCCGTCTTTATCAACGAATCTGGCTTTTCTTTGCTTCCCTGCATGCCTTGGCTGAAAGTGGTCCTCTGCCAGCCGAGTCAAGACAAAATCACTAGGAATGTTTTTTCTTGACAACATTGTGTTGACTCTTTGGAGACAAAATTATAAAACCGTTCAAACAGGGAAAGGCATTGCGCCCTCATGGAGCTGGCAGTGTGCGTCCCCAACTTTGACGAACTCTCCAACGAACTTGGTCACCCAAGTGAGCAGTGCTGAGGGTAATCATGGCTTCTGCACCCGTCTCTGCTGTTCAGGTTGACATGTTACGAGAAGAAGTAGCCTATCCAAGTGTTGTCCTTGCAGACGGTCCACACAAATTCACTTCTTTTGCGTTTTTACGCAAAGTTAAATCCACTTGTGGATTCGCATAGTAGACCTCCTTTTCGCGTGGCGCACAACCACCTGTAGCCTACTGCCCTGTCGAGGGTGTCTTGTGTATCAGCTGAGTTAGCAAGTGACCAGCGCCAGCTGAAGAGCTGTCTCAAATTATATCCAGAGATCGACTTTCTGACTTTCAATAGGAGGCGCGTGAGAAGTTACAGTAACTTAGTTACATTTTATTTTATTTGTATTCACCGGTTTTGGAGTTTCCCAATGGGCTTTCACGGTTGCCCATACAATTGCTGTGGGTATGTAATGGTTATAATATAAATGAGAAATCTGGTATATGTGACTTTGTTGGGATATAATTCATTTACCTATTAATAACAATGTATTTAAAAATCAAAATATATTTTATTTACAACACATTTACAAACTATGTACACAGTCTTTTATAAAAGTATTTTCGTTGTGCATGTCCTTCATTTGTCCGCCCTCACAAAAGATGCAAAGACGCTGTCTGATTGTTGTAGGAGTGTGCCAGGCTCGTCGTACTCCACAATCACTCCTCTCTTCATAACAATCACCATATCAGAGTTCAGTATGGTATTGACCCGATGCTAAAAGAAAACAGAAACATACAAAAACAGTTATGTATGAAAAAACAATATTTTAGTATTTGTTATGGTGACATGACATATAAAAAAGTTGCACTTTGTTACTTACTGCAATAGTCACGACAGTCCTGTCTGCAAAGGCAGTCATGACAACTTTTTGCAGAATGCTTTCCTGTTGAGGAACAGATGAAGGCGCACAATCAGTCAATTAACGTCCTGCTGAGGTGAAGCCCTGTCCATGGTGCTGATCACACACAGTCTGACGTCATACAAATAGTCTTGGGCAGTAAAACTATAAAGTAACAGTGAACAAAATTCAAATAGCCAATTGGTCACATTTAACTCAATTTAAGTTTACACATTAAATGTAGGCCTATCCAATTTCTGAGGGTTTAATCATATTAGCTGTCACTTCTGCCCATGTCTAATGTGTAATGACATTTCTCACTCACCGTGGCCATATCTATTGAAGCGGTCGCTTCATCCATGATCAGGATGCTGCTCTTTCGCACAAACGCCCTTGCAAGACAGAACAGTTGACGCTGCCCCTGGCTGAAGTTTTCTCCGCCTTCGGCAACCATTGCATCTACGAGAGGCAGAACAGACCCATACTGTACGTTAATGAGTGGCAGATTAAAATTTGACCAAAACTGCCCAGCGTCCTCAATAAGCATTTTGGCCTGACTCATTCTAGATTAATATCCAGTACACAGTAGCTTTACAGGCAGCATGGGTAAGCTCAAGCAAGTACACACTGTATATAGAAAGTTCTTTGAAGACAAGAATGCCTCCAAGTTAGTGTGCTGGGCCACCAAACAGTGATGTTGCATGACGTGATAAATCCCAGGTCTAGTAATTGTCCCAGGTTTCCTCTATACCAACCCCTAAAATGTTTTTGGCAGCTGTTCTTAACCCATTGATGCCTGATGTTGCGTTGCGCAACATTGGCCCAGGCGCCTGGAGCTGCATTACACAACATTCAGGCTAATGACATTTGAGACAACTTAATTAAAAAATCTCTGTTTGTTTGAGATGACTGAACACATTCTAATGAAAGATGAGAATCTTAGCGTTTCAATGCAACTTAGTGCATATTTTATGTGCTTCAGAAGCTGAGATATGCCTATTTAGGTTTTTATAGGCTGAGGACAGCTTTTATTAAAAAGGGCTCAGGCATTCAGCACCTTTTTTTTACAGGTGCCTTAGGCGTCAATGGGATAAAGGAACAGTCCACCCTTTATTGATGTAGACATATTTGCAGTTTATCCAAGTATTAAACATGAATGTGCATATACAGTAATTTTCTTCTCAGTGTGTTAAAGTACTTAGATTTCTTAGTATTAGAATTATTTGTATAGCTTAGCATAATCACTGGAAGTGGATAGAAGCAAGCATGAAGCCGCAAGTTATCACATCCAGAAAATAAATTCTATGTACTCTCATATTTTACCATGGCTTAATTATACCTATGAGCAATTTTCTGAAATGAAGTGAACTGTTTCTTTAAAGGCAAAATATATCATTAAAAATGACATGACCTTTTATGACACGGCATTGTTTACTAGAAATTCTTCATAAGTGCAGAAACTTAACTCTAAACCTCTACACTGTGTGCAAACTCTCCTAAAAGGTAATTGATTTTGAACGGACTGACTGGTAGAGTGGTCTATAGCGACTGCACCCAACTAGAAAGAAACTGTAAGAGAGAGCCCACTGTAATGCCGGGCTTACACTGTGTGATATTTTCAGTCATGGGTATTCAGTTCCTGCTCACACTGTACAAGGAAATCGCAGGGTTTAAAAGTACACATCTCACGACTCACGTCCTCACCACAATATACGAGCTGAGGCTCGGTTGCAAGCAGAATGCTCCCACTGTACAACACAACGGGTCTGTTTTCCGGAACTGAAGATGACAAAAACTTGGAAGGGAAACGCGCACCTGAGCTGGAGGCGAGGATGCGCTCAAGAGCTTATCGCGCTGTCCTGGAAATTTGTTCATGCGTAGAGTGAAATGTAGTGTCAAGTCAGGTCATATCACTGCTTCAACTGTGTGATTCAAACCGTTTTGATTTTCTTGCGACCATTTCGATTGCTGATCCTAAGATGGTCATGAGGTGAAATCGCTTGTCCTTACCCTATGTACACTACACGATGTGAGACTCGTGATTGACCGGCTATTGAGCCAGAAATCGGCCCGATTCTCAAAAAGTCATGCCACTGACAAATCGTGGCAAAATTGGACCAAAAATCACACAGCGTAAGCCCGGCTGTCATAAGATGAGTGTTGGGTGCCATGTTGCCTTACCAAGCCCACCGGGCAGAGCTCTGACCACTGGCATAAGCTGAGCTATCTCCAGAGCTTCCCACAGTGTCCTGTCCGATGCTTTCCGCTCTGGGTCTAAATTGAACCTACCAGACAAACAGCAGACTCGTTAATAAAATCGGTGAAATGAAAACATTGATAAACAGCACAGTCATCGATAAAATTGATCATATGAAAACAGCCCTTTAGAATGAGAGAGGCAAGTATGCAGACGTCTTGCAGTTCAACTCATCGACATTTAAGGCCTAGAATAGCTACTGTACTCCATGGGCTCTGCAGACAGTGGGATGCAACCTACTGGAAAATCCCTGAAAAGTTCATGTTTTTATTGCCCGTGCTTATTGCTTATGCGTAGCGTGTCCATCCTGATCTAATCCCTGTCCAGCCAGGGATTTGCTACCATGCACAGCATCTGATAACAGAGAGGGCCTGCATCAGTTCCAACAGAGTGGTTTTGTTGTATATTTTAGTAGGAGTAAAAAGCTAGGTAGGCTGCGCAGTGAGGGAGGGATTAAGGACCTCTAAATGCTCACCGAATTGTTCCACTGAACATGAAGGGGTCCTGTAGGATGATTGAAAAGCGTGATCTCAGGGCCTGCAGTGGCAGCTCTGCGATGTCGATCCCATCTACGACAATATGGCCTGGTGGTGACACGAGGGAAAATCGGCTGAATTCAAAAACCCCAAAAGGTCCCAACATTAAAAAGGGATACTGATTCTCATGCTCTCTTAATCTCGAATAGACAAACAGGGCAATTTGCGTCAGTATCCATTTTACTCTTTTTTTCAGTGCCCTAAAGTTGCTCCCCAATAATGATGCTCTACTAACCTTCAAAGGTATCCAGCATTCGGAACAGAGCCAGGGAGAAAGATGACTTGCCACTTCCCGTTCTGCCACAGATTCCCACCTACAGAAGCAAACATTTTTTTAGTCTTGCTCTGTCACTTACACTTAGTCTTCACACCACACTGTATACATTTACATAATATTAAGGAAACGCCTCTAGGGATAATATCACAGATTCTCAGTCTTCACGCTGTCAGGTTTTGATAACTTTAGCCAGGTGATGGGAACATCACAGGTTCATAATGTCTCTCCATATTTATATGTGTATAGCTTATCTCTTTTTCCACAATGCTTCAGCCAATTACATGAGCTAAGGAGTGAAAATGATGTTAAATTAAGTGACACATACAGTAGACAACTTTTCATTTCTCAGGTTTAAGGCCCCCATTCCGAGAGTAATGTGAAAATATTACATTACATTAAATTACATTACATTTCACTTAGCTGACGCTTTCATTTATTCAAAGCGACTTACAACTATTATTTTTCAGGGTATTGGTTACGGTCCCTGGAGCAATGTGGGGTTAGGTGACTTGCTCAAGGGCACTTCAGCCAGGGATGGAGGTGTAGAGAGGGAAGGGGGGATTCGAACCAGCAACCCCTACAGTAGAATGAAAGACCAACTCTCTAACCACTAAGCCATGGCTGCCCCAGTATCCACTGTTGATATTTGTGTTCACGTAATAAAACAGTGTGAGTTACCTTCTGCCCTGGTAGGATGTGAGCGCTGACATGCTTGAGCACTGGCTTCAGTCCATTGGCATAGCGCACACAGAGGTTCTCAATGTTGATCTCACCGTACTGTGGCCACAGAGCGGGTACTTCTGCTGGAGCTGAGTCACACACAGAGCAGACACTAATATAACAAACATACGCTTCACACCAGGGCTTGACACTGGCACCTGCCAACCGGCCAAATGCTGGTAAAACTTGGCTGTGGCTAGTAACACTTTCAGTGTCACTAGCCAATTTGTCTGGCAGCTTATTCCTTGGTGTGACATACGCATCATAGTAGCCTATATTCTGTTGTATGTCCCTTGTGTATCAATTGTCTGTATCTAAGTTCAAAAAAGGCTCAGAACTCAGTTTCTATTTGCTTGCTATACTTCCATGTGGAGAGCTATACACTCATCTTGTTTTAGCACCTCATCTTCTGAGGTTAGACGTACGCTATGACGATAAAGAGGGGGAAAAAACAATATAAATTCTGTGATTAGTGGAATACCTAAGTGGCTAGTGCCTTGGGAAAACCACTAGCCACAGTGGCCGGTGGGTGAAAAAGTTAATGTCAAGCCCTGGTACACACCATTATCATCAGCTGACTATAACAGTGGAAATAGCATTTGTAGCGGACTTTAGCAGTAACGACATTTAGAAATGCCTCCAGGCAAGTCATGCAACTTATCAGGCAATAGTATGTCGCAACATAGTGAAACAGTGCGGCTTTCAAGTTGGGGAAAGTATGGCATGCGGACGACACTTTACTGCCCAAACATCAGTAGGGGTCCAAGAAAGGTTAATGCACACAGTGACTGCCTATGTATAAACCCTAAAATTCTGCTTTGGCATAACTACAGGTCAAACATGGAAAGGGGTCAGAATCAAGACAAACTATATAGTAAGTAATATGCTATATGTCAGGGTTCAAAGTTAAGGCCGCCACTTTGACTAGATCCCCCCAAAAAACAAATATTTAGTCTTGTGAATGTGATTTATTGCAATTTCTTTACCAAAAAATGAAGAAGCTATTCATTCCTGGAGGTATTCATATAATATTTCAACACGACATGGCCTTATCAATAATGATTACATGACGTTGCATGTCTCTGACATTGGCTTTCCCTGACCCACCTTGACTAACAATTGTGCTCCATGTATTAATCTGTAGGATATCATTGGGAAGGAGGGGGTGGTGTGGGTATCGTAAGGTAACGCCCCTGGCCCTTGTGGAAATGACACCACACAGCACACAGCACTACCCTGCAAAGGAAAAATGCAGTAACTTAATTTTATCAATATTGAATTTATACTGAAAATGGCCTTCTTAACGTCCAAAATGTCCAAATTTCAGTAACTACAATATCCAACCTAATACTAATATTTTTAATGCGTTTTTCTCAGTTTCAAGGTTGGCGTAGTTACTGCATTTTGCCTTTGTAGGGCAGAGTAGCTGTGTTGTGCTGTGCTGTGCTGTGCTGTGCTGTGCTGTGCTGTGCTGTGCTGTGCTGTGCTGTGCTGTGCTGTGCTGTGCTGTGCTGTGCTGTGCTGTGCTGTGCTGTGCTGTGCTGTGCTGTGCTGTGCGGTGACTCACTCATGGAGCCTTGGTAGCACTCTGGCTCTGTCTCCAGCAGACTGCTGATCCTCTTCACACAGCCCAGCTGCACCTCCATGTCAGCCAAGTTGCGGACCATCCAGTTCAGGTAATTGGACACCTATGGGTATAAGCGGGGCTTATCACCCACTTGCTATTCCACCACAGAAAACTATTTACAAACTGGCCTGGATACTTACAGGGATTAGGAGAACATGCAAATGTGTAATAATGTGGTGTGACGTGTGTAAGCAGAACATTATCACAGACTTCTGGCTGAAAATAGGAGACATGCTTGAGATGTGGCAAAGACATTTAAAGTTAGTCACTCACGTACCATCAGTGCATATGTCAGGGCTAACCCAACCTGACCTGCGGAGAGCTGGCTATATAGGGAGTTACTGATGGAAGCCACGGCAGCTATCAAGACAACAAAAGCCCCAATATATTCCTGCAGACACACAAAATAAACATTCAAATCAAAATGAGATGGTGCCAATTAATTCCATATACCAACCAAGTACAAATTTAGAGTCGAAAAATGTCTCACCATGCGAACTTCCAACCAACGATTAGCTGCTGTCAGAAAGAGGGAGGCTATGTTGTTTGCGTCTGCATACTCCAGGAGTTTCTTCTTGAATTTTTGTTCATACCTTTGAAATGTAAAAGTAATGTGAAATGCGGAATCTCTGGTTGAATGAAAATAATGTACAGTTTGGTCTTGCAAGGATTGGGAGAGGTTAGTACATTAGGTAGACATTACATTGCCATTGAGACACCTCATTCACCAATGGGGGAAGTGTTGGTTGGTCAGAGCCCGCTCACATAAGGGCAGGTGCTGAGGAATGGGAAGAGGATTGTGACCTGAGGGCCTGTGGGTGAGAGAGAGGGTGATAGACTCATCTCTCCTCAGCAGACTTAGGGTGCATTCCAATATGCGACCTTGCGTCCTCCACTTGGGCTTGTGGCCTCACGTTTTGCTGATGCCCCGGCTCAGTGCAGAAAATAATTACGTTTCCCCACTGTCAGCCTAGCCAAAAACATTTTTGGGGGACTATTCTTCATTTGCCATCCTGTTTGAAAATGAGAAAATTACTTTACAATTGAGCTTTTGCAAGATATTGAAATATACAGTAATGCTTTTGTCAGTGATGTCATCACGAAGTATTACTTCTTGGTACGAGGCCACAAGCTCAAGTGGAGGACGCATGGTCGCATATTGGAAAGCAACCTTAGCCTGTGGGGATGCCAGTGCATGGAAGACGTAGTCCCTCCCTCTCTCCTCCTCCTCAGGGCCATCATTTGGGCTGTCCGCTTTGCTTTGGGTAAACTAACACTAACCCCTTTGGGGGGAGTAATCAACCAGTGCTCTCCCCCATCCTCCTCCATGACTGAGGTACCCTGAGCATGGTACCGTCCCACCGCACTGCTCCCCATGGGGCGCCACTGAGGGCTGCCCCCTTGCACGGGTGATGCAATAAATGCAATTTCGTTGTGTGCAGTGTTCACTTGTGTGCTGTGGAGTGCTGTGTCACAATGACAATGGGAGTTGGAGTTTCCCAATGGGCTTTCACTTTCACTTTACATTGCACTACCTTCATTAGCGTCTTACATCTGTGCACCTTCATGTTAGTGCAACACACATAGCTTAAGGCTCTCCTCTACAGGAAGGGAAATAATTGTTTTCAAGTTTAGGCAAAGGACGCGCTCAACTTCTTGGAAAAAACGAAAGTCTTTGGGTGCGCGATAAACTGCATCAACTTAAGGAAGAAAAATCTGCACTCACAAAATGCGTCTCATTATTTATTTATATTACCACCATGTCCAAAAAGCAAACGCGTTTCGGCTATCAAGCCTTCATCAGTGCGTGGTACCAAAGTACCAAAAATAATTGTTTTCCCCTTTTGGACAGCAAAGCCTTGGGGTGTAGACTACTGCAGCATAGGACCATAACAGTCTCCATTGGACAGGAAGAACACCACAGGAAGAACAGTGCTTCTATAAAGGAGAAAACTGATGTGTTGTCAATAAAGCAATCAATCAATCAATTGGAACTGATTCTTGAACAGCCTTCCCCCACCGTACAGCACTACAGAGCTAAGTGAGCATGCACATACTGTATGTACAGTATTTACCTATAGGCTCGGATGGTGGTAAGTCCCTCCACAGTTTCAGAGCAGTGGGACAGTAGAGGGATCTGTGTGCCCTCTTCCAGTTGCTGAAGATCCCTATAGAGAGAAAGGCAACGTGTAAATCAGGCAACCTTGGGCAAAGTAAAACATGTTTTTTTACCCAGTTTTCTAGAATGACCTGGGAAAATTTCTTCTGGTAAAACAGTGTTGCTGGATAGCGATGGAAAGTACCCAAACAATATGTTGATGCAATGCCCTTGCATGTGTATAATGCAATTAATGCTAGTTCAGTTAAGCAATAAATCATGGCTGACGTTTCCCCCAAATTTTCACAAATTTAAGTATATTGTGAAGCGCAAAGTAAAAAAAAATGCTACATTATTTCACATTTCTGACTGCAAATCGAGTCAATGCCAGGCTAGCTGGTTGACCAATGAATATCTGTTTCCTCAGGGCGCTGTGGCGCAGCGCGCTAAGCCCCCCACATTTGGGCTTGCATGCCCACCCACAGGGACCCCGGTTCGAGTCCAGCCTGGGTCATTTCCCGGTCCTCCCCTGTCTATCTGTCCCATTGTCTTCCTGTCACCATCTTCGACTGTCCTGTCAAATAAAGGCATAAAAGCCCCTAAAATATATATGAGGAGTGCGTTGCAATATGCGACCTTGCCTCCTCCACTTGCTTCTCGTCATGATGACATCACTGACAACAGCATTATATTTCAATATCTTGCAAAAGCTCAATTGTAGAGTCTTTTTCTCATTTGCAATTTGCAAAAATCTCCACGGAGGAGGGGCCAGAAGGCGGGACGAGGAGACAAGCGCAAGTGGAGGAGGTAAGGTCGCATATTAAAACGCACTCATATATATACTTACAGTGCCCTCCATAATTATTGGCACCCCTGGTAAAGATGTGTTAAAAGCCTTAAAATAAATTCAGTGTTTATTTGCAGAAGAATACTGTCACACTGAAAATTGTAGGAAAATGTAGCCTTCAACTCAAATGAATTGCAAGAAAATAAAAAAAATCCCTGACTAAACAATAATTATTTTTCATTAAATCACCTGTTCCACAATTATTGGCACCATTAACAATTCCCAAGAAATAAATATAATAGAAGCATTTCTCTCATTTCTACAGTAGTTTACAAAGTCTACCAGAGTATGTAGGAACATTTAATTAGTAATTCATCACTTCCTGTTTCCCTGGGGTATAAATATGACGTGACACCGAGGCCATTTCTCTTATCCACTCTTAAACATGGGAAAGACAAAGGAACACAGCATACAAGTGAGGCAGATGTGCGTCGACCTTCACAGGTCAGGCAGAGGCTACAAGAAGATTGCCACTCAACTGCAGCTGCCCATATCCACTGTGAGAGGAGTAATTAAGAAGTTCAAAACAACTGGAACAGTGGTAAACAAGCCTGGACGAGGACCCAAGTTTATTTTGCCACCACGCACAGTGAGGAGGATGGTAAGAGAAATCAAAAGATCTCCAAAGCTCACTGTTACAGAATTACAACAAATGGTAGCATCCTGGGGTCACAAAGTCTCCAAATCAACCATCAGGCGCTGTCTACACGCCAACAAGCTGTTTGGGAGGCATGCACGGAGTAAACCTTTCCTCACTCACAATCATAAACGCAAACGTCTGGAGTTCGCCAAGCGGTATTGGGGCTTCAACTGGGACCGTGTGCTTTGGTCAGATGAGACCAAGATTGAGCTTTTTGGCAACAAACACTCTAAGTGGGTCTGGCGTACCACGAAAGATGCGCATACTGAAAAGCACCTCATACCCACTGTGAAGTATGGGGGTGGGTCAGTGATGCTGTGGGGCTGTTTCGCTTCCAAAGGCCCTGGGAACCTTGTTAGGGTGCATGGCATCATGAATGCTTTGAAATACCAGGACATTTTAAATCAAAATCTGTTGCCCTCTGCCCGAAAGCTGAAGCTGGGTCGTCACTGGGTCTTTCAGCAAGACAATGGCCCTAAACATATGGCCAAATCTACACAGAAATGGTTCACCAGACACAAAATCAAGCTCCTCCCATGGCCATCTCAGTCCCCTGACCTCAACCCCATTGAGAACCTGTGGGGTGAGCTGAAGAGGAGAGTACAGAGGAGAGGACCCAGGTCTCTGGATGATTTAGAGAGATTCTGCAAAGAGGAATGGCTGAAGATCCCTCTTTCTGTCTTTTCCCATCTTGTGAAACATTATAGGAGAAGATTAGGTGCTGTTTTGTTGGCAAAAGGGGGTTGTACAAAATATTAACACCAGGGGTGCTAATAATTGTGACACACATTATTTGATGTCAAATAATTATTTCTTTATGTGGGATTTTTTCCCCACTGAATAAATGCACTTGTATTGAAGGTTGGATTTTTCTCTTTTTTTCCATTAAGGTCCCATATTATTTAGAAAAAAAATAAAATATTTGGAAGCTAAAAAACACATCTCAACCAGGGGTGCCAATAATTATGGAGGGCACTGTATATAAAAAAAGAATATCTGCTTCCTGGTTGTGGAGGGTGCGGTGCTGACCTGGACGCCAGGCGGAAGTACTTCTGTATGAAGTAGCATATGATGGCCATGGGGGCCAGGGCGAAGAGGAAGCCTGGCGTGATGTAGGCGATGACCCCCAGGGCTGACATGCACAGCAGCGCCGAGCGACTCAGACACTCCAGGGTGGTCGGGATGTGCTGCAAAGAAGACCAGGAGAGGCAACACTCAGCTGTAGTTTCATCCATGTCATCCATTTGGGTTAGTTAGTTAGTTAGGGCGTTAGTTTCAAAGATGTTACATGACTCAGTATGATGTCAAAAGGAGAGTGTAAAACACAGCAGTGGGGAGTGACTAAGACACTCCAGGGTAGTCGGGATGTGCTGCAAGTTAACGGGAAATATGACTGTCAGGTACTGCAATCTGTTTTTCATCCATGAAGAGAAGGATGCTAAATTTAATATGGGATGAAATAAGACTTTGTGATCTTGTTTCATGTTGTTTGGTTAGGACAGTCATTCAATGTAGGACATGCTGTATCATTGAGTATCATATCAGAGCTTAAAACTTAGGGCTATCTGTGCTATCTGTGGTTGGACTATGCATTGCAATTGAGAAAACTATTTACCTGGTCAATAGTGTTGGTATCAGCAGAGAACCTGTTTAAAATGTTGCCAAGGGGAGTAGTCTCAAAGAGCCTGCAAAATAATTAGCACAAAAAGGTTAATTACTGATAGTCATACATTTTTTTGTCAATATTGTGGTACTACGGTCCAGTCTTCGACGGCTTACATTACAGGAAAACAGCCAAGAAAAAAAACATCATCTCCTCCTCAGCCACACAAACAAGCTGGAACCAAATGGCCCTGGTGAGGCGTTGACAGAGGGGCACAATAAGCAGAGTTCATTATTTGGCCACCGCCTCCGGGGATACAGAGCAGGCCGCCGTCCACCCCATTACCCTAAAGAGCAGATGGTACTGGGTTGCCTTCAAGCACAGACAACAGACAACTCCGCTCAGCTCCGCTCCGCTCACCTTTATTCTCCTCTCTACTGTACTCAAAGATACAGAGGGAGCCTAGGGGAAACCCTTGCCAAGAGAGAATAGCCTCTATACGGTGCCTCAGGAACCACACTGAGTGTAGGGCTGTGATGCTAATTGTCTTGTAAAGGTATTGTATTCCACTGATGGAAGATAGAGTATGACTTTACATGTGAACTAGTTCTGACCTTGACTTTACTGACTGATGTGTGAGCCCAGGTAGTTGAAATGGACAGAGATCATGACACACACACACACACACACACACACACACACACACACACACACACACACACACACACACACACACACACACACACACACACACACACACACACACACACACACACACACACACACACACACACACAGAGGCGCTAGAGTACCTACCTCATGGGCGCTAGGATGATTATTCTGAGCAGGTTGCCATGGAGCTTGGTGGCTACACGCACCCCTGTCCACTCCACGGCGACGGAGGTGAGCAGGCACATGACTATGCCCAGGCAGCACAGGATGCAGAACACCAGCAGGTAGGACGAGTGGGGGAACGCACACGCCTGAGGCCGGGGGAAAATAATGGGTACATTTAACAACATGGTCAGGAAGAATAGTGTACTTACTTTTGAACAAAGACCGCTCCTTTTTTATCAACAACTTTCAACATCAGCACACAATTCAGCAATGAATAAGCTTATTGAATTAGGTAATCTATCAGTAATACCCAGAAAGGTTTTGTCCATTAAGCCTGTCCGTAGGGACCGGAGTCTTTTAACCAATTTATGCTCATTGCATAGCAGACATGCAAATTTCTAAGTGAAGGCAGCTTTTTTTATCGATACCATTTCACATCAACATCATTTAGCATCAGCGTTCATTTCTCTGTTTTATAAATAACTTTCTGCATTAGGCAGATGAGAATTATTGTTTTGTATTGTGTTATACCAAAGAACTGTTTTGTCCTTATGTCTGTCTACAGCAGGGGTGAGGAATATTTTTCATTCAAGGGGCCACTTCAAATTCCTCCAAGGCTCCAAGGGCCGTAAAAGTCCTCCGAGGGCCATACTATGAACACAAAACAGGATTTCCCCCTGCACCTTTAAAACAGACCCCACTGCCTCTATATCCCCTAAAATCCAACCTGAAAACTTAATTGTATTGCAAATGTATTTTTTACAATCCCTTTACAAAACATTTCAGTGAAGCTGCATAACATGAAAATTATATCTGGGGCCAGATAAAACGGCCGTAAAAGGCCCTCGAGACATAGGTTCCCCACCCCTGGTCTACAGGGACCAAAGTCTCTTAATTCAGGTGCTCACTGCACAGCAGACATATGTTTGTTCACACGGCGCCTCACATGGGCTTCTGTGCCCACAGAGGGCAAAGATCGCCGCCGTTTCCAGACGATGAACAAAGCCTTCACGAGCTAACAGATTTATCACAGCTGTGCCTTTTCAAGCATGCTTACACACTGTACAGACACAAACATCGTCCTATCCAAACCACAGCACGTGCATGTAGACTCTGCATGTCCATAAAACAGCCAATCTATTTGCTTTGAACACTGTATGAATCAGCTGTCAGGAAAATAATCTGTGAATTTTTTGCTAAAATAAATATTTACTGTTAACAGAATTAGAATTAATCACAAGAGCAGTGTACACGTGGGTTACATAAATTACATTACAGAAACATCAATTCTACTAAGTGCGCGTGTGTGTTTGTGTGTGTGTGAATAAGACACATTCCCTCCCATATTCCCTTAAAAATAACAAATAACCATATTTATAGAACCAGCTCGACAAAACAGTGGACATGCACATAAGAGAATCAGCCTGGAGGGCTGGAGGGCTGTGTGTCTGGGACATGACCCTTTAGTGAGGGTAGACTGAACATAGTGTGTCGAGGGAGTCAGAAAAGTGAAGCGGAGGTGGAGGGAATAAAACAGTGACCAGCTGTATGGCAGAGCCGCGGGCCTTTAGGGAATTCAGGGAAGCATATGGACAAGAGCCAGGGACACAGGCAGAACAGTTTGAAGTGGAGTGTACACTTGCGTGGCTTGCCTGACTGACTGACTACCTCCTGTGAGGACTTATTATTGGATTGCATGTCTGCTACAGTGCCATCTCACCCTACTTCCCCCACCCGAACTACTTCCACCTCCCCCACCCCCCACCCTCTTCTTTTACGGCCGTCCCCTCTGGGACCAATTGCGTGAGCTCTCTGGGGACAGTGGTGGGGGGGGGACAGGAAGGTGCTGGATGGTCATGTGACTACTGTGTTCCATGGCCCGATGTGAGGACGAGACAGCTTTTTTTCGGCGGCGCTGAAGAGATGACTGGGTGAAATGTGAGGACAACGCGTGTCTGCTGAACTTATTTACTACTCTCTCAGAGCGCTGTCCCTCATCCCTGCCATGCACCTGTTGCCACATCCCCGAGAGCGTCTGTCTGCCTGCCGCCCTAAAAACATTCAGTGAACTGTCCATTTGTGCATCCGTCCATCCGTCCATCCATCCATCCAGTAAACTAAATGTCAAGTGTATGAATATTCTGAGCAGTGAACCATCAGAGACCCAGAAGCCATCTGGTCGTCCGTCTGTCCAGAGTTGTATTAAGTAGAAGAATTTATACTGTGCATATGTAATTACAACACTAGTAGTGCAATATTACAAAGTTGATACCATGTAACATCTTGCCACCAGTGTTGTCAGTACATCTGTAAGAGTACTTTTACTTCTACTTTATACAACTCGGTGTCTGTCCATCCATCCACCTATCCACCTATCCACCCATACACACATCCATCCATCCATCCATCCATCCATCCATCCATCCATCCATCCATCCATCCATCCATCCATCCATCCATCCATCCATCCATCCATCCATCCATCCGTTTGAGCTGAGTCTGTCATGTCTGTCATAATATCCCCAGAAGAGTCTTCCTCTGCAAAGTCAGTCACAGCCACAGCCACCTGACACAGTGTCGCACCTGTGGCTCAGCAGTGCAGTTGTTGGCCCCCTCGGCGCTGCTGCCCAGCTTGGCCACCACCACACTGGAGGTCCAATGGGCCAGCCAGTAGTCGATGGCCACCATGAGCGAGTGCTTGCCCAGCTGCGACAGCACCAGCACCAGCAGCAGCAGCAGCCCCCCCGAGCGCAGGTACGCGCTGATGGAGCGCCACGGGATGGCCTCGCGGTGACGCAGCTCCGCCGCCAGGCTGTCCTCATCCGTCACTGACTCTGTGGAAGGGACAGAGGACACCCGCACGCACACAAGCCAACGTCACATGGGCATGACGAGCATTCGCACTATTCACATGGTGTTCTGATTCATACATGCTGTTACTACCAGTCACGAGTACCGAAACAGATATCAGGTTAATGTCACCATCCATGCTGCAGTGCTTACCACCTCATGACTGTGCCACTCACAAGCTATTGTCTCTAGCCCCAGGGGTGAGGAACCTTTTTCATTCGATGGGCCACTTCAAATTTTATAAAGTCCTCCAAGGGCAGTACTGTGAACACAAACCAGGATTTCCCTCTGCACTTTAGGCCTGGCCACCTTAACAACAGACCCCACATTAACATTAACATTAAACATTAAAATTATGTCGGGACGGATAAGACGTAGATTCCCCACCCCTGTTCTAGCCTATATCATGTCACGACAGTTGTCTAGTATGTCTATGATGTGTCTGTTCTCAATTCATCTGTGGCCACAGCACGTTTTCACTGCAATCTCGCAATCACAGCTGCAATGAGCTTGAGATAAATATAAAACAAAAGTCATCAACAGACAGCTGAACATGTTTCATAGGGGAGTAAAGTTGGCTGGAGTAGAGGTGCATGCTATGTGTTTGTGGTGAGAGAGCGGATCAAACAGGCAACAGGTGGTTATTGCACATTTGTGCTGGATTAATATGTGTGGTCATTAAGGGAAGGGAAGGTGCAAAGGTATGGAAGAAAATAGTAATACATACAGCGTTTTTGCTGAATGATTTTTGCTATAGGAATAGGAACTCATGCATTTAAATGTCTTATTTTATTTCATGTGAAAGGTTTAATGAGAAGTGAATGTAAATCGGTGATAGCAGGAATTTGTTCAACGTTCTCTTGAACATTTCTGCCACTATTTATTTTATGAGCCCATGTTTATCAGTCTAAATGCTGATACTGTTAGTGGATCAGGAACATGTGGGTAAATAAAGAATTATCCATTTTCACAATCTGAGTATTTGGTCAGTTAATCTGCAGCTTCTAAATTATAATCTCAAAGATATGAGATAATCTTTTTAATCTATTCTAATCATTTGATGAGTGTCATGAGTGGATCTTAATTATACAGTAAGCCAAAGATTGTGAAAATGTCCCTCATCCAGCTGGATGTGTAGTTGGGGGGAGGGATGCCATTTTAAAAACCATGCCATTCTCCAGACCTTTGGTTTTGGGAGCACTACTATCAACAACTGGTGCTGAGGCCATCCCAAAACATCCACACACAGAAGCCACAGAGATGAAGCCACAAGAACAACAAAAACAACAACAAGAACAGCAATGAAATGTACGACAGGGTTTCAAAAAAGCAACGACGCAGAAAACACACATGAAAACAGCCCAAAATAGCGACCAAAAAAATGATTCAGACTTTATGACTCAGGTCAGCAGTGCGAATACGACTGGCTTCTAAAAATGTACTGTAACTGATTTGACTGTTAAGGATGAAGCAGTTCCCAAACTTCAGTGTGTATACAGTACTCAGTACTCAGCGTATGTATTACAATTGAGTCTTCCTGATAATGGTAATGCGTTGGAACAGATATGAAAACAATTCACACAAACATATTTCAGTCGTTTACATTGCATTACATTATAATTTGCTGATGATTTTATCGAAAATTAGTTATATCGTCACAGGTTGTTGGTTTCAGTCCCTAGAGCTATATGTGGTTAGGTGCCTTGCTCAAGGATATTTTTTACTTATGGATTAGGGTACAAGAGGGCACCCACATTTTCCCTGAACCTGCAATCGAACATGCAACCTTCCCAAGCCAAGACAAACTCCCTTAACATTAGGCAATGGCTGTCTCTTCCTACAGGTACACATTATGAGATGATGAGTCTCACCTTCGTCAGTATCCTCCTCTTCCTCTCTGGTGAGGATGTCCCTTGAGTACATGTTTCTCCGGAAGCTCTTCTTCCTCATCTCACTCGTAGATTCTTTCCCCGCCTCCTGTAATACAGAACAGCAAAATACGTAGATGGCATTGCAATAAAGAGTTGTCTGTGAAAATGCACCTACAGTATTCAAAACTATTCAGTTTAGCAACTGGACTTGTTCTAAGAGCTTAACCCCTTAAGACACGGCATTATAAATTAGCTGTTACCAGAATGGCAATGACCAAGTCGTAATGTATTACTAAAGGCCCTGTGCATTGCCATAGTAGTGTAGTACTATAGTAGTTAACTTTCAATGTCTATTACAGCATGCCACAGGAGGTACGGCGCGCATTAAGGGGCTACAAGATGTTTCTTTCCTCAGCTGAGAAGCAACTTCTGCTTGCTGTGAAGGGGGGCACTAGGAGTTATACCAGAAATTAAGTTAATCCGTTGAGAAATTAAATGTCTGTCAACCTCGAAGAAGAGGTCCAGTTGATTGCAATTAAACCCCCTAAAAAACACAGCTGGTAGACAAACATGCTTGAGTGCTTCGCAGCATACCTCTCTGTACATGAGGGCTCTCCACTGCTCATAGAGCTCAGGCTCTGATATCTGGATATCTCTCAGGGTGCCCTGGGTCTGCACTGTCCCGTCTTTCATGGCAATTATCTATATGTAGAGAGGAGATGTGAACAGATAAACAGTAGTATGGTAAGACAGGATAATACATGTAAACACAGTTAAGTCTTTTTCCTCAATGTAAAGGTTGTAAAGGTTTATTTGATTTACACTGTTAAACAGTGCAAGCCAGTTAAATGTAAAAAAAAGTAAGTTGCCCTGCTGCCTTAAAGGTGCACTGTATCATATTTGTAATTTCTTTCCAGAATTCATGGTGCCTATTCACAAATGTTAGCTTTTGCAGCACCATCACATTCTGAGTATTCATTATGACTGGGAAAATTGCATTTTTCATTCATGAAAAGGATGGATCTTCTCCATGTCAGCCATTTTGAATGTTCAGAAATAGACGCTTTTTGGTGAAAAATTGACTCTACTTTGGTCATACTGGTAAATATTAGTTTATTATTTAGTAAATATTCATGAAAAGATCTGTTTCGATGAGTAGCATAGTTGCAATACCTACTCACACTGTGCACCTTTAAAGGTACACTGTGTAAGATTTTTAGTTGTGTATTTACAGAATTCATGCTACCAATTCACTAATGTTACCTTTTTCATGACTACGTCCACCACCATCAAATTGTAAGTATTCATTATGACTGGAAATATTGCACTTTTTATTCGTGAAAAGGGGGATCTTCTCCATGGTCCGCCATTTTGAATTTCCAGAAATAGCCATTTTTAGCTGCAAAAATGACTGTACTTGGGCCATACTAGAAAATATTAGTTTATTACTTAGTAAACCTTCATGAAAAGATCAAATTTGGCAATAGGCAACCCAGTTGCAATGAGCAGCATAGTTGCAGTACCTTTTTTGGCCATTTCCTGCACAGTGTACTTTTAAGTTTGTAAATTAATTCTTTCTCGAGATTTAACTCAACTCAAGACTTTCTCAACGGGCTTCTTAACGTACAGGGCAACTTACTTTTTATGTTTAACTGGCTGAGACATTTCACAATGTTTTATATTTTTGTGATCTCATTCATGTTCATAAAAATCCAGCTCATCTGTAAATAATGCATGCATAAACATGTACAGTATGTCATAACTTGTAGACTTCACTTTTTTCACAATGATGGTCTCACCCAGTCAGCGTTGGGCAGGTAATGGAGCTTGTGGGTGACCAGCACCACGGTCCTCTTCTCCGCCCGCAGCATGCGCAGGATGCCCTGCATCATCAGGTGGTCACTCAGGTGGATGTCCAGGGAGGAGAACGGGTCATCCTGACAACACAACACAATAGGAAACACCTGGAACAGTTATCCTGTTGGTATCAGGTAGCAGGCCAAGTATCTCACACCATCCTTTCTGTGGAAGTTGTATACAGTATATACGGTCTAAAATTAAAATCAAGTTTAAAGCAGTGGAACTACATGTACATCTCTGATTATTTCTTTGTTATAGGTATATAATATGTTGGTTTGTACAATACAGTATTATTTTGCATCTTGATATTTGTGTGCAAATGTAATGTACATTATTACTGCTATGTTTTATAATTGCTATTCCTGTAATCATGATAGATATGACCCACCAGGAAGACCACGCTGGTCTGCTGGTAGAGCGCCCGTGCCACACTGATGCGCTGCCGCTGCCCACCTGACAGGATGATGCCCTGGCAACAAGAATTACCAGCAATATCAGCAACACTTTGACCTCACACAACTGACAGGTAAGTGTACCGTACTGCACAAATGGCAAAGTCAGGTTATATACAGCATATATATACGAGGAGCGAGAGACAGAAAGCATTATCATCAACCTAGAGTATGACTGGGGCTTTTCCATAGAGATGGTGATGTACACAGAATGGTAGTATGGTTGGAGGGGGAGGTGGCTGTGTGCTGGGTTGCACGTGAGAGAGGGGGGGGGAGAAAGGGGAGAGAGAGAGAGAGATAGAGATAGAGAGAGAGAGAGAGAGAGAGAGAGAGAGAGAGAGAGAGAGAGAGAGAGAGAGAGAGAGAGAGAGAGAGAAAGAAATACTGGACTGGTGCCTGGGCAGGATATGCCTAAGGGGCAGAGCTCCTCTCTCCTCTCCCCAGTCCTGTGTGTATATCTGGGATTGTGAGGGCCCAGTGGAATGGAATAAATGTGCCGTCAGACCACATAAAGAAACATGCACTCCTCATATGGGCCACACAGCACAGCAAAGTCACATTGCAGCCTCAGCCACATTAATTACTTAAAAAAATGAAAAGAATAAAAATAAACTCATTTCCATTCATGTTGTCTCTACATGGACTAATGTGTCTGAACACAAACATACCCGCTCGCCGATCACGGTTTGGTCTCCTTGTGGTAAAGAGTCAAAGTCTGGCTGCAGAGAGCAGGCCTCCACCACGTCTTTGTACCTAGGTCAAGACAAGGTCATAAAACACACAGGACCTTTTAACTCAAAGACACACACGACATTGATGTGACACGTGACTTTTGACACGCAACAATGGCGTCAAATAGAACACCTCATTTGTTGGACAAGACTCTTTTGCGGAAGCTTCTGATCTTCTTTGGATTAGTCACGCTCAAGTGAACTCAAAAGGGAAACACAATCAAGTCAGGAGCCCAGACTGATGCGGCGGCAGTGCAAGGCAGCAGGAGGAGGATGGTTGGCTCTCTCTCTCTCTCCTCCCTTCCTCTTTGCTCCGAGTCTTAGCCCCAGAGTAATTTGCTCAGTGAAGAGTACCGCTAGAGTGGTTTGAAATCTGTAGTGGTTACGTAACCCACCCCCACCCCACCCTCCCCTCTTCTCTTCACTACAGATTAGAAGTGGGGACCTGCTCTCTCATTTAGCCCTTTAATGCATTCTCAAAGACAGGCCATTAGCCAGGGGGGCCAGACGGGATGACAAATAGACTTTCGGGAGGATTTGAGGAGAATCCCTTTTTTTGTGAAAACATGTAAACACCCTCCTAGCCAATGGCGATACACTGTAACATCACAATGGGAGACAGAGAGTGCTGCTGTCAACCATTTCAAAATGTTAGACTGTGTTGCACACAAAATTCTGTCCTCTGTGTATTTTACTGTAAACACACTGAAAAAGAAACCAAAATGATGCAATTTTATATATAAACAGCAATTTAATCATTTGCTTCGTGTCCATGTATTGTTTGTGTGTTGTTTGGTGCAGCGTGCAGCTGTGAGCTTTACCTTGCCTGGTTAGGGGCGGTATCAAATAGAATATTCTCCTCCACAGTGGTGTTCAGCAGCCAGGGCCTCTGAGACGCATAAGCCACGGCGCCTCTCTTCCTGCGGTCAGCACACACATCAACAATATTACACTCAGGACAATATACTGTATGAAGAAGTCAGATGCACAACTCTCTAAGTGATTTTGTGATCTGTGAGGCTGTATTTTTCCATACATTTATTCAACATAAGAGTCAATCTTGTTTCATTTGGGCTTGTCTTGTTGTAATTGACAATGCCATTGAAGTGTCTTCTTGACTGACATCACTTGAGGAAAAAACTATTTAAAATGAATGTTCTGAGTGAGCTTGAGAACAGAACAGGTGGCCATATCTATACCTGATTAAACAAGTAGTGATGGGATTGAGAAACTACAGTCCAGTACTACATATTCCAAATGACCTTCCAAGTTTTACCAATTGGGGCATTTGGACAGATAGAACCAGGTCATTTGGAATCTGTGGCACTGGATTGTAGCTTCTGTATCCCCATTACTGCAATATATTTGGATGGCACAATAACATGTGAGCTTAGGTTTTCACAAGGGATATAAAAGAAAAAGCAGCTAGTACTTGGGTGGTTTCCCTCCTGGTGTGTGGTTTTCAGTCCTGAAAAGAGATGTAGGGAGGGCTTATTTAACACTTGGCAGTTGTTTTCAAATGTGAACACCTAAGATGTGCATGTAATGTCAAAGTAATTCATAATATGTGCAGCTTGCTATGCAAACAAACCATAGAAACAGTTTGACAGTTTAATAGTGTGTGCTGCTAAACAATTACGTCACAATACAAACCTTTGTTCACCATCCTCTGTTTTGCGTGGACTGGAGATCAAAAACAAAACAAAACAAAACAAAAAATAAAAGTTAAACAGATTCTTTGAAAAAAGAGGAATGCTACTTTACAGACACTTTTATCTCTGAGCAGGTGTTTAGAACCAGCCATCATCACCAATCCGAATTTAACACTTGCCACTACCTTGAATTATTACTTTACACTGTATAATCTGAATTGAAATGGCATCATTAATTGCACAGTCCAATAAAAACAAGGTCAACAAACATAAGTCAATTGCAAAATCTTCAAAAGGCACTTTCTGGCAGACAGACAGACTGTCTTACATACTGTAGAGTTGCGTGCAACGTTTTGATTTTGGGAACACTGATAATGGGCTAGACCCAAAACGTTTGCTTCCCACTTTTTGTTTTGGCTTCTCTTTATGTTCAGCTTTTAATACAGTTTCACTGAAGAGCATCAAGCTCCTGTGTGCGACTCCTTTTTCTTCGTGCAAATGCATAAGACTTGGGGGCTGGTGGATGATCATCACTGCAGTCATAGAGCTTGAAAGTGACGTCACTTCCCCCGATTTCATGGGACCTCAACGGCGTTTTTAGCCGAAAATCGTAGCATGTAATCCAATGGCGGTATTAAAATGATATTTCGATCCCCTTCGAGTTGTGCCACGAGCTCCACATATGTTGTTTCTGATATTTTTGTTTAATTTCTCGTACCAACCCCAAAACTTTTTAGAAAGCTGTGTTTCTTCACATTTTTCATGCAGATGGCCTCGGAACAAAACATTGATACTTCTGCATGAATAATCTTTATGTAGCCTCTTAAACAGCATATTTGTAGCCCAGCGCATGTAATGACTGAGATTGGAAGATATTTACTCGCTACAATGTTGTTAGATGGTCAGCTTAGGTCCCGTGAAATGCGGAACTAAGGGACAGGACTTTCAAGCTCTATTTCCTCACCTGTTCCAGGACACACTTCCTGTCATGCACTGCATCTCTCCCAGAGCAGCCAGCAGCAGAGAAGACTTCCCAGAGCCCACCTGCCCCACAACCACCGTCAACTGACCTATGGCAAGACAGAGACACAGACAGACAGGTGTAAGATGGGGAGATAGTGAGACATCTCTTAAAAATGTAAAAAAAAATTTTTTTTAATTAAATGATAAGGGATAACATGAGGAGTAGGCCTTACCAAAAGGAACCCTTATGTCAATGTTGGACAAGGTGGGGGTACCCGTTGTCCAGGTGAAATAGCCATTTATTATCTACAAATATGAAAGAGAGATGCATGATGATACGATTGCATGCAGCATAATTTTGGTATTAGGTTCTTCAGTTCCAAGGTAGAAATTTGAAAAGACAAAAATCAGGATGAAACAATATGAGATAATATGAACATCCCATTTTCAGCCATGTGCTTAATACGTATAAACAGTCATCCGGGTACTTTGCTTGTGAATAAACAACAAAACAACACAACACGTCTTCGGCATGTTGAGCGTCAACAGCACAAGCCTACAGGTCCTTGTCTTTCGTTTTTTCTTTCCCAACACCACCAATTGACTTGCATTGACTTCCCCCCCAATGTTTTCCCCCAAAAAGGGGCGCAACGCACATGGCACACGTCACGCCGTTTATATGTATATCCAACCGGCCTTAAGGACAACAAATCTCTGTGGGTGGGATTTGAGAAATCACAGCACTAATTGAAAGACTTATGTCCCTTTGAGCATGTGACTGCTGCCTCTAGTTGAAGCTCACAGAGGACCCTCAAAAACGTATTAATTACAGGCCACTTCAGTACATGTCTGCCTTACAGACTCTGGGCCACTTAAGCCCCCTTTTTACTGTCGTAAAAATAGTGTACAGCTGAAATGAATGAGACCCGCAGGGGTCCACAGTTAGAGCCCAATTGAAACGAGACACCTGTACGTTTTTGACCCTAGGACCCCTGCACTGTATGAGAGGTGTTTAAAGTACTGCCTGACTGAAATGATACTCCTGGGAGTGTTTAACTATTTAGTGCTGGCCAGGAATTTCTTACCCCTGTTCGTGCATGTGAATAACACAAGGACTAATTTTCAAAATGTAAGCCTATATTGATGATATTCTTTCTATTTCCATGCAGAGGCTGTACTTAAAACCCTGACTGTGCATGTAAATAACACATATAGTAATCTTCAAAATGTTGATAATTTTGTAGTGTTTGCTTTGCTTTAATGTCACTGGTGTCCTTTAAACCCATGTGCATGTGAGTAACATAGTGACATAGCAACATATTCAAAATATACAGTATATCGACGATGATGATTATGTAGTGTTTTACTTTAATGCAGATGTTGTCTTCGTGGTCAATGGGCGGTGGTTCCTCCTCAGGTGCCTTCTTGACTGAGGTGCAGTTCTGCTCTTTCTTCCGTTTGCGGTTGAGCAGGCTCTTGGCCTGAAGCTGGCACGAATACTGAGAAAGAGGACACCACCACACAGTCAGTGACTCCATCCACGGGGAATATGAAGGTTATTCAGTTTTAAAGGCAGACAAATTCTGGGACAGGAACACAAGCACTATGGTACTCACTACTGACTTGATGTTGTTCTGGTTATTGGCTGGAGCTGGGGTGGTGGGGTTGTAGGGTTCGGACTCAGTTTCGATCTCTTCGGCACCGAAGAATTCGCTGAGTTTCTGAACACTGACAGAGTCAGATAAGGTGAGAATCACAGTTCTGGTATCATATGCCACATGTATGAGGAAGAGGGATATGTGTATCTACTGTATATGTTTTCACATCCGAAAGTGAAACCCTGTAAAACTGTATACTGTGACCATCCATGTTGTACGTAGGCTGAACCTTACAAACATATGTTGAACCTTACTCACACTACAACTTATACACACACCATATTATACCCTAAATAGAAATGAAATTGTGAATGAAAATGTAATAAAAAAGTGACCTATAAATCCGGACATGACTTTACCTCTATATTATTCGCTATATTTAGCATGTGCCTTGATGACAGACTTCTGAGACATCCTTGGTAACTTTAGTGAATACCCCATATATGATACTGTACGTTAGACTTATAATTTATGGAGGACTGGACACCAGATATAACCATGCCTCAGAGCCACCCTTAGCCTTCTCTCTCTCTCTCTCTCTCTCTCTCTCTCTCTCTCTCTCTCTCTCTCTCTCTCTCTCTCTCTCTCTCTCTCTCTTTGGGGTCACGGGCTTGGCAATACCTCACTTCACACTTTACTTTACTCATACTTGTAGCAAGACAGCTGTAATTTTAATATCTGAAACTATTCTCTACATTTATGAACATGATCAAAATGTTTGGCAAAGCAACATAATGCAGACAGTTTAAATAAATTAAACTCGTCTGCCTCGAAGTACTCGAGTAATATTTCTGACTAATGGTTTAGCTCTGTTTGCTGAATGGCATGCGCTTAGAAATACGAGAGCCCCAGTTGTGATGCTGATGTTCCTGCCAAATGAGAGCAGCTGCTTTCAAGTGTGAGGAACTGGCAGGGCCTCGACCTCTTAAATTCCCTGTCTGTCTCTCTCCCCCTTTCACACAGCCACACTGTCACACATGCATGGACACGCACGCACACACACTTGCACGCGCGCACGCAGCCACGCACACACACACACGCACATACATACAAACACACACACACACACACACACACACACACACACACACACACACACACACACACACACACACACACACACACACACACACACACACACACACACACACACATACACACACACGGATGATTAAATGGACCTCAATATCCTAGTCAACAGCTTATGAGAGCCCCCTTTTCCTAGTTGTTATGTTTAATGGAACACTTTTGTATGTAGTAAAGAAATCAGTACTGTCATCAGGTCGTCGCGGCGAATCAAATGGAATGATACAGTTGTGTTGTTGATTTGATTGGCCACTGTAGGCAAAATTCGTTTCTCATTTGATTAATATTAAACTTTGAATATCCTGTTCGCTTGCCTTCACCTCCATCATTGGAATGAATGGCAAAGTTTGCATCGCTTGGCCAAATTCATGTGTCTGTGTCCCTGATGTAAAACTAATGTAAATGGCTGTTAAGACAATAGGCTGTTCACCTGACCAGGGCCTTGACTGTGGAGCGCAGCACGCTGGAGAGCAGGAAGAGGGGCGTGACCAGGATGTGGAAGAGGGACAGGGAGGCGAAAGCCACATCTGGGGACAGCTCGTTGTTGGCCGAGATGTAGATGTGGACTATAAATGTCTTCAAGACAAAAGATAGTGATAAGTACAGTGTATGAATCGTGAACATAGAATTGGCAAACATTAAGACATAGGATCATGTCAATATGCATATTGCTACATGTTTTATCCAAATGAAGAAGAGAATTTTAGCAATTTTAGCATTTAGAAATTTAGCTTGATCTACAATATGTGTGTACTTACTGTCAGAACTGCCACAATGGGAATGGCTGCATTTAGGAAAACTGAAAAACAAAATAGAATAAATGTTAAACATTTTTTAAAGGCATACTGACATTATCTTGTGCTCTGAAGAGTTGAAAGAGGAGGAGCAGTAAAGTGTTTATTTATAGCATTAGATACTGAGTGAGGTAAAACCTAGAGGAGGTGGGAGAGTTGTATGCTACTTAGATTCTGCCTATGATGCAGTACATCTAGATGAGGAGGAGGAAGAGGGTGTTTGTTAGATGACGACTGAGATAAAAGGAGTTGGCAGTGGCACATATTTGTTAGATACAGACCGACATGCAGTGGAAATTGGGAGGAGTGTATTTGTTAGATTGCAGGCAGACTGAGATTTCCACTTGGTACTGAAAGCACAGAGCAAAGCCAGGATAAGACAGCTGAGCAGATACGGATGTGGATGAGGATGAGGATGAGGATGAGGATGATGATGAGCATGAGGATGAGGATGAGGATGAGGATGTGTTTACATGTCTGGTTGAGTAATCAACGTGGGCTTACTGGACACCGAGGTGTAGAGGGCGAAGGCCCGCAGGCTGGTCAGCTCTTTGGTGCGCATCTCCTCGATGCTGTCTCGGAAGATGTTCTCCCAGGCGTACAGCTTCAGCAGCTTGATCCCTCGCAGCAGCTCGTTGGTCTTTTTCAGACGCTCGCTCGTGTACTCCTGTCAAGAAGAGAGGAGGGCAAAAGGTCACGTTGTAGAAGATCCCTTCACCCATCCCTTCCAGCTGTTCTGCAGTATGACACTACAGTACAACTCCAGCCTCCAACTAACATCAATATTCATACAGTACAATGTCTTAGAAAGGCCCTGTTTGGGTAGGTCACAGCAGTCACTGAGTGGATATGAAAGCCACAACAGAGCAGAATTTCTCTTTGAAAGACAAGACTGTACTATTGAACACATTCAGCTGTTACCTACTATAAGCCTGGGAAAGGCAGGTTCTAGCACTTACAAATAAACTGTGCATTCCAAATGTGAAATGAAACCCAAGTGTTTTCCATTTCTAATATGTACAGTATCTCAGTCACATCTTTATGCTTGGGCTCGTACACGCGTGTAGAGCAACCAAGTCAGGTCAAATACATCTTTATTTTCTCCCTAGGTCGAAATTTGTCTTGCAGTCAGCCAAACACACATTATCAGAGTGAGTATGCATGAGAGCCTAGGGCAGGGCTATTCAAATGGCGGCCCTGGGGCCAGATGCAGCCCTTGAACTGCAAGGCTCTGGCCCCCCACGAGGTCAGAACAAAATGGAAACTTTTAGAGATATAAGTATGGGTTCCGTATTGAGCCGAAACAGGGAAGGAAATGCAGGAAATTACATCTAAGAAATGCAAAATTTTCTGGTGGAAGGCCCCAAACCCCCCGCCTCAATGAAATGTCCCGTATTTCTTACATTGACAGTTGGCAACCATAATACATATTCCATGTTCGGCCCCTTTGATGGGAGAAATTCAAAAAACTGGCCCTCGGTGACATTTAATTGAATAGCCCTGGCCTAGGGTGTGAACTTACGAAGGTGGTCTTCTGCGCGCTGGAGAGCTGTGTGGCCAGCAGGTACTGCACTGGGGCCAGCAGCATGATGACCGTGGCCCCTATCAGCGCACTCAGACCCAGGAAGTAGTAGAGGAGGAAGACCCCAATCACCACCTGAGGAGAGGAGAGGAGAGGAGAAGAGAGGAGAGGGGAGAGGAGAGAGGAGAGGATAGAACAGGAGGGGAGAGGAGAGGAGAGGAGAAGAGAGGAGAGGGGAGAGGAGAGGAGAGGAGGGGAGAGGAGAAGAGAGGAGAGGAGGGGAGAGGACAAGAGAGAGGAGAGGAGAGGAGAGGAGAGGAGAGGAGGGGAGAGGAGAGGAGGAAGAGGAAGAGGAGGAGGAGAGGAGAGGAGAGGAGTGGAGAGGAGAGCAGGAGGAGGAGAGAAGGAGAGGAGGAGATGGGGAGAGGAGGAGGAGAAGGAGGGAGGGAGAGGAGAGGGAGAGAGGAGAGGAGAGGAGTGGAGAGGAGAGAGAGCAGAGCAGGAGATGAGATGAGAGGAGAGGAGAGAAGAGGAGGAAGAGGAGAGGAGAGGAAGGGAGGGGAGGAGGGATACAGGAGAGGAGGGAGAGGAGAGGAGAGGAGAGAGGAGAGGAGCAGGAGAGGAGAGGAGAGGAGAGAGGAGGGAGGGAGAGAGAGAGAGGAGAGAGAGATGAGAGGAGAGGGAGGGGGGGGGGAAGATAGGAGAGGAGTGGAGTGGAGAGGGAGAGGAGAGGAGAGGAGAGATAGAGAAGAGAAGAGGAAGATGAAGAGGATAAGGGGTAGGGGAGAGGACCCCCGAGAATAGGAGAGGAGAGGAGAGGAGGAAGAGGAGAAGAGATGAGAACAGAAGAGGAAGAGGAGAGGAGAGGAGAGGAAGAGGTCAAGGAGAGGACAGGAGAGGAGAGAGGAGAGGAGAGGATAAGAAGAGGAGAGAAGAGAAGAGGAGAGGAGAGGAGAGGAGAGGAGAGGAGAGGAGAGAGGAGAGGATGAGGAGGGGAGAGGAGAGGAGAAGAGAAGAGAAGAGAAGAGAAGAGAAGAGAAGAGAAGATGAGAAGAGGAGGAAGGAGAGGAGGGGAGAGAGGAGAGGAGAGAGCAAGAGGAGTGGAGAGGATGAGAGGAGAAGAGACCAGACGAGGAGAGGAGAGAGGAGAGGAGAGGAGAGGAGAGGAGAGGAGAGGAGAGGAGAGGAGGGGGAGAGGGAGAGGAGGAGGGAGAGGAGAGGAGAGGAGAGGAGAGGAAGAGAAGTGAAAGAAGAACGAACGGGAGAGGAAGAGGAGAGAGAGGAGAAGAGATGAGAGAGTGTGGAGGAGAGGGGAGAGGAGGAGTGGGAGGAGGAGAGGGAGACGAGAGGACGAGGAGAGGAGCGAGGAGAGGAGGGGAGGGAGAGGGAGAGGAGAGCGGAGAGAGAGAGAGGGGAGCGGACAGGAGAGAGGTGAGATGAGAGGAGAGAGGAGAGGGAGAGGAGAGGAGAGGAGAGGAGAAAGGAGGAGAGGAAAGGAGAGGAGAGGAGAGGAGAGGAGAGGAGAGGAGGGAGAGGAGAGGAGAGGAGAGAGAGGAGAGGAGAGGAGAGGAGAGAGGAGAGGAGGAGAGGAGAGGAGAGGAGAGGAGAGGGGAGAGAAGAGGAGAGGAGTGGAGTGGAGAGGAGAGGAGAGGAGAGGAGAGGAGAGGAGAGAAGAGAAGAGAAGAGAAGAGGAAAGGGGAGGAGAGGAGAGGAGAGGAGAGGAGAGGAGAGAGGAGGAGAGGAGAAGAGATGAGAACAGAAGAGAAGAGGAGAGGAGAGGAGAGGAGAGGACAGGAGAGGACAGGAAAGGAGAGGAGAGGAGAGGAGAGGAGAGGACAGGAGAGGACAGGAAAGGAGAGAGGAGAGGAGAGGATGAGAGAGGAGAGAAGAGAAGAGGAGAGGAGAGGAGAGGAGAGGAGAGGAGAGGAGAGGAGAGAGGAGGGGAGAGGAGAGGAGAGAAGAGAAGAGAAGAGAAGAGAAGAGAAGAGAAGAGAAGAGAAGAGAAGAGGAGAGGAGAGGAGAGGAGGGGAGAGAGGAGAGGAGAGAGCAGAGGAGAGGAGAGGAGAGGAGAGAAGAGGAGAGGAGAGGAGAGAGAAGAGGAGAGGAGAGGAGAGCAGAGAAGAGGAGAGGAGAGGAGAGGAGAGGAGAGGAGAGGAGGGGAGGGGAGGGGAGAGGAGAGGAGAGGAGAGGATAGCAGAGCAGAGGAGAGGAGAGGAGAGGAGAGGAGAGGAGAGGAGAGGGCTTACACATTAATCCCCAAGGTACTGTAGATCTTACAAAACCAGCTATGGTTATCAATTTCCCATGAGTTTTGACAATCCTGTTTTTATCAGTAATCTTCAGTGAAAAGACACATATCTGAAAATAAAACACCATTCCTGATTTTTACATCCTAACATCACACAACTCGCCTACCACAGTAGAACATTAGTTAATTCAGTCACTGACAGGTGACTAGTGTTCATTCAGTCACTAACAGACATTCAGTTTGTGATATCTTACTTGAACCGGCATGGCACACAGGTTGGGGCAGAGGAAGAAGAACCACATCAGCTGGTTGCAGTCTACGGCCAACAGGTTATTGATCTGGCCCACCGTCATGTCCCCCATGGACAGGTTGGAAGTGCAGAGACGCATGATCTTGTTGTAGATCTTTGCCTGAAAAGAGAATTTATACAATTATCAGTCAATGTTACGCAGATATCAGAGACTAACAGGGACTGGAAGATGCTAGCTGATTGAAATGTTGTGACACCAAGCAATTCCTACAATACAGTACATCCCTATCACAATATGGTTCAGATAACCTACATAGGCTCTGTCTCAATGCCCAGTGTTCTAGCCTTGCCAGGACGTGAAACGCCCAGTGATTGGATAGTCTTTGGTGAACTCCGCAGAGTATCCAATCACCAGGTGTGTCACGTCCTAGCAAGGCTAGAACACTTGACATTGAGAAGTAGCCTTAGCCTATTGGAAAAGATACCTGCATGGCCCCTCGGAGTTTAATCCCGGTCTCTATGGCGACATAGTAGGATGCCTGGAGGAAGGTTCTCTGGAGCAGCAGGGCCAGGAACAGCAACACGGCCAGGACATAGGAGTTGGCCAGGAAGGCCTGAGAGGAGATGAAGTGGACCCCCAGCAGCCGCACCTGGGACACACACCAGCAGCACAGCAGAGGAGGGTTTGAATTGATAAACACGTGTAGATAGATAGATAGATAGATAGATAGATAGATAGATAGATAGATAGATAGATAGATAGATAGATAGATAGATAGATAGATAGATAGATAGATAGATAGATAGATAGATAGATAGATAGATAGATTGATTGATAGATTGATAGATTGATATATTGATAGATACAGTGTGTTAATTATATTATTTGAATGATTTCGTGCACATGAAAGAGAGGTTTAGAAAGTGTCTACCTTTGTCCCTGATGGTTTTGCCTACACTTCTGTATTTTGTATTATTCATTTTCTGTTATTTACGTGTTATTTTCTGTGTGAACAGAGTTTGGATTTCATGAAAAGTAAACAATATGAATAATTAATATTATTTTATATGATAACATGCATACTTCATATGCAATGTCTTCGGTGACTTACAACTTTGCGTTACAAGACCAAATGAAACACAACATAACCTAAAGGCCTATATGACCTATTAAACCCCAGGGTGTTGCTACACCACTCAGCAATGTAAGCAATGAAACTAGTCATGCTTATCCTGATCTTCCCAAGTTCTACATGCTTTATGTGTGCACATCTATGATGTATGAAGAAATGTCACTTTAGCCTGGGAAATGGACAGACCGTGCCATAGCACATTTTACACCCTGGAAATGTTACAATTAACTGGTTCTCTTCAAAGATTCAAAGGTTTGTGTTTACATTTGTTGTTCACATTTCGAGGTTTGCATTTAAGATGTTGACGTTGACATTTGTGATATTTGTTTTGGAAGGCTCCTGCATTTACACTGGAAACAGGATGAAAATGGCAGCTCCTCATGTACTCATGAATGAATCAAGAAGTGTACATGTGCGGTGGGGTTGTAAGTGGACTAAGGCGTCATATCTTCCAGTCCTTACACATCTCTCCCTCCCACCAATTTCGTGTAAAATTCTCTGTCAATAGTCAAAAAGGCATAAAAAGCCACAAAATCTGTAAAAACAGAGGTTTACAGTAGGTTAGGTTAGGTTAGGTTTCTTTATGGATCTCCACAAAGGAGAGATTTGTCTAGGAGACAGGGAGGTTGCAGCATCATACAACACATAAGAGGACAACACCAACAAAACAAAACAGACAAAAATAAAATGTAGGCCTAATGTACAGAAACACTGGATGTCCTAACCCACTGCCCCTGTCCCATCAAGTTCATACCATCCCATCCCCCCCCACACACATACACACACACACACACACACACACACACACACACACACACACACACACACACACACACACACACACACACACACACACACACACACACACATGCACACACGCACACACACACAATACCATCCCATCATCCAACCTAATCCAAAACACACATTGACCCTATAATAAATATCTAGATTACATTCATTTCATAATTTAATCGAAGAAAAATAAAATAAACAAAGATACATTAAGTCATGGATGCTCCCATCCTACACAGTGCACCTTTAAAAACATAGGTTTACATGAGTTAACTTGTTTTACCACAGCGCTCCTACTGTATGCTTACCGGGTACTGGATGGTGATGTTCTCCTTGGCTATCTGATAGACGATGCCCGATATGCAGAGGGGCCCCGCAAAGCCCAGCAGGTCGGCCATGAAGCGGAACGTGATGCTCAGAAGCAGAGACCTCCCGAACGCCTGCTGGATGGCCCTCCACACCCACTGGGGGCCACGGGGCGCAGGACCGCCATCTTTCTGCACGGAGGAGAACAACAACCAGTGAGGCCAGTGGAAATATAGTAAAACATGGGTAGAGGGATAGAGATAGTATGTACTTACAGTAAAATGCATTTTAAGTCACCATCGCTGTATGATACAGTGGATTTGTTATAGCTTGCGTGTCCATGTATGTGTGTAGCTGTTAATGATAGAATGTACTGTAAAGGAAATTGTATGTTTGTTCCATTTTACAGGAGTTGGAGAAAGGGAACCAGAGAAAGTAAGCTGGCCAGTCGGTGGGATGGAGGTCAGGCATTAAAGGGAATATAAAGGGTCATGCGGGGTAAAAGACTATAAAGCCTTGCTTTACATAAATCTGCTCATCACCACACCAGATTAACCAGCAGACTCTCATGGAGGTCAATCGGTCTAGCTGATCTCTGCCTATGTGAGCTGTCTCTGTTGCATATATCACTGGACAATTTTGGGTGCTGTAGAGCAAAAGACATTTTAAAACACTGTTTTTAATGTATTTTTGTGTGTTCACGCACTGTACGTGTATATTTGTAGCTGCTAAGAACAACATGTATATGAAATATGTGTTTTACAGGTGTTTGAGGAAGGTCCACACAGACAAGAGTTCAAGTCAAGGATGTGTACATAGCGACACTTTTGTGTCACATGCAATGAAATAGAAGTGAGAAGGGAAGGAATGGGAAGCGTAAAAGTGTGAATAAGGGGTTGGGGAGTGGAGTGTGGTGTGGTGTTGTGTGTGTTCCTTATAGAATAAAAGTCCATGCAACTAAAATGATATGGAAAAGACCCAAACACTGTTTTTGTCTGTGTGTGTGCTTGCAGGCAAAAAAAACCTCATTGGCATTGTTGATCAGGGGGGTGAGTACTGTATGTCTGCTTTGTTTGTCCGGCTGTGCGGCGTAGTGAGTGAGTGAGTGAGTGACTTTATAATCCTGGACGGCATCTGGTGGCTCTTGAGGGGAATGGAATGGAATACCCCTGGGGGATCAGGTTGGGTGAGGAGATGACGCAGCGCTTTCAGACTATTTTTAATCTCATGCTGTTTACGTGGATCAATGCTGGGATGGCAAAATATTGAGAATAAAAAAGTGTTTTTTTTGTGTTGTTCCAGTGTCTAGTGATGCCTAGTGGCTCTGTAATTACATTTTTTTGTGCATGTATGAAATTGTGTCTACCAAGTACAGGTGTCTATGTGTCTAATATATATGACAATCCCATAACAATGGACATGAAATCCCTTGAGTATGGGCACTGGCAGTGTGTAATACCACTCGCTTTCATACTTCGCCAAGACATTAACTGCAAACTGTTCGACCTCAAAGGTCGTTGTCCCACTTATCTCTTGTTAGGGTAGGGTATTTTTTTGCATGTATTACTGTCTGTAAAGTTTTAGGAATCATGCCAGCTGCACCAGAATCTAGCGACCAAGTTAGACGCTTCTCTATTGGACGTGTCTAACTTAGATGCGTGTTGAATCTTGGTTTGGAATGCTGATGGTCGGTGTTTAATTTATGGTAGAACATGCACATGATTCCTAGAATATTATCCCTTAGATACATTCCAGCATTCCAACGAAGATTCTACACCCGTCTAAGTTAGAAGCTTGACAGGTTCAACAAAATTAATATTCACCCCATCAGGCAATCAGAAAAAGAGAATTCCTTAAGGGAGATAAAGATTAATATTTTAAAGCTTGAAGGCCTCAAAGGCTTTTTGCATAGGCGCTGGTAGCTGTTGATGCTGTGTATTTCTATGGTCAGCTTCCTAACTACAGCATAGTGCATTTAAAATCTTAACACATCCATAACCTTGAAGGCCTCTAAGGCCTTGCATACCGTACATGTAGGTGCTGGTAGTTGGTTATGGCTACTGTAGGCCTATACCAGGGATGGGCAACTGGAGGCCCGGGGGCCACATGCGGCCCGCCTCCTCACTCGATGTGGCCCATAGTTAAAACATAATTAAAGAAATAAAATAAATAATGACCAGATTTTTAAACACACTACTGAATTAATCTATTGTAATGATACTGTAAGCCGATACAGAACACTCAAATTCCTTCCTAACAATATCGGCAGTCAGTGAGCAACCATCTGCACCTCGAACTCTGTGAGTTGCAGTCCGATCCCTGGTCATGTGGCCCTCTGATGGTGGCGATGAAAAACTGTGGCCCTCTTTATCATGAAAGTTGCCCATCCCTGGCCTATACTGTATGCAGTAGTAGGCCTATGATACTATAATATTATGTTATTATTCTCTCTATATATTTTGGCAATATTGATTATAAGGCTTTGTGAAGACACTGGTCATTGGTGGTGCCGTGCCGTGCATGGTGATGGTCAGCTTCCTAACTATACTGTAACCTATAAAAAACCTTAACACGTTTCAAACCTTGAAGGTCTCGAAGGCTTTGCGCAGGCGCTGGTAGTTGGTGATGGCGCGCACGGCGATGGGCAGCTTGCCGATGATCTTGAGGTCGATGGGCCGCTTGTGGGCCGAGGTGATGAAGTGGTTCATCCACCAGTAGGTGCTCTTGGACAGCAGGTTGACGAAGGGCTGCAGGAAGCGCACGCCCAGATCCTGCAGGTCAACTGGGGGCTTGGCCTCGGGAGGCTGGGTGAAACACATGTACCGCTACAGGAACGGCGGGGGGAAAAACACAACACAACAACAACAACATTCATTTAGAAGATGGATACATTGTGCTGTACTGTAAAAAGGATTTAAAATAGTTGCATTGGATATTTGAGTTTGGGTGAAACACATGTACCGCTACAGGAACGGCAAAAAAACCCACATCAGACAACAACAACATTCATTTAGAAGATGGATACATTGTGCTGTACTGTTAAAGGGATTTAAATTAGTTGCATTGGATATTTGAGTTTGGGTGAAACACATGTACCGCTACAGGAACGGCAAAAAACCCACATCAGACAACAACAACATTCATTTAGAAGATGGATACATTGTGCCGTACTGTAAAAGGGATTTAAAATAGTTGCGTTGGATATTTGAGTCTCTTATCTCTGAGGATGGACATGAGCTAGGGGCTTAGGGCTCTGGGGGGTATTCATGACAAAAGCTGAACATATAAGCTCTGTTCTGTTCTCTGTTATCTGTTCTGTATGTTCCCATGCATGACTGAGTTGTTTGCCTCCGGCACTACATTTCTCTGCAAAGTGTTGTCCTCACTGTACAAGATGACATACAGCAGGTTAGGAGAGCAAGCACTTTAGCTTGTCTGTGCTGTGTCTAAGAAATGAGTATAATATACAGTAGTAATAGCGTATATATTACAAGAACCTACAAACACACAATCACTAACATATCATTTTCAGTAAATTAAATACATATCGATGAGATGCACACACATAACGTATGTACACACACACAGACACAGACACAGACACAGACACAGACACAGACACAGACACAGACACAGACACAGACACAGACACAGACACACACACACACACACACACACACACACAAACACACATAGATAATTGATAAAACCATCAAATACGGTAAAATTGTGTGGAAATAAGGCATATACTGTAAATACACAAGGCATTATTTGCCAAGACAGTAATCTTCCTCGTTCTAGTCCCTGTTCCCCGGAGTGGGGCCAGTGTGGGTCAGATGCAGAGAGAGTGAGAGAGTGAGAGAGACAGAGAGAGGGGGAGAGAGAGAGACAGAGGGAGAGAGAGAGGGGGGGGGTGAGAGAGAGAGAGAGAGAGCATGGCTTGGCTGCAGGCTTGTGTCCTCAACAGATGGTCTGTCGACCCCGCCGGGCTCAGTACAGCAGCCATCTAGTCAGTACAGCTCAGCAAGTGACAAAAGAAACACAGCGCAGAGGCAGGCAGTCCCCTCTCGTCCCCTCCGTCATCAAAGAATACATACAGCACATTATACGCCACCAGCGCTCTCAGCTAAACGGCTTTACAGGAAGTAGGGATTTGCTGTTTTTCACATTCGTTGTGTGGACGACAGCAGCTGTAACATTCGCCGCAAACACTAGTCAGCAGCGTCAGAAACGCACAGCGAGTCATCACCCCACCTCTACTCTACTCTACCCCTCACCAGCCCCTGTGCTGCCTTTAGCTGCGAGGCAACGGCCAGGACAGGCCGAGCTGCCGCTGCTGCTGCTGCTACATCTGCGTAATCCCTCGTGCGCCATTGCGTAACGGAGCGGATGATGTTGGGAGCCTGACGCTATGCTGCTCTGCTTTGCTTTGTTGATATGCTGTCTCTCCCCTTTCTTCTTTTTATTCAGGAGCGTGTTGGCTCGGCTAGGAACTTTGCATAAGATGCCGGGGAAAATTGCGGCAAATGCAATAAAGTTTGGCTGAAGAGTCGTGATAATATATGCTAAGAAGTATGGATTTGACTACATACTGTATCATGCAGTTAATTCTTTGAAGAGTGCATGCACGTTGCTGCTGTCACTCAACATCATATGCACGAATGTGTGCATACTTACCATCAAACCTATACATAATGATGGAAACCGCCATGCGCTGCCACACACACACAACCTCTCTTCACCCACACAGCCCTGCATGCACACGCACGCACACTCACACAAATGTCACAAATGGATTTCGTGTAAAGCTTTGGGGTCATTCCATGCCAATTGAGCAAATCTCCTAACACACACAGACAGACACGCACACACTTCTTAAAGCAGCGCTTCAAACCATATTAAAAAATATTTTCATCCATACAAACACGCACACAGGAGAGCTGTGTTGTTTACAGGTATGAATTTGGCTACATATTGGTGCACTTAATTCTGAGAAGAATTTCGTAAAGCTGTTATTTCTACACTAACAATAATCCTATCTATCCACACAAGCACACATACAGTGATTATTAAGTACATTCAGGGCCGCTGACAGCTTTAACCAGGCCCGGGACAAAGTCATTTGAAATGGCCCCCCAATCAATAAATACAATGTAATGTGGAGTACATTCTGGGGCCCCTCTTTCCTGGGACAACAGACCCCTTTGTCCCCCCTTGTCGGCTTCCCTGAGTACATTCATGATGCATCGTGTAGTTCCATATTGCAGTGCTGACCAAGAGCCAGCCAGCCATTCCCCATTTCCCCATGTCCCCCAGCACAGCAGTGCCCCCCCAGGGTCCCCCAGCTCACCCGGGCCAGCACCACGTTGACCTCCACGGCCAGCAGAAGTCCGTAGATGAGGGCTAGCAGCCCGGTGATGCAGAAGCGCAGCTGGCCCAGACTAATGCCATGCGCGTCATACTTGGCAAACTTGATGGTCTTAGTCACAAACGCCAAGATCCAATAGACCAGCAAGGCTTAGGGAGACAAAAAAAGTATACACAAGCCAGCCAGCCAGAAGTCATGAACAGTCATCAAGCATCATGCAGGAGCAAAACATCTGGCAAAGTGCTAAAAAGTTTGAAGTAGACTTGCATTACAGTTGCAGAAAACTGGATAGTATTTAACCATGAATAGTACTAAATCAATGAGCAGGCTATATGGAGATACTGCTGTCATAATAATACAGTCCTTCCTAAACAATGCCATGTGAGCATGCCAGGACATGTAATTACATTTGTGCATTAGTGTTAAGTTGTTAATTTTGTATGCAATATTTTATGCCATGCGATAGTGTGAGGGCAACAGAAAACATTATTTCTAAATTGATAAAAAAATTGAAGGTTATGTTGGTTTAATTAAGTTAATTTCACAAGTGGTGTGGAGATTTGTAAGGATACTTTACCAAAAAGTAGCTTGGGGAAGTTGGATGTTTCGATGTTGTGATAGTAGATGATGGAAGTGATGGCTGCTAGGAAGGCCAGGCTTGGAGGCATGAAGAGATGCAGGTGCCAAGACTGGCTAAACCTGTAGGAAGCAAGAGACAGCACACAGGCAAATTATGATGATATGCTTCATAATAATCACGCACACTGTCGAAAATCCGGCGAGTCCACTCACTTCGCATAAGCTGAGGACGTTTGGTGACATTAGTGACCAAATGATTGGTCAAAGTTGCAGGAAATCGCTGTGATTTTTTAAAGTTGCAACACTGAAGTTCCAAAAAAGTGGCAAATTGCAAATTCATGTTCATACTGTTATTGTTGTAGTCAGTGTACCAATAGCTTGGGCCCGCTCATTCAGTATTTTCTGAGGAAAAGCACACAATTCCATGACATAGTCAATCTTTTGACGCTGGCTATCTGTGATACTCATTGAGAGTAAATAGAATGGAGGCCAAAATTCTATTTCATTGTTGAAGCCAAGTTGGAGCCAAGGTTGGACCCAAAAAGACCAAAAAATGGCCAAATCCCATTCATTCCTATGAGAGACATAAAACCCTGTATCTCCCTTAAATGCCACTCCAGGGGGATAATTTTTCGCTCAACTAGTAGGTCCCCTTGCTCTCCAACTTACCAGGGTGGTGATTTTTTGTGGTGATGTTTTGTTTTAGAGAGATATTAAAAGTTAAATTGACCAATGAGCATCAGAACATGGTTTGATTTACCGTTAGAAGTCTTGTTGTTGTCCAATCAGCACCTGCGTTTGGCGTTGCTAAGGTGGAATGTAAGTTGGAATGTTCCCAAATCTGGCTTCAAAGCGTTGAATGGCAAATAGCGTTGATTTGGCGTCCATTCTATTTACTGTCAATGGTGATACTGTATTTCAAATCTCTGAGCCAATTAAAATTGAGCATTTCATTAGCTTGATGATGTGTGTTTTCTGGGAGTTCTGCCACTGGCCCAGCTGGTTGCTGAGTCAACGGAAACAGCTCTGGTTATAGCGTCAACCAGTAGTGTACAGAAGCATTTAAAAGAAACTGGTTAAGCCCGCCCTCTGATCACTAGGTTTACAACCAACTTTAGCAGACTGTGCATTTAATTGGAGATTGCCAGACTAGTGTTTTTTGTTTATTATTTTCTTCAATACATCAACTCAACCCTGCTCATCAATGTTCATCGCAGAAACCATGCGCAAATAACAAGTTTACATTGAGGTCAAGCAATCATCTGTGCTGTGAACATGGTGTGATCATATTTTTTTTTCCATGACCGACATCTCTGGGGGCTTGATCTTTCATTACCCCAGCAAGCGCTGTTGTCTTTACTCTATATAAGCCTTTAGCATAATCCCCTATGGCCATCCAAACCGTATGTGTGCATGTGTGTTTGTACTGTATGTACGTACGTATGTGGTGTTATCCATGTTTATGTATGTTTGTGTGTGTCCTTGTTCACCCGTGCGTGCATACGTGTCTGCATGCATACACGTGCGTGTGTGTGTGTGTGCCCGTTTATGTTTTGTGTTTCTAGGAGTGAGTGAGAGCGAAAAAGACAAAGGAATACAAACAGACGGAGAGAGAAAAACACAGGTAGTGCATGTTTGTGTATGTTTATGAAACAGAAACACATACAGTACACGTGCATGCATGTGTGCATGCATGTACAGTATGCATGCGTGTGTGTGTGTGTGTGTGTGTGTGTGTGTGTGTGTGTGTGTGTGTGTGTGTGTGTGTGTGTGTGTGTGTGTGTGTGTGTGTGTGTGTGTGTGTGTGTGTGTGTGTGTGTGTGTGTGTGTGTGTTTGCTCACACACTCATGTGTATGCGTATGTGTATCTGATGTGTATGTGTCTGTGTGTGTGTGTGTGTGTCAATGTGATGTCACCAGTATAATGCTACTGTAGTACAAACCCATCGGACACGATCCCCTCTGCGATCTCGCAGACCAGTACGAAGAGCAGGATGAAGGTGAGCAGCCAGCGCAGGTTGTGTCCGGGGAAGTGGAGCCAGGTGCTGTGGTGGATGTGGACCTTGGAGCTCTGGCTGCCCCAACCTGGAAAACAGTAGCACACACAGCAGCTGGTAACCCATTAGGACACGCAGTTATAATTTTGCTGTTACCACCATGCCAATGATCAAGGCGTAGTGCATTACTAAAGGCCCTGTGTTATGCCATAGTAGTGTAGTACTATGGTAGTTAACTTGTCAATGACTATTGAAAATGACAGTGTGCCAAAAGATGTATGGCGTGCATTCTGGGATTCAAGCCAAGATGCCAGTGTTGCCATTGCAGTATGCAAAATTCTGTAGTTTCTGCCTAAAGCTACAGCAATGCTGCCGTAAAACGGCAGCTTTTTTATAATGCAGTAAAATACAGTTGCATACACTGCACCGCATCACACACAGCAACTGTTTTCCAGTTGATGAGCAAGCTTGCTGTCATTGTTCAGGTGAGAAAAAAACAATATTTTTGTGTCCAAACATTGCATTTATTGCCTAAAACTGCAGTAATTCTACATTAAAGCTGCAATTTTCTAATGCAGTACAGCAGCAAAATACAGTAGCTGTCAGTCCAGTTGGCGAGAGAGCTGCTGTTGCCTTGCAAAGTTGCCTTGACTTGTTGTAACCCTTTCCTGTGTCCTGCGGATGTCCTTTATTTCAACTCTTAGTATATTGCTGAGAGTTAAGAGACATTATTATCCAGAGAGGCATTACGTGCGACTTATATGATCAATAAGCCTGCCCATCCTCCCTGTGACGCTATACCAAAAATTGAGACTACACTAGTCTGCCCACCCAGGCTATTTCTTCAAATTGCCCCCAGATTTGGCTTCCATTGAATATCATCACCACTCCCGTCATGGGCTTGCTGATCTCTCCACCAATGCTTTCATAACATTATGGACACAAAACCTTCCACTACCCTCTAGTTTTGTTGTATCTTTCTGTTGTACTTTTGTTGAGTCTTTGTATGCCTGAGTGTCTGTATTTGTTTTTTTTGTTTTCATGTTATACGATCTGTTAAGCGTCTTTGAGTGTCTAGAAAAGCTCTATACAAAAACCTATGTATTATTATTTTCACTATTGACTGAGTATTTCCAAAGACTCGATCGAAGCAGACGAGACACGGTAGTTCTTTCATTGATCCCTGTTGCATGGTAAGTCAGAGGAAAAAGTGGTCTGATTGTAGCTCTGGCCAACAGCATGCAGGAATTGGAGAGACGCAGGTTTAGCCCTGAGAGGACTCTGATATTATGGAGGCATGCCCAAATAGAAGCTTGGAAGATGGCCAGGCTACAATCCCATTACACGTCACAGAATTCTCTGATCTCTGACAGTCATTTCTTCTTCTGTTGGATAAATTGTGCAACACATTATGAAAGCATTATGAAAGTTTACAAATCCTACATCTGTTGTCAACAATAGTGATGCTTGGTACTTAGATGCTTAATACCTAAGAGAACCATGACCTTAACATCATGCTACCTTTAATCAAACACCATGTTCTGGTACTTTCGAAAAACATCTGACAAATTGCACTTGAACAACAGATTGACTGTGATTGAGGTTGAGGTTACTCAAATTACAAAATGATTCTACTGTTTCCCACTACTGCAAGGCAAGGCAATTTAATTTGTATAGCGCATTTCATACACAAATGCAGTGCAGTTCAATATGCTTAAAGATATGAGATATAGGGGAGTATAAAAAATATTTTAAAATTATAAAAGTGAAATAAATAATTGAGACATAAAATGGCAAGAAAAGGGGGAAAACATAAAAGCAAGAAATGAAAAAAACATCATTAAATAATTAGAATTAAAGACAAATGTCAAAATCAAAAGTCAATACTCTGGATTAATAAGGGAAAGCATCTGAGAACAGCTTTGTCTTGAGTTTATCTAACAACAGTAGGGGGCTAGGGGCACTTTTTCATAGTCTGGAAGCTAGTTCCAAAGCTACTGTAACTGCAGAGAATCAGCAACATGGGCAATGTTTATCTGGTCCCCTGCTTCAAAGCTTGATGATACGACTTAATCTTTGACAGATGGCCAGTTTGGAGACACACACACACACACACACACACACACACACACACACACACACACACACACACACACACACACACACACACACACACACACACACACACACACACACACACACACACACACAAACACACATGCACACGCACACGCGCACACACACACACACACACACACACACACACACACACACACACACACACACACACACACACACACACACACACACACACACACACACACACACACACACACACTTGCAGTTGTCATTTGTGAAGACTTTCATTCACTCACATTACAATATAACAGAATGCTAAACTGTGCCCAGACATAGTGTTTTTGGACTTTTAGTCTTTGCATTAACAAGAATATAACCAAGGAAACAGTGATAACCATCATTATGTCCTCACAAGTCACCATTTTGGACAACACACACACACACACACACACACACACACACACACACACACACACACACACACACACACACACACACACACACACACACACACACACACACACACACACACACTAGGGGTGGTACGGTTCACAAAATTCACGGTTCGGTTCATATCGTGGTGTTAAGGTCACGGTTTTCGGTTCTCTACGGTTCTTTTTTTTTAGTTCATGATAAATGGTGCACTGGCTAATAGAATCGGACTTATCACTAAATATCCTACATATGGTTTGCATAGGCTTATAATGTGAAAATGGTGTGATTTTAATTGTGTCATCCTCTGATTTGGTCTTATACGCTAATGTTTTAATCAGAGAGACTGGATAAGATACTCCTAGAATCTCTGTTTTACATATTTTTCTGGGCAGTACATGAATTGCGGTTTGCGATGGATTGCACGGTTCGGTTCGGTATGTGTGTGAATTGTACGGTTTCGGTTTTCGGTGCGGTTTGTGCCATCCCTAACACACACACACACACACACACACAGAGCAGGTCCAAATTGGTTCAAGTCAGTTTCAACTGGTTTGACCCGGTTTGAACAGGTTAAAACTATTTCAATGAATCATTTTACACCATTTTGAACGGCATTATACTTGTTTGTACCCGCTGTAACCAGTTTGAACAGGTTTGAACCGGATTTAACGACTTTTCAATTACTTTGATTGAAGCAGTTTGAACTGGTTTGAACATGATCAACCAGATTTCACAAATTTTCAGTGAACCAGTTTAAACCAGTTTGAACTGGATGCAACTGGTTTGAACAGCTTTGAACCGGACTGAACCAGTTTTCAATTAAACGGTTTAAAAAATCATACCATTTGAACTGGATTGAACCTGCTTATCGTCTGGAAACAGTGTGAACAGGTTTGAGCAGGATTTTACCAGTTTTCTATAGACCAAACTAATATGAACCAGACTGAAAAGTGTTAAGCACACACTCAGCGAAACCCACCGATGAAGAGGATGGGGAAGGTGCTGAAGAAGAGGAAGACGTGAGGTACCAGCCCCAGGGCATCCAGGAAGCAGCCGTTATTCAGCACGCCCTGGTCCACGTTGTATGCAGAGTGGTTGTCATTCCCACAGAAGGACAAGGTGGTGTTGGATATCCGTGTCTGGAAGGTGGAGGAAAAGAAGGCAGACAGAAGACCAGGCAAGGTTCAAGGAAGTTCATGTTTAGGTTAAAAGTAGACTTTCTTTGATGTACGCTATTCTGGTTTCACTCAGCGACGTCTCTGTTGAAACAGTATTGTCATCGAAATATTTATGTCAAAGTCTTACTCTGTTACTTAAGTCCCTCTGTAATGTCATAGCAATGTTGTTATAATGTACGGTAGTTGAGTTTTTTTCAGCAAAGACTGAATAGGCAGTAGCAGGCTCGACGATACTGGGACAGACTGGTAGGCAAAGTGGTAATCATTTCCACAGAGGAACAGGGGAATGTCTGGAGACAGCACACAGTAACAGTGATAATTATGCAGGGTAATTATTCAGTGTCAAGTCTTAGTCACATTCACAAGAACACAAGATGTCACTGTAATATGAAGTTGTTAAATGATCGTAAGAAGTACAGCGAAAAACTCACTAAAACTCTGAAGTAATACTAATAGAATTATGTTTACTCCACACAGGATTGTTTAACTGGCAGTGGTAACTACAAATAACATGGTGTATTCCAGCAGTCTTTACTACCGTGTAACGCAGTGTTTCTCAAAGTGGGGCGGAAGCCCCCCTAGGGGGTCGCAGAGGTATTGGAGGTGGGGCGCGTGAAGTCATTCAGCTTTGCCATTAAGTCAACACATTCACTTTACATTCACAATATATTCATTAATTTATTCACTAATTCTAATTTAGAGAACATCAAAGGTAGGCTATATACGTGTATATTAGGCTTTAATAAACTTTACTAAGGCCTATTTATTTGTATTTTCGTAACCATTTTGCTCGAGGGGGGGTGCAGACAGATACCCTTCCTCTGAAGGGGGGAATGGCAGAAAAAGATTGAGAAACACTGGTGTAACGGTTTAACAGTAATTTGGAGGACCACATGCAGTGTGGAGGGTGGGTGGTGTCAAATTTGACTCTGTAAGTTTTGACCTGACAATACATTACAATATAACAGAATGCTAAACTGTGCCCAGACATAGTGTTTTTGGACTTTTAGTCTTTGCATTAACAAGAACATAACCAAGGAAACAGTGATAACCATCATTATGTCCTCACAAGTCACCATTTTGGACAACACACACACACACACACACACACACACACACACACACACACACACACACACACACACACACACACACACACACACACACACACACACACACACACACACACACACACACACACACACACACACACACACACATTGTCAAATTTGACTCTGTAAGTTTTGACCTGACAGTCTCAAATGTACTGGGACTGGAAATGGAGAGAGGAAGACAGAAAGAGAGAATGAAAGAAAAAGAAACAGATGGATAAAAGTTCAGGTTAGAAGTAATTTTCCTTGAGGCGTCCCATTCTATTTTAATGGTAGAGGACGACACCGTGCTTATCATTGAAGGTAAGGGATGTGCTAGATATCCCTGCCTGGAGACGAAATTAGAGCATGAACTAGACTAAGATGAAGGACAATAAGGGCTATGTTTGGCTATGATTGGCAATTATTTGGCTATGATTATGTCCTCTTTTGAAAGTCGCTTTGGTTATAAAGTGTCTGCCAAATGTAATGTAATGTAAGGTAATAAAGGTGAGAAAGAAAGGAAAACAAAGACCAGGCAAGGTTGTGGGGAGTTCAAGTGAGAAGTAGACATTTTTCTTAGTGCTCTGCACCCTGTTCTGGTTTAATGGGCCAATTGTTCCTGCCGAGTACGCCCTGCAGGTAGAACTGTTCCCCTCAGAAGCAGCTAATCAGAGGGCAGCCATAACGGCTTCAGGTGAGGACAAACACACGAGTCTGAGCCAGTCTCTCTCTCTCTCTCTCTCTCTCTCTCTCTCTCTCTCTCTCTCTCTCTCTCGCTCGCTCGCTCTCAGAGCTGAATGGTGGTAGCATCAGAGAAAAAACAGGGGGAAAACACCTCCACACACACAATAGTAATGCCAGCATAGACATATCTGTGCAGAATTCATAGGTACATACAGCCGTGCACACAGACAGATTGAGATATGAACCGGCACACATACCCCGACACCCATGTACGCATGCACGCACGCACGCACGCACACACACACACACACACACACAAACACACACACCCTAATAGGGTAGGCCTACTTTTCGTTTTCTTTTTTACTGTCATGACACACAGTATACTACATAGACACAGCAGTGTGTACAGTACCTACTGTATGTGCACTCTGTTGCAGCTATGGTGATCGCATAGCATTAATCAAAAAGGGGTTAAGAGGACCATTTCCTTATTGATTAGGCCTACATGCCCTGCTTTAACAATATGCTGCCATGTGATAAATGCCATGATTTCCATTAAGTCCCTAGCTTGAAGGCTGCCAGTATCTCCAGCTGACATGTCCATTGGTAATCCTCACTCCGGGTTTACCATGTCAGCCATGTGTCTAGACTATTGGTGTACACACATGGGAGATAAGAATGGCCGCACGCAAACACTTGAACTGCTGAGTCTGCTATAGGATTCCTGGACAGTGGCAACTATGTGACTGTCACGCATGTGAACAGACAGTGCAGTGCCACCGCTACTGCTGCTGAGAGGCATCGGTAGTGTGGGGGATGACGAGGATGATGATGAGTAGGGATGCAAACGATTAATCGATTAATCGATCAATGCATTAATCGATTAAAAAACATTAATCGCAATTAATCGACAATTCAAGACCCAGGTGAAATGGGCATGTGAAAAGTGTATGTGAAGAGGGGTGTGAATAGTGGAAATATTTAAATCACCTTTGAATTAAAGAATTGAAAAAGAGTGAATTTAAATGTGGTATTTTATCTCAATTTGTAATTCAAATGTTCAGATTCAGTAGTTTTTTTCCGAGAAACATTGAGATTTCGGGGGAAAACGCTGCTTATCAATTAATCGTAAGTCGAGCGTTAAGGCTATCAACTAATGATTAATTAATTAATCGATAATTTGCATCCCTAATGATGAGTGAACTACAGTACACATGTGTATGGACACATGTCTGTTATGTGGCCTTTAGCAGTGCCCCAGCCCAGGGCACCTTCCACTACTACTGCTACTCACTATGCTGTCACTATGGGAATGTGCAGAAACTGTCACCATGATGTGTGGATGATGCACACACTGAACATAGGCTATATGCTCTTTTCTGTCACAAATACACACACACACACACGCGCGCACACACACACACACACACACACACACACACACACACACACACACACACACACACACACACACACACACACACACACACACACACACACACACACACACAAATGTATATAGGCTATCCTAAGTATTTTTTATATATATATTTGCATGTTAAACCAAAGCAGACTGTGTGTTCAGAGATATCTGCAGAAAATGCTATTCTTAATACTGAAAAAAATAAGGATGGGTTATATGGGATACCATGCAATATTAATACTGTGCAAATATTGTATAGCCTATCTGTTGCATCCGACTTTGCAAATAAATCTTGAAGCGGTATAAACGCGCGCCTACCACCATGCAAGTAGTAAGGTGTTCTCATCTATGGTTCACAGCAAGATTCCAGAATCTATTCACAATTACTTTTTTTCAAACAGTTTCATAAGCGACACTGATTACTGAACGTGAGCAGAATTTGGTTCTACATTGACATTAAATCTGATACCATTATTGTAATGCAAAACAAGACAATATTTAGTACTCACCGGCGGATATCGGTGCAACATTTTGCCCCGATAGTGGCATCCACTACGAACTCTCTCACGGTGTGAAAGACAGCTCTCCAAATGAATTTAGGCCTATATAGTAAAACAACAACATCCAACACGGTAGTGACGTCGCCGCGTAATTGCCAATTCTGGCTATCGTATTTTCTACATATCGGTGCAGCATGGGTAGGCTAAGCGATATTATGAAGTTTAAAATCCACAGCGTTCCAGTTCAGAATGCAAAAGTGCGCGCAAAATGTGGACTGGAGACAAGGCTGGTCGGGTTGTGCGCACTTGTGGAGAGAGGTAGGTGCGATGCTGAAAAGCCCTGAGCTGACTCTCTGTGCCTGGATTTGAAATCCTCATCTGCTTTGGTGGGCTTCCAAGGCTAGCACACATTATTAAACCGACCTAGGATTGAATGAACACGTGGTATTTTTTTGCACAGTGGTGGGACAGATTCACACAAACATACCACTGAATGAAAGAGGACTGGAATGACCTAATACACGTTACAAAAAAGACTGATCACTGAGATTGGTCAACAGCATGTTTCTCCGGAATTTACCACAACCATTTGATTGCACTGCATCCCAATGGATATTTCACTACATTATCCAACTGCCAGAGAAAGAGTTGCCGTTGGTTGATGGCTTCAACCTGAGGCTGTGCAACGAAAACTTTTACAGCAGGCTAGAATGTCAACTACTAGTTTATTTATTATGCTGTCTATAACGTAGAAATCCGAATCAAGACCGTACTAAGCCTAGTCATGTGACCTTACAGTAAGTTAATGGAATACTGCCACCTATTGGTGATAATATTTACCATCAACATAACAGAGTAGGCTAAATGCTGATGGCTTCTTATGACACCATGCACACCCTCGTCAAACTATTAGTAATAGCCTAGTAAAATATTTGCCCACATTGTTAGTTGGGTCATTTATAGAAGTTCCGTGACCGTGGAGAGGAAAGGTTCGTTTCTCACTGGATTTGTCATCTATAAAGGTTAAATAACAAAATGAGCCGGGGTGCCCCTCACAAAAATGTGGGGAAATTTTTGTAGAGCCCTATATCCAAAATGGCTGCTGCCAGCCAAGCGGGAAATTTACTTTTTAATGGTTTTGCCCACAGTGCTGCATAATAAATGGTTTTTGAGACTATTTGGGTCAATTCACAAATGATGTAGATTTATTGATTTGACCTATTTTTGACCTTCAAATTCAAGATGGCTGCCACTTTTGGCTCTTTAAATGTCAATTTTTCAAAATCGTCAGAGAGCCTTAATATTAGGCTCAAATGAAAGGTCTGCTGATACTGAGTTCAGTTATGGACAGTAAAATTACAAGTAGGCTATGCAGAAGTCATCTGAAAGGTAAAAAATATCAAGGGTTGTGGTTGATGAGAATTAAACTGCTGATTAGTCGGGTCATAATGTGAGGTTCCGTGACCATCCTCTGGCAAGGATGTTTTGATGATTGATTTGACCTCTATGGACCCTTTAGAAAAGATTTAGCCCCCATGTCCCTCCCAAAAATCCCGGCATTTTTTGCTAGAGAGGCAAATTCAAAATGGCGTCCAGCGGCATCTCTAAAAAAATAACTTTTGATCTGAATGACATAGAATCATGTATGAAGACACTTTTTCATACAAGTCAACCATGAGGATTCCAAATCTGACATCATTTTGATATACAACTTTGGTTTGACCGTGAAATTCAAGATGGCTGCCATCTAGAACAGTCGTTTTCAACCTTTTTAGGCCGTGACCCCCCAAAACAGTCATATTTTGACTGGGGACCCCTACTCCATTGGTGATGGTCTTTTAAATTGAGAGTCCTTACATTGACATCCCACCCCCCCAAAAGGGGATCTCAACCCACAGGTTGAGAACCACTGATCTAGTACATAGAACATTTCATAGGACATTTTCCAAGCATTCTTGCATAAAGAAGCTTGTTGAGGGACTCAAAGCAAGAGCTGCTGAAATGGACAGAAGTTCTCTCAAAAGTAGTGATAAGCCTGGTTCAAGACAGTCAACCTTAGCTCCCTGAGCTGCAAGAACACCATGTTGTTGAGGAACGTGTGGCCTTATTCACCTTATTCAACCTCAATGGCATATACAGGAAGATGCAAGGGAGCAAGGTCATCCAGAAGATCTCCGTCCAACCTATTGCGATTAAAGAACCCCATGTTGCTCTAATTGACATGGGCATGATCTGGAGGATGGCAACTCCATTGGACACAGGACGGCACGTCATACAAGTGGTTGGGCTGTGTCAAAAAGGTGTCATCCATCATCCTTGCCCGCCATTCTCATTCTCACCGTGTAATCAATGTCAATGATCCCTGCATCTCTGGTCCAGCATCTCTCTTCCTAATGNTACCGCCCAGCATGCCACAGCATAGGAAAGCACACTAGCCATGACAGACTGGTAGAAAATCTGCAGGAGTGCGTTGCAGACATAAATTATCTCAACTTCCTCAGGAAATAGAGCCTACTCTGCACTTTCTTTTAGACTGCGTGTGAATTTACTGACCAGTCTAATTTACTTTTCTGATGTACCCCCAGGTATTTGTAGGTGCAGACTGTTTTCACTGTCTCCCCCTCAAAAGATACAGGCACAAGGGGTGGGGTGGACCAACAGAAATCAACGACCATTTCCTTGGTTTTGGTGGTGTTCAACTGCAACTGGTTGGTCCCGCACTATCTAACAAAGTTCTGCACCAGGCCCCTGTACTCCCCCTCCTGCCCATCTTTAATACATCTCACAATGGCAGTGTCATTGTGAGATGAGCAGTTTGCGTTCACGAGACAGGTGATCTATGCACACAAGAAGAGTAGCACCATGGCTGAAGCCTCTGCTTCCAAGTGGAAGACCATGAAGACTTGAGAGTCTTTTATCCGTCTCCCTTCAGATGCAAACATCTTACGCCATCACGGCCTTCTTGACAACTACTTGGCGTACCTAGTGCGCCACTCCACACTGGCAGGCAAGGATGCTGGAGACACCTTTTGGACATAGTCCAACCAATTGTATGGTGTGGCGTCCTGTGTCTGCCAATCTTCTACTGATGGAGTTGCCATCCTCCAGATCATGCCCATGTCAATTAGAGAAACATAGGGTTCTTCAATCACAATATGTTGGAGGGAGATCTTCTGGATGAGCTTGTTCTTCTGCGTCTTCCTCTATATGCCATTGGGGTTGAATAAAGCCACACATTCCTCAACAACACAGTCTTCTAGCAGTTCTGAGAGCTTCACACGTTTGACTGTCTNCAACCAGGTTGATGGCTGCTTTGAGAGAACCATTTCAGCAGCTCTTGCCTTAAGTTCAAGTTTTCCACTATATCAGTGGCTTTCAACCTGTGGGTCGAGACCCTTTTTTTTGGGGGGGGGGGATAACGTAAGGACTCTCAAAGTAAACTACCATCACTGCATCTAAAGCTATCAACAAACAATGCTAAAACATTGGCCAAATTGTCAAATCATATTTAAAAAGCCAAACATTGTGAAAATTGCCTACCTACAAGCACACTACGCCTTATAATGTGAGGTATTGTATGCTTGTATATCAGCTATTTTCTCAATATCTATGTATGAGGAATGGAGCTACACAAATTGGGGGGTCCCCAGTCCAGTTTTGCAGGGTCACGGCCAAAAAAAGGTTGAAAACGACTGTTCTAGATGGCAGCCATCTTGAATTTCATGGTCAAAACAAAGTTGTATTATCAAAATGACGTCAGATTTGGAATCCTCAAGTGTCTTCATACATGATTTTAAGTCATTCAGATTAAAAGTTATTTCTTAGAGATGGCGCCGCGGACGCAATTTTGAATTTGCGTCTTTAGCAAAAAATGCCGGGATTTCTGGGAGGGACATGGGGGCTAAATCTTTTCTAAAGGGTCAAATCAATCATCAAAACATCCTTGCCAGAGGATGGTCACGGAACCTCACATCATGACCCGACTTATAAGCAGTTTAATTCTCATCAACCACAAACCTTGATATTTTTACCTTTCAGATGACTTCTGCATAGCCTACTTTACTGTCCATAACTGAACTCAGTATGAGCAGACCTTTCATTTGAGCCTAATATCAAAGCTCTCTGACGATTTTGAAAAATTGACATTTAAAGAGCCAAAAGTGGCAGCAATCTTGAATTTGAAGGTCAAAAATAGGTCAAATCAATAAATCTACATCATTTGTGAATTTCTTGACCCAAATAGTCTCAGAAACCATGTATTATGCAGCATTGTGCGCAAAACCATTAAAAAGCAAATTTCCAGCTTGGCTGGCAGCAGCCATTTTGGATATAGGGTTCTACAAAAATTTCCCCACATTTTTGTGAGGGGCACCCCGGCTCATTTTTTTATATAACCTGTATAGATGCCAAATCCAGTGAGAAACAAACCTTTCCTCTCCACGGTCACGGAACTTCTATAAATGACCCAACTTTGTAGTCCATTTGTTACAAGATCTTTGCTATTAGCCCTATGACTTGATGATTTCAAATGGAGACCTAGCCTACAATTTGGAATAACACTAAATCATTTAATCAACTGTTAATCACCACATGCACAACACTGAAACAAAAGTGTTTTATTCAGTGCACTTCCTGTCTTTAAAGTGTGCAGTGACACCAAGTGCCCTGGCTAACCGAGCCTGCGTGTACTGTAGTTGGTTCTTTGTTGCCAATGTAAAGGATCCTTCACAGACAAGTGCTTGTGGGAAAGAATGGGTGGGCAGCAATGTGTATCTAAACAGTTCACCTATCACTTGTGCCATCTGCCTTAGGCTCCCTCTCTCACAGTTTGAGGGCCCGAAAAATCAGCCATCACCGTCGGCCCCGGGGATACAAAGGCGACCCAGACACAGGCGCCAGCGCCGGTCGGCGAGTGAGACTGTACAACGGCCGGGTTTTTGAGTGTGTGTGTACCTTTGCCCTCGCACCCCTCAGACATTGAGTGGCTTTTATGAGGCGGGGGGACTGGGTGTTTAATGGAGAGGGGGTGGTGGTGGGGACGGAGAGATGGGGGGTGGGGTGGGTTGGTGGCTGGGGTGAGGGGTGGGTGTTTGTGGGGCTTGTGGGTGGTGGTGGTGGTGGTGGTGGAGCAGGGGGTCTTCCCTCCACTCTCATCCCCTCACTCTCACTCTCACCGGGGGCTCTCACAAAGACTCTCTATGCAGACTCTCTGCCTTGCTTCTCTGCAGGGTCCCACCGCCGGACTCCCCCCACTTCAGGTCGCGTTTCACCATTATGAAAAAAAAAAAAAACGGAGAGAAAGAAAGACAGAAAGAAAAAACGGATGCACAATGCAGGCGATGCACAAAAGGTGATGTGGGACACAGGAGGACCCCTGGGTCTCGCCGGAGTTTCTTTCCTTTTTTTTTTCAATCAAAGCCCTCTCTGTGGGAGTGCTTGCTTTATGTGTTTGCTCGGACATCAGGTCACTTCCTCTGTGAAATATGAGCCGTGTCAAACATCTTCATTCAGATTCTAATAGTGCCAGAGGTGGCCCCGCTGTGGCCCGAGCGGTGTCGTGGCGACCGGGCCGACCGTGTGGCTCCACAAGCTCCAACACTGTGTGTTGTCCGGGTAGATCCGACCAGGTATAATGGGAAGTTTTTGGTTGTTTATATCAGTGATTCTCAACCTTTTTTAGGCACCCCTGTTGAGAAACACTGGTTTATATAATGATATAAGGACACAACGATGCAAAGCTTTTTGTCACATGCATTACAAATACTATGAAAGTATAACATGCAGTGATTTTATTTGTTGTCCACCTGTGCATAGGTGTGGAAAGTCACAGTGCAAGAATGTTATGATCTATGAAAGTAAAACATGCACTGAGTTGTTTGCCTGTGGGCTACTGTACATAGGTAGGTGTGTGAGTGACGGAGGGTTGGGTGGAGTGTGTGAGTATTCCCAGAGCTTCAGTAGTACACATGTATGCTCAAGCATGTCTCTAGCAAGCATCCACAAAATGTGAAGCACCCACACACAGCACCCAATTACAAACATGGACTCAAGTCATCAACCAGCTCAAACACACATCCCATCCCACACACTTTGAAAAATCCAGCACGGTACATTTGTCTTTTGATTTTTGTAGTGGCCCCACTGATATTTTAGTGTTCATATCTGAAAGTGAGCAGGAACATTTGTTTTCAATGAGGAGCTGTTCAAATAATTCGTTTGGCATGCTTTGTTGAATGTTTTTGTGGAACACTTTCAGATATGATACTCTGTGGCAGGTATCTGTTTAGGTATCTTATGTAATTTATTATTGAATCATCACAGCTTTACTGAAAAAATGTGTTTTGCTAAAGAGAATGAAAAAACAAGGGTTGATTGCTTGCAAAGCAGATTTGTGTAAGTCCACCGTTTTATTGCCCCTAAAAGTACTTTTCTGCTCACATGCTTTCGCAAAAGACGCCAGGGTCCAAAAGCTCATATCGTGTTGAAATGTAAAATTATGTTGTGCTACAACAGCACCATTATTGTTGGGCAATATGAAGACATCTTCAGTGGTTTTTAATATTTCAGCGCTAAGGTTCGTTTTCAGCAGGGCGTCAGTGCGTAAATCTGTGCGTAAATTTGCCACAAAAAAAACGTCCTATTGCTGTTGCTTCACAGCCCAAAATCCAGAGCTATACATGAAATGGCATTGACTCTCCAGTGGAGGGCGCTAGATCTATTTGCACAACGGCTGCAGGTGTTACTTCTTCAAACTTCAAATTGTGTGGAGAAAAAAGTTACAAACAAGCGAATATTTGACGATCTTATAATATCAAATGCTACCATGATGTGAAATCGCTTCTGCCGTGCGTACTCGCAAGTGTCGCATGGTGTCTCAGTCATTTGCATCCGCGGGTGTACCTGTCTGCATATATTATGCTAATCTGGGAGGACCAGTTCAGACTTTATCCAAAGGGGATGGATGCTGAAAGCAGCACTGAAGTGACGGAGAGGGGTCCTGCGTGGAGAGAAGACGTATCCCGTGAGAAAAATGTGTCGGTAGTACAGCCACATCTATTCTAACCAAAACATCAGGGGAGAAATTGTTTCCACTTATCGTGGTTCCTATGAGTCACGAATGGATCCTATGTTAAGGCTCGGCAAGACTATAATTTGGCGGTTCTCATTATTATGTTTATTTTGTACATATCAAGGTAAGTGTATTTACTTTATACTTCTAATTTATGCCGTAATTTATGTTTTGGAGGTGTTGGCGTTGGTCAAATGCAGAAAAATGGTCTGCTTTGTTTCATGTCAAATGTACAAATTGTAGCGAACACCTTGGGTGACTTATTTTCATATTTGTGTATTATTATTTTGATTAATTGACTTTGTATCCTTGTTTTAGCGCATATTTCAGCGGGCACTGACAGAGTGAATTTTACTAGACAACATGCATATGAAAAGTAAGTGATTGTCAGCATCATTGCAACATCTAATTAACACTAATTAACACATTTCTGATGTATACCAATATAATTTAGGGTATTTGTAGTTTAAAAAAATGTTTTGATTGGTATTCATTTTGGCAGTCATGCAAGTATAACTTTTGTTGATGTTGCATTGGAAAAGCTTTTATCTGCTGCGCAGTAGCCTACTGCTCTCCACAGTCTAACACAAGTTGCGATTACCTGTGAAGGAAACAAACCGCGCCTTGTTCTCTCTCTCTTACAACAGCGAAAGCAGCAGCATAATACTGCGGAAATGGGATACGGGTTCCCAAGGAGAGCAGGTAGGGGAGCCTTGTAGTTGATTTGAAGCCCTGCTTTGAGAAACTCCACAAATAACATGAAACAGCCAATAAGGGCTCATCTAAAATGTCATAGCCAGGTGAAACACATTCTATCACACCTCTGATCGAAACAGGTGTTGTTAACAATTGGGATTTAGGCTACTGTAGGCCTATTTCTCAGTAACATTTGAGGACAGTAATTCAAAGAAGATTTCTATATGTGGTAATTAACATGTATTGTAGTCCTGTGGTAGACATCTGACCTTTCTTTTTTTCTTCAATAACATTTTGTATTATGCCCTGGCCATTTAGGCCTACCTCCTACAACCGGAGCACCCTACAGTCTGGCAAACATAGGCTACTATATGGCCTACAAAATAGCAGCTATTGACATACTTACTTTAAAGTAAACAAGGATATCCCTTTCTTATTTCTTTACAACATGTGTCCTCATTCTGCCTGGGGGACACATTGGGACTTCCCTATTATAAAAGTTCTGCATAGCCTCGGCAGGCACAATGGCCAAGCTACTGTAGGCGGCATTTTTCGTCAGTCATCCATTCTTGACACAGTTAAGGCCAGAGCAGGTCGCTCTCTCCTATTCTTCTAGCCTGTGACGACTCCCCACAGCGGGCCGCGGCTCATAATTGAAATGCCACCTCCCATCTTTTAGCGTTGCTCCAGTTCTTTGGGGATGAAAGCAGCTCATTTCGGCCCGGTCCCAGCCCCATGGCTCAGGTGTCCCTCCCTGTCCCCGTGTACAGTACAGTACAGCAGCAGACCAACATGAAGGCTTTTGCAGAGTGGGGGGCTGTGTGGCAGGTGAAATAGAAGGTTTGAAGGCACTGAGTATAAAGTGTCCTTATTTGCAAGGAGTGTTGTGGTGGTGAAGCGATCTGGACTTGGTCCAGGTTTGGTAGACTAATACGGTACATCTTACCTGTTATCAGCTGCAGAAGCTAATGAAATATACCTGCTCTGCCTGATCTGGCAAGACAGTTGGGGAAAAAGAGGGGATTGAATGTTTTGTCAAAGGGCTGGCAAAAGGTCAATTTCAGAACGCCACAGAATTACCCCAGTCTTTGTATGTGATAACAAACACTGTTCTTGATAGACGCTCATCTCAGTTCTGGATACAACTTTCGGCGAGAAATTGTGATTTGAAATGAATCTTAAGTCCATTATCAAAATCTGCCTCAGATTCTCTCTGTAATGAATGTTTTATTACTCTGTCATGTGAGAGCTCGGATTTAAAAGCTTAAATCAGGGTGATAATGGTTTCCCTTTCCCTATCAAATCCCGAAAAGATCATCATAACATATTTTTATTAACTGATGTAGACAGGTGATGGCTTTTATATCTTAAGCAATAAAACCCTTTAACATGATCCATATTGGCATAACAGATTTTGATTATCTCAGCTTCGCAGGTTCATTTCAACAATGTAGCCCCTTAATGCACGCCGTACCTCCTGTGGCACGCTGTAATAGACATTGAAAGCTAACTACTATAGTACTACACTACTATGACAGTGGACGGGGCTTTTAGTAATACATTACGACTTGGTCATTGCCATTCTGGTAACAGCTAATTTATAATGCCGTGTCTTAAGGGGTTAATGATGGTCTTCTCTGTTTTCCCAGTTTCAGAAAGCACTTACATTTAATGCATCTTCAGCTGTAGAAGAAGATCTAAAGCCATTACCACGCAGAGCCGCAGCTACAGGTATGTCTCTAGACAGGTTTGTCTGTGTAGGTATGTCTACAGGTACCATATGTCCATACCTGTACACAGTATGTCTATCTATACACTCTTTGTGTTTGGAGACGAAAAGCATCAAAGGACGCTCAGGCGACAGAAGGCACTTCGTATTTTTTGTAAAATTAAAGTCGATATTTTCAGTACCGATGGAAAATGTACCGAAATAGATCAATCGAAAATGGATCAATATGTGATTTTGAAGGAAATAGATCAGGACATGATTTGAAGAAAAGAAATGTGGACTATTAATCTGTTAAGACATGGTACCTGTTATTACCTGTTATACTTTTTGCAGTTTTGAAAACAGTTGTCAGGCCCTGTGGTTGCAAACACAGGATGACATAACAGACAGGCTCAATTATGACACCTTTGGGGACGAGATTGAGAAATCTTAAAATGACAAGTAACAACACACCTGTACTATTTTGCCACACCACCATTTAAGTACTTTATCTGTGTTTTGCCATCTGAAACATATTTGCACCCAAAGGTTAAACCTCTGCTTTAGTGTGTCTGGGGCCTGTCCTATCACCTTAACTTGGCTGACACAACAATTGACCCCTCTGTGGCCGTCTGCCTTGGCCCTAGTGAGACATGAGAGGGGCCCGAAGTGAGGCCCTTGATCCCTTTGGCCATACGTGTCAGTGGAGGAGAGACTCTCTCTCTCTCTCTCTCTCTCTCTCTCTCTCTCTCTCTCTCTCTCTCCGTCTCATTTTTACCTGCCTGTGATGTCGTCCATACCTTCCCCCCTTTCTTTCTTTACCTGTCTGTCTGTGCTGTTGTACATACCTGCCCCAGCTTGGCAGCTCAGCCACCTGAGACGCGGCTGTGCGGCTGGTCTGGCTCTCCTCCCCTCTTGCTGGCCATATGTTGTAAACCCCCACTGATAAGGGGCCACGATTAGCCACCCGGCCCCCTTCCAGCTGGAGTGGGGGCCCTGAGCTACTGCCGGCGACCATGCATGTCACAGGCCAGCCGTGTGGAACAAAGACCACTCAGAGAGGGATGGGGGAGGTATTAGAGCTAGACTGAGAGGAGAAAGTGACGTCATATTGCACATGTTTTAAGAGAGGCGTATGTTTTAACTCCTGTTAGAATGAAGGTGAATGATGGAAATTGGGTTTCCGTAAATGCCATTTGATGATGCACAGTAAATGCCAGTGTTGAAATGTTAGGAGAGTAAATGTTGTAGACAGTATTCATTTCAATGATATGTCTGGATCAAAAGATCTGCAAGGCAATTTGTAGATGCAATATACTACGAAAACATTTTTGTTTGTTTTTTTGTCAGTTTCTCAAACTGTTTCATTTTCTCCTTTTTAATCGTTGTTGTTGTCATCTCTGATGTCTGGCAGGTGCCTGCAATTTCCCATGTCTAAATGGAGGCCACTGTGTTCATCCAGAGTCCTGCAACTGCAGTTTATATCAAGGCACTGGCCGACGATGTCAAAAAGGTGCAAAAATACTTTTACGTTACTTAAGTCTTATTTTGGTGAAAATCAGGCCCATCTTTATTCACTCTACACGTTGCCATGTCCTGTACCTGGACACATGTGAATCTTGTGTCTTGAGCCTTCATAGCTTTGAGCTACTGTACATATGTGTCAGTGGTGTAGTCTACGTAGAACGCGGGTATACGGAGTATACCCACTTCTAAATTTCAGGGATTTCAGTATACCCATTTAAAATTGATTGATCCAATGTTTCGAATAGCACAAATATGTACAGTATACCCACTTCAAAAAAAGCTCAAATATACAGTATACCCACCATAAAAAAGTAGACCACACCACTGATATGTGTTCTCTTCTGTCTGCAGTTCCAAACACAGGTTTTGAGCGAGAGATGACATGCCGGTCATGGGGGCAGTACAACTTCGAGACCTTTGACGGGCTGTATTACTACTTCCCTGGCAAGTGCACTTACACTCTAGTGAGGGACTGCGAGGACACCACACACTCCAGTGTTCTCATCCAGGTAAGTAGCCTACACCAGTACATTTAGCAATTAATTCAACAAGTTAGGAGCAATACTAGCATGCATTGCAAGTGTTGAAATAACATTAAAATTGCACTGTGTATGACCAAGGCTATCCTCAACAGGTCAAGCCTTAGATTAGAAGATGGTGTTATGTACCATTATTATATGGTTGTGACGTCATCTGTCGAATGCTCCATTCATTTCAACGGGGCTCCCCAACGTTCGGACGTCTGTTATTTTTCGATAACGGACGGGTTGGTCTATAACAGACCGCTGTCAATGGCAACAAGACTTTTCACTGCTAAAGCGACTTTTCAACAAGACTCTAATCAGCTGCTGTGATCATTGACAGTTACTCTCAATGGCTGTGATAGACAGCACCCGTTGTCCTGGCTACCGCTGTCAATGGCAACAAGACGTTCACTGCTAAAGCCACTGGCTTGTATACAAGTCAGTGGCTAAAGCGAATGTTTCATATCACTCCGCAGGGGGTCCGGTACGTCTTTTGTCACTCTAATCAGCTGCTGTGATAGACAACACCTGTCCTGGCTAGCCTACCTAGCTGTTGCCTAGCGGTGTTCCACAACGGCTCTGTTTTGTTTTGCGCAGCAACAATCTTAACATTAAATAGGTCTAAAGAAATGTCCCCGCATGTGTAAATCATTTAAGTATATCCATATAATAAGCGGGTTAACTTTCGGCGAGTCGGTCGCTTTGTGGAATAGCAGCACTTCAGAGAGAACAAGACCCCTCCGCTCCGCGTCGGGGTCTAAAGATTCTCTCTGTCGTGCTGCTATTCCACGGTAGCGACCTTCTCGCCGAACGTTAACCCTTACTTATAACTGAATCACACATGTACACGTTCATGACACAAAATGGGTTTTCTGTCGCTTAAGGATATTTTTTATCATCAGTTTATACAGGTATAGTAATCATTTCTGATTCATCCAGGGCATCTTAGTCAAGCTCATGCTAGCAATTACTTTCCCCATATCATTCTTTTGAAGTTTTGTAAGATTGTTTCTTTTCGGTGTGCGGCCTGTCTCATCAGACATTTTGTCAATGTAGAATAGGGAAGGGGATCTCATCATTACAGTCATTTTTGTCAATTACAGTTTAATGCACCAATTACCTGTTGGGTCCACATCTTCTGTCATCCAAGACAGGTTTAACTTTGTTCCCAGAGACTTGCTCCTTGGGAAACAAGAGGAGGAACTGCTTAAGTGAGCAGTTTATTGCGGTTATTAGTCTAAGTGCTAATATTATTTGTCAATGAATCAAAGGGATGGCTAGCGGCAGTGTATTAGCCTGGCAGTGCCAGCTTTGAGACTGGGCCCTGCGCTTGCCCACCGAGAACATTCTTTGACTAAAACATCATGAAAACAATCTTTAATAAAGCCTGTATTCGGCACTGAATATTTTCTCACACAGGCAATCTTTTGTGAGTGAAATAACTCAGCCAGAGCTGCTGAAATGAATTCGGCATACCAGAAAATAACTAATAATCAGAGATGCCTAAAATCCGTCATGAGTCAATTCCTCATGAAAGCACACCGCAAGATCCTGGAATACCTGGTCAAACGGGCGAAAAATGTTTTGCATTTTTTTTTTTCTGTTACAGTCCATAGTTTACCACAGACCATAAGCTACACATATGACTGCTTTTCTGTTCAGATCCACTTACTCCTAGCTCATTTTTGCTGATGTCATTTTGCTGTGTAGATCCATAATGACCCGGTCTGTAGCACTTCTCCATCTACTTGTTCCCGCTCCATCAGTCTCTTTCTGCCATGGGAAGGAGAGATCAGGTTGCAAAACTTCAACGTTATCGTCAAAGGCCAAAGGTGACTAATATTCCCTCTTTACAGCCCATTTACAGTGTCTCCATTTGTGTGGTAAACTTTTAGATCAGGGGCATATAAAGTAGAAGTAGAAGCAATAGAAAAAAGTAAACAAATTTGGTCTTTAATATTTGCCCTTAAAGGGACACTGTCTTAGATTTTTAGTTGTTTATTTCCAGAATTCATGTTACCCATTGACTTATGTTACCTTTTTTATGAATACTTACCACCAGCATCAAATTCTAAGTATCATTATGACTGGAAAAATTGCACTTTTCATACATGAAAAGGGGGATCTTCTTCATGGTCCGCCATTTTCAATTTCCAAAAATAACCATTTTTAGCTGCAAAAATGACTGTACTTAGACCATACTAGAAAACATTTGCTTATTACTTAGTAGACTGTCATGTTAAGGTCAAATTTGGCAATAGGCAGCTCAGTTTCAATGAGCAACATAGTTGCAGTACCTTTTTTGACCATTTCCTGCACAGTGTCCCTTTAACAATATTGGCGTAGCAGCAAATTGTCAGCCCTATGTTCAATCAGCTCCAGTAGCCCCCCCAACCCCCCCACCCGAATAAATCTGCATAAATCAGACTGTGTGCCCCCCCCCTTATATATATGGGGCCCTCAGTCACACTTCAACCCTCTGTACGACACCCCTGAATAGTAACAATGAAAAAGTGCCAGTGAGCCAAGAATCTTACATTGCGCTCCTTTAATGTTCTTATATAGTGTTCAGCTCCCATATAACATCCACGACATTGAGCTTGAGCGGATTTCTCAGTACATCCTGGTCACCCAGCATCATGGGTTCACCCTGGCTTGGGACGGCCAGCACAGCTCCGTTTACATCAAGATGAGCCCGGAGTACGTGGGCAGGACCTGTGGGCTGTGTGGAAACTTCAACGCAGACGTCCAAGATGATCTGAAGACCAGCTATGGTATGGATGGAGGTTTTTGTTGTGACAGACATCATCGATATCAGATTTGCTGGAAAGTGCCTCTAATATAACAAACTTTTCCCACTGGTTAGAGGTGGACAAACTGGCTTCAGAAGGTTTAAGTTCTACTTGATTTTGTAGTCTTACCAATTGGCTGATCTACCATGCAGAAGAGGTACATGTATGTGAATTAGGATTGGTCAGTGAACCGCCTGGGAACCAAGGCCTTTATTTTCTGGACTTGTGATGTACACCTCAGTCTATATCCTGTTTCTACTTTATAGGATTATCTGAATACAGAGCGGTCATCATCTGCTTTTAATTTGGTATTTTACCATTTGTACTGTACCTGTTGTGACTTCAAACGGCAACGTCCCAAATGTTCCACAACCTACACGTCTTCAACAGGGGTCATCACTGCAGATGTGGCCATCTTTGGGAACAGCTGGACAGAAGAGGAGCCCCACCAGGCCGTCTGCGCACTGGTGCCCTCTCTCTTCCCCTCCCCATGTAGCGCTCAGGATGCCCACACACTACTGGTAGAGTACCTCAACGTCTTATCATTTTATTCCAGTGGTGTAGTCTACGTAGAACGCGGGTATACGGAGTATACCCACTTCTAAATTTCAGGGATTTCAGTATACCCACTTAAAATTGATTGATCCATTGTTTTGAATAGCACAAATATATACAGTATACCCACTTAAAAAATGCTCCAATATACAGTATACCCACCATAAAAAAGTAGACTACACCACTGTTTTATTCCATTAGTTAGAGGTATTCATTTAGGTATTTTACACAGTAAAGTTTGCTGTATTAATCCAGTGCTTAGAGAGCACAACCAACACTGAGCGTGTTGAATTTGAAAGTATTAAATGAATGCTGCAAGAAAAACCTCCTAATTTGACTACTTGTGTAACAGTGAGGAGGTGTACACATTCAGTGGTTATATTATACTATTATGTGTCCGACAAAAGCTAGATGACGTCATCATCAAAGAGTGTGTAATAATATAAAATTGTTTTTTTTAATAACCAAAGAAATAGCAACATCATACCCACCGGATATCATGTAAATAAATTGAAATGTGCCCATACAAAAAGACACTGTTATTCACAACATGGTGGATTCTTGTGTTTCTGTTTATTTAATGTACAAAGCGGATTCCAAAAAAGTTGGGACACTTCGTATTTTGTGAATAAAATAAAAATGCTGGCATTTTCAAAACATTCAATCCATGCATAAGATGCACAATGGCACAAGGTCAACATAGGAACAGTTAAAATGAGGCAAAAGCATTGTTTTGAGGGAAATATGTGGTCATTTAAAATTCGACCCATGCAACAAATCTCAAAAAAGTTGGGACAGGGCCAAAAAATGTTGTAATAGTTGAATAATTCTAAAAATAACACAAGGAGAAATATTTTGAAAGGAACTATATTGACTGCCAACATGAATGCACAGATAAAATACCATCACAGAGAGGCTGTGGCACTCAGAAGCGAAGATTTTGAGAGACTAATTACTGATCTATTACACATAAACATTGAATTCTCAAAATTGCAGGCATATAAGGCCTATTTCTGTAATGTAGAGTTCTGTGAAATCATTGCACGAGTTATGAGATCATGACATACCCATAATCAATAAGCAAACTATGACACTCCAACAATGACAGCTGTTGAAAAAATGACCATAAACACAACACTTGATTAAGGCACATGATGCAGACATTAGACAGTGCTGCAAGTGGCAAAGCTCATTCTAGATGGACCTAGGAGACACGTGAAACTGTCTTCTGATTACAGAATGGAAAATATTTCATTCTTTTTTAAAATCATGGAGTCATGCACCCTCCAGGTTATGAAGAAAATGAATACTTCAGCTTGATTTAGTGGTCAGTCTGAAAGACTGCATATATGATGGTAAAGGGGTGCAGAGATGCCTTGGTTATGGTCTTCTTACTCATGTAGAGCATTAAAATGAGGGCTGAATGATATATTCAGACTTTAAACAGCATACATAGCTACCAAGGTATTATATTTTGGAGCACAGTCTTTAGATATTGCCCCACAATGATGGAAAATTTCAATCTCTACTATGTTCCAACAGTGTGGTTCCATCATAAGAGTAAACAGGTGACAAAATTGTTTTCTTGCAGTGAGGATATGCCACGTATTAAACATAACAAGAAGGTAAACAAGTCGAAGAACACACCTATCAGTTGAGCTGCTGAAATCATGTCTAGCACATCAAAATATCTGTTTTTTAAATAAAATCATGCCATCAGTCAAAGTATTTAAATGTTAAGTCTCCTCCCTTTGTGTTGTGTTTAGTTTTATCCAACATAAAAAGCATTTTATTGGCCCTGTCCCAACTTTTTTGGAATTTGTTGCAAGGGTGACATTTTAAATGATCACAAAATTACCCCAAAACAATCATTCTGCTTGGCTTTAACAACTGATATGTTGTCTGTACACAATGCTCTACCTTATTAACATATTGAATGTTTTGAAAATGCCAGCATTTTGATTTTATTCACAAAATACCAAGTGTCCCAACTTTTTTGGAATCCGCTTTGTAACCCGTAATACTGTAGACTATCTCTTGTTCCATCTGTTTCGCCCTTGCAGAAAGTTGAAGAAGTCTGTGGAGCACTGCTGAAAAGTCCCTTCTCTTCATGTCATGAATTCGTTAGTCCATTTTCCTACATGGCCAGTTGCTCCAACGATCTTTGCCTGTGAGTACCCTACAAAATACCGGCCATAGATGATTTACGGTGCAATGAACCAACTGAACCTGATACAAATAAAATCTGTGATATTCTGAATGTATCGTATGCCTGAGAAAGTTCAGAGGAACTCAGAAGTCTTTTTAAATCCTTTGGGTTTTTTGTTGGGGTGGGGGGGTGGGGGGTGTTGGGGCAGGAGGGGAGCATAGAGAAACATTGAGTTGACAAAGACTCTGCTGGGTAATTGCCCCCCTCGCCCGGGCCCTGAGGATGTTTCCTTGAACAGGGGGCATTTTGTCTTGGTCTTGATTCTGCTGTTGCAGGTCCGGTCCCAGTGGTGATGCAGTATGCCAAGTATTCACTGAGTACGCCAGGGCCTGTGCCCACGCAGGCCACGCGCTCCACGACTGGAGATCTCACATTCAAGCATGTGGTAAACCAAACCTCCTTCCCTGCCATCACACATGCTACCGTTAACCTCATTTAAAGACCTTTTTCCCACCAAAATGTTAGAAATGTCATTTAAATTCTTTTTTTTCCCGTAAATCTTACATTTGGACTCCCTGAGACGCCTAATACAAGCTTCTGATTTTTATAGTTTTACATAGCTACAAAGCTTTTTGTTTAAGGACTTTTCACTTAACAGTACAGTAGGCTTGTTTTAAGTGATAAATGTGAATGTGTGCGTGATATTCTTCTCTGTGGTTGCCCTAGCTGTCTCCTGCCCGACTGAGCTTGTTTACAACGAATGCATCACATGCTGCCCGGTGTCTTGTAACGTGGAGAGGATGTGCATCGACAGCAAACTTCAATGTCTGGATGGCTGTTACTGTCCTGATGGTACGAAGGCATAGTGTATTTCTCCAACTTGCTGTGACTTTTCTTGTAAGTTACTGTAACCTACTACAACTTAGCCTACCTTGACTAACCCGAACCTCACTGTTTGGTTAGGTTAGGTTCAGGGGCGGACAAACTGGATTGAAACAGTATAAGTCCTGCCAGATTTTTGTTCCTTCTGCCTGTGCTCAACACGGGTGATTTCACTAATTAACTCATCAACCTGGCCAAAGGGATATATGGTAATTGGATCAGCTGGTTCACTGAATTAGCTCGAGCAAATTTGTGGTAGGGTTTTGACTTTCTGAACCCGGAATGTCAGCCTCTGAACTTACTGTAATTTAAGTGGCTATTAGACAGGTGCTTCTGCCCTGACGGTATGCCTGTGTAATGAAACGTGTTTCCTTTTAGCAAGGACCTCTGACTAAAATGCTCTTCTTACTGTACCCTAGAGGGCAGAGAAAGAGGCTTAGCGCAGCACAAAAGTGAACCAAATGCTTTAATGACCTCCCCGAGGGAGTGCCATTTCAAGTCTGCGAGTAGCGATCAAAGATTTCATGTTGATCAGCTGCTGAATCAAAAATAGACTCTCCGTCGTCCGTCATGTAAAGCAGGGAGTGGGACCACTTTTCATACACACCACAGAGCCAGCACAAAAGGCCCCCGTTTCACTGCTGGCAGCCGCTGTTTGTTGTCACTGCTTTTTTATTTGCCTCTCCCCTCTTATCTCATTTGACCTGCCGAACGGTCCGATGCCATATTAAGAAAGCACCAGGCGTTCCAAGAGTCTCCTTTGACTACTGCTGTGCTGTTGAGCTTGAGTCACCGGTGACTTTTGAACGGGGCCCTTTGTCCCCCTGCTTGTGGTGACCGAGTTGTCCCATGTGCCCCCTCCTGCGTTTGCAGATTTGATCTTCGAGGACGGGAGCTGTGTCAAGGCCTCGGACTGCCCCTGCGAGCTCCATGGCATGCTCTACCCATCAGGCGAAGTGGTCCAGGAGGAGTGCAATAACTGGTGAGCGAGCGGCCTGAAGGGCACACCGCATGCAGAGAGAGCTTGGGGCAACACTGTGGGGGTAATGGAACATTGAAGGGTGCTGCTGGCCCAATGGTTACTGCTGAGAATGTGTTCATTAGAACGGCGGTGATCCAGGGAGATGTTGAGAAATGTGTCACTCCAAAATGATTCATGTTTGTCATTTGCTTTGTGTCATGAGATTTACAGTAGGCAATTAAGGAAATGTTTCATCAAAGTCCAGAGTTATTTTTTTGGGTGGGTTCTAGACTGGGTTCTAGGGAGGGGATGTGTTTGATGTTCCTTACTGTATAGTCTAACACCCACACTATCTCGCACAGCAATCTCAGATCAGTGAGTTGTTAAGGGGCTCCATCCATCAGCATTACCTTCAGAATCACTCAGTACTTTCACCTTCACCTTCACACACAAGGTTAATATCCCAGACAGCATTCCTCCCCAAGCTGTATCGCCACTGATCATAATTGACTTCTGTGGACAGGACAGTCCAAATTAGAGTCTAACGTTTTGGTGTTGTGTTAGTTAAAGGTGGGAGTGATGTGTACTTAACCATATAAAACCCTCTTGAAAACGCCCATTCTACTGTATCTCACGCGATAATCTTAGATCACTGGGGTGTTGAAGGGACCCGTCCATCAGCAATGCCTTAAACATCACTCAGTACGTTCGCATTCACATAGGGTTAATATGGCAGACACGGCATTCCTCCCGTACTGTATCGTGACTGATCATGAGATCATAATTGACTTCTGTGGACAGTCCAACAACGGCAAAAGGCGAGCCCCACTGCTCGCCTATCTGCAAAGTCTTTTTACACAGGCAGGGCAGTCATGTGTGCACTGGCCACCTGTGACCTCTCCTGTTTCATTGGCTTTCAGCACCTGCCTGGGGGGAGTGTGGAACTGCACCGACTACACCTGTCCAGGTCTGAATGTGCCGCCATGGCTTGTTGTTCTAGAAAAGTTTGAGAAAATCCTCTTGAAATTGCTCAGAAACGGTTCTCGTTGAGTGGTTCCATCACATCTGGTCTGTTTTTTTCCTCTCCTCTTTGCCACGCAGGGGAGTGCTCAGTCACTGGTGATATGTATTTCCAGTCCTTTGATGGACGTGTCTACACATTTGCAGCCACTTGCCAGTATGTCTTGGCCAAAAGCCGCAGTTCGGGGAAATTCACTGTCACCATTCAAAATGCTCCTTGTGGACCAGTAAGTATGTTGTCTTTTGAGTCTTTAGTCAAAACATAATTCTTCTGTTTGTTACACTATGTAGAAGAGTCTTCTGCACAGGATTGTTGTCTAAAAATGTACTTTTTAATGCGTTACGACATGGCCCCTTTGAAGTCTGTTGTAACCGGCATGGCAACGACCAAGTTGGAATGTATTACCGACTTAACACTCCACTGGTGGAGCAGTGTGTGTTACGTGGCTAGGATCACAAAGGATCACAAAGGATGCGAGTTCTGAAACATGGGCATTGATGGAACACTGTATATCTCTGGAGTTGTCTCTGGAACTGTAGGGTGGGGCTGTGTTTGTGTCAAGATCAAACTCTCAAGCTTCATGATAGCTTACAAAAAAAAGCAAAACATGAAAAGTGATGACGATGACAAAAAAAAAACCTGAGACCAGGCGGACCCCTCTTCATCCTCAAAGCACCATCGTTGGTTTTCCCATCGCCCGGCTGCCAGTGATGCCACAACTCATCGTCGAGCGAGCGGGCGGGCAAGTGGGCTCAGTATACGATATCAGGGGCTGGCCCTGTATTGCCGCAGCCAATTCCCCTGGATTACCTTATCTGGATCCTGAGTGACGGATGGAGTGGACGTCTTTGTAGTTGGGAAGAGATGAAGAGGGTGCTGGGGGACAAAAGGCAGGGAGCTCTTGCAAAGCGTCCCGTTGACAGAGCCCGTGGAGCGGCCGCGGAGAGATGGGGGCACCTGCTCGGGATCGGGCCCCGGCCTCTGACTCCCATGAATGAGGCGATTCATGCGGGCCGGATCGCTTTCTGTCGGGGGCGAAAAGGTTCCTCGCTCCTCGCCTCTGCTTTAAGAGCAGACAGAGGCGTGCCCGAAATTGCTGCACCGACAGGGCAGACAGACACATTCTCACACACACACACACGCACACATGGGCGCACACATGTTACATACGGTGCAGACATGCACTTATGGATGTTCACACATGAGTGCGCTCACTGAAGGACATAATTATTAGAAAATTGTCCACACACACACACACACACACACACGCACGCACACACACACACACACACACACACACACACACACACACACACACACACACACACACACACACACACACACACACACACACACACACACACACACACAAAACAGTCTCCTACACACACATCAAGGAGAAAACAAGACAACAATATTCCTAAGAAGACACACTTGAAGATGTTTGTTTTCCTCAAGGACTCTGAAACCCAGGATGCTGGGAGCACAGCTACAGCGTGATCCATTCAAACCCGAGTCTATTAGCATTGTCTGCTTTTATGAAAAGCCTGTGATCATACAAATGCTGTTTTCATTCCGTCTTTGCTGCTTTATCGAAACTATCTTTTTGTCCTCTTCTTCTCTCTCTCTATGGCAGAATCTGGACGGGGCCTGCATCCAATCAGTTAACCTGGTTGTTGACGAGGATCCAAGGACGGAGATCACAATGAACCACATTGGCGAGGTCTTCGTGTCTAGCCAGTACCGAATCTCCCTGCCCTATTCAGACGGTAACTGCACGTTCAAGTAGGGGGAAGCCTAAATATTGTATGCTGATTGGTGCCCATGCTGAACTGGGATGGGGATGGGGAGATGGGGAATGGGGGGTCCAGGGAGGCTTGATGTGGATTGAATGACAGCTGCTCAGCTTGCCACTTGAGCAAAGGCACAATACCCGCAGACTTGAATGCTCAAATGCTGTATTATGCTCCGCTTGCACAAAAAAGCCCTGTTCCTTTTCACAAGCTTGCTCTTCTCCTCACTGTGGGCAAATATCTCTTTCTAGTTGCCATGCTGGAAAATGTAATGTTTGCGGACAAAATTCTTGAATGTGTGAGGTCATACCAGATGGTCCAAATCAATTGAACTTCAAGGGAAATGTCTAGCCTGGCTCTCACGCAGACCCTTCGTGCTTCGTGCATCTTTGTTAAACTTCGCGAGCTCGCACGAGGGTCTGGAAATCTTAGACGAGCCCGAACGGCATCAGATATTTCATGGTCGGTCCAATCAGAATCGCAGGTTAGCAAATTTCAGTGCTTAAAACAAAAATGGGCACATTAAGCAGTCATGGCGAGTTTATATGCTTAGTGAGGTTCAGTCCTGATTTAGCCAACTTTACTACACAAACTCAGCTAGTTTTAGAGGAAAAGGGCAAGATGGCACATGACTGCTTCAAGATGGCTCCAAATATGAACCTCAAAATTCGGCATGAAGTTCAAACATGTCACTTTTCAATTTACACCCAAAGTTGCCATTAAATTATGCTTTTTTTGATATGTAAAACTATAACCATGTACTTTCTTGTACTGCACGTATTGGCTAATTTCAAGTATGACTTGATTGAGATGGTGGTGAAGTATGACTTGATGGAGACCCACTGGTATCTATCTTTTAAGTCAAACCCATGTCTCCGCTCCTCTCCCCCTCCCTGGCTTTTGCTCTGTTTGTCCCTAGAGGTGTTCCATATCCAGGAGCTCTCCAGCATGTTCCTGCAGGTGAAGACCGTGCAGGGGCTGCGTCTGCAGTATAACTGGCGCGAGTTCCGCCTCTACCTGCAGGTCTCGGAGCTGTGGAAGGAGGACACGGTGGGCCTGTGTGGAACCTTCAATGGGAACATTCAGGATGACTTCCTGTAAGTCTGCCTCCGCTGACCTCTCTTCCAGCCCCAGCCCCAAGTGCTGCGGCCCTCCCCCCCTGTAACCGCAGTCTCTTCCTGGCACCCTGCACCACCACTTTAGGCTGAAAGGATACTACGTTTCACTCCAGTGGGAGAAACGAGAGCAGTGTCAGAGCAAAGGGAGTGAGGGCAGTCGGTTGGTCGGTCGTTCGTTAGGTCAGAATGAGACAGAGAGAGAGAGAGAGAGAGAGAGAGAGAGAGAGAGAGAGAGAGAGAGAGAGAGAGAGAGAAAGCACCATGTAAATGAACACGGACAGGCAGCCGTCTTCCAAAAAGCTCTCATTTGCCAACCCACACTCGTGGTGCCATTGATGATTGGCCAAGTCAATCTGTAGATTTGCTCATTGGTGTGTGTTGGAGAAGTAATTAATGAGCCTTTCGAATGTTTGTGTGGTGTCAGATGACAGCTTAGGAAGTGAAGTAGAAGTTAGACACAGTCTACACAGTGATTGAGTATGGAGTCTAATTGCTGTGCATTTATTGGACTACTAATAATCTATACAAATCACTGAGTGTAGGTCTGCTAGGTAAGATGTAGTGGTTTAAAAATGCAATGTCATATCCTATTTAATTATTTAGAATTAATTTAGTATTTATAGAATTCATTTATTTATTCACATTTGTTTTCTTTGTAGCCCTCAGATGCTTACAAAGCTGTATAACTATATACCTCATACATTTATATTTGTTATGTATGCAGTATTTAATGGCTGATTTGTGTGATTTGTGTGTTTCACTAGGGCTCCGTCAGGTATGATAGAGAGTACTCCCCATATGTTTGGGAATGCTTGGCGCGTGCCCTCCGCGTGTATGCCCAGCATGAGCCTGCCACAGCTGGACCCGTGCGATACCCATCAGCAGACAGGTAAGCCTCTTGGGCTGGCGCCAGTGTCTCCCTCTATGGGCGTTATCTACGGTACCTCACAGATTACAGGAAACATACATATTGTACCAACTGCAGTCCTGTTGAAACTATTTAACCATAGTGACAGCTGAGTAGTTTTGACAAGTGACAAGTTTTCCTTATGCTCAAGATACAGTACTACATAGTATACCAGTAAAAGGGGAGAAAAGCTAAACCTTTCAGGGTAACGCTTTAGAATAAGGTTCTTCTAATAAGCGTTTATAGTCACTAGTAAGCAGGTAGTAATACCCTTACAAGTGCCCAATAACATGCTTACTAACTTTATTAATACTGATTATTATGTGTTTGTAGTGGTTTATTTTCTTAGTCTTATTATTTAAATCGGTACACATATCCATCTTGATATGCTGACTAATACTAGATATGGAGGCTTCGTGAAAAAAACTAAATTTTCAAGATGGCTGCCATGTGTACCGATTTTCATGACATAACAACGTTAATAAGCATGTTAACAAAGTTAATAAGCATATTATTGGGCACTTGTAATGGTATTACTACCTGCTTACTAGTGACTATAAACGCTTATTATTACCTTATTCTACCTTATTCTAAAGTGTTACCCCTTTCGGAGTCCTATTCAAATTAGGAAGTGGTAATCAATGACACACAGTACTTATGTAAGAGTTTTCTATTTTTTGTTTACTTATTTTAGAATGAAAACATTTTTTTTATTGATATGCCACAAAATATATTTTGAGGATCTTTAGCCTTTGAAACCTAATGACCTGGGCAGGCATGAGTAAGTGGTTATGCCGTCAGGCTGCCAAAGGTTGCCAGTTTGACTCCCGACCCACCAGGTTCGTGGGGGGAGTAATTAACCAGTGCTCACCCCATCCTCCTCCACGACTGAGTTACCCTGACCATGGTACTGCTCCCTTGTGGGTACCACCTTGCACTCTGTAGTGCCTGATGTAACTCATTGAAACTTGATCCTGCAAACTTAGTTGTGGGTTCCAGTCTGTAGCAGGTAGCTTGGGTGGCTCAGCTTCTGTCTACTTACTTCTGCTCTTCAACTCTGCTATGTTGTATTCCACTTGGCTCTACAACATGTTAAAGGCCAACATTCAGGTTAAAGACTACTGTGGACGAATGAATAGTAAAATAGTGTAAACATATATTTCGGTTAATTAATTTCACAAAAATACGCTATAAAAAGTGATTTTGGAGAAAAGTTGTGTAAGATTACGCTCTTGGTCGAAAAAATCCCCTAGGCGACTATGACGTGGCCTCAGGGGAATGTTGATATGAAGCACCAGGGGCGGAGTGGGAAGAGTATTCCCACCGGGAGAATTTTTCCCTTAGCGGCCCTTTTTACCCCTCCACCAACACCAAAAAAAAACCAACAACAACAACAACGCAAACAACATGGTTCCCTAACCAAAAATACAAAAAACACGAAATCTGCAGTCGTAGGTCTACTACATGTGGACATTAGTGTTGTCAAAATATCAACCTGAAGTGGAGACTTGTAGCCTACACTTGATGAAATAGGCCTACACAGCCATCATCACAGTCCAAAGCATTCACCATAGAACATTGCAGGTTAGGCTACATCACGCTACTGTTCCATGAAAATGTGCACTCCACTGTCATTTTGACAGTTTGTAGGCCTATTGAAATATCGTTTAAGGAAGACAGGATGAGCACGGGCACAAAGTTTTGAGTGTGGTGATTTTTAGAAGAGTAGGCTATAGCTTACAAAAAGTCTGTCTACATTGTGCAATAAAACCACCATGCAGCAACTAAGCCAAACCTAGGCTACTTCAAAGCACAACCATAAGTCAACAAAATTAATAACCAAATGGTGTAGGCCTACCTTAAAACGCTGTCTTCGTCGCAGCAAATGTCTTTGTTTCTTGCAATTACATTTTAATCCACAGTTTAGGCTACACACCCAGCACTGCTCACATCAGAATCTTGTGTGGTAATTATTTTGTTCCATTTCTTCAGACATTACATAGGCTACATCCTAAATGTGCCACATATAAATATATGTATGATATAACATTATTTCGACTGTAAGGAGATATAGGCCTACCGCTAGTTATAACAAACCAATGCCATCAAAACATGTACAACGTGTTTTCCTGCTTAGCTGCAGTTCACCTCCTTACCACTTGGTGGAGTCTGTTCGTAACCCAAGTCAATAACCACAGAACAAGTGAATCTGGAGTGGCAGACTGTAAACTGTAACAGTCATGTGGAAATCGGAAAATAAATCACAACTTACTAATATTTCCATTCCTTGGTAACCAATCTAAATATCACTGGTTCTTGAAATACTGAAAACGAAACGATGTTACTAAGATCTAGTAAACTTCCGCGATCTACGGTGTATGAACATTATCAGTAGAGAAGGGGTGTGGCCAATTTACTGTTTGACACCGTCACTGAGGTATTGCGGTCGGGTAGACAGTATATATAGTGGTGAATCAATTTCTCTTAATGGAGAATTGAATTGTAGTTAGTTAATCTACGCTATCATGTTGGAACACTTTGAGGCCGGCTGGGAATATAATGTGGAAAAACACTATGGGGCCGGCTGAGAACATTATGCGGCCGCTGTGATATATTTCGCGGCCGCGGCCGCAGCCCACCGGGACAAGTCCCCGATCTCCCGATGGCCACTCCGCGCCTGTGAAGCACTGTTCTAAGGCGTTTAGCCCAGCGGAGAGAATACAAGGAGATGCTTTCCTGGAAATCTGGAAGAATAATAGGCATAGGAAGAGTGTGGGGGTGTGAAGTCTACGACAGACCTGTGACAGAGCTCTACAACTATACAGTGTAGCCTATTCCAATGAGGCAAGAAAGGGGGCAGAGCCAGACCGTGGCTGGTATGGATACGGCACACAGGAGAGCCACTTCTACCTGATACACATATGGATAGATTATTCAATTTGTGTTGAGGGAGAGAGAGAGATGGAGAGAGATGGATATATATATATATATATAGGGAGGGAAAGTAATCTCATCGCCCCCTGCTGGCAACGTTCCAACCCCCTGCAACAAATGAATGTTTTTTTTCTTTGAAAAATTACATCTCGGCCCTGACGACGAAGTAGAAGTAGTGGCAGTCATATTATGGGCATGTTGGCCCGTTTTATCGAACCAGGTGGTAAAATGTTCGGTTTTTCACTGATCTGAGCTGATTTTAATATTCTTTAAAAAGCTAATACAGAACTACACTGACTGGCATGTGTGGCTTGTTTACTCCATGTAATTAGCATAGCCAAATTAGCATAGCCAAACATGAGCCAGAGAGGTGGTTACTCGTCACCACAGAAGCCATCATATCTACTAGAGAATTTAAAACCATACCAAAATGATCGCGTGTATATATGTGTAATAAGAAGACAATGTGGAACTCATAGGATTACAAGAATGTGAAGATATGCGAAGAACTTGCGTTCGTTCGCGTTCATTTGTTTCTCTGTGTTGTCAACGAGGCGCGAAGCACAGCATGCTGGGAGCTGTAGTCCGTTTCCGACCAGATTGGCACAATTTCTATTTTTCTTAAAAGGGCAAAAAAATGACTTGAGATTTTCACAGGTAGTAGTTCATGCTATTGTGTACGCTGAAAAATGTGTCTGGTGTTATAGTTCCAAGTCATATCTTTGTGGGATTTTTTTTAAAAACTTGTCTATGGGAGTTTCAATAGGATCACCCTGGTGTTTGGAACGTAACCGCTAGGATCGCTGTTTTCCACTTTCCCTCCCAATAGATAGAAAGAGAGAGAATGTGCAGAGTGGTATTAAAATAAAGTAACACTCTCCTCACTCCTTCCTCCACCCGCTCAGCTTCCTACGCAGGTCAGATGTGCAACCTGCTCAACCTGGCCCTCTTCGCCCCCTGCCACGCGTACCTGAGCCCCGTGCCCTTCTACCAGCAGTGCCGGGCGGACACCTGCAAGTGCGGCCAGCCCTGCCTCTGCTCTGCCCTGGCACACTACGCCCGCCAGTGCCGCCGATTCTCCATCATCATCGACTTCAGGTCTGAGGTGTCCGAGTGTGGTGAGTGTCTTGTCGCTCTTGGCCTGATTGTATGTCAAAAAGATGTTGAACTTATGCCTCTTTTCCACTGCCAGTTTTCTGGTAGGCATACAGCTCGACATAGCACGACTCGGACGCCACTTTTTGCTTTTTAAATAGGCACGACACAGCTCAATCGTGAAGCAACCGAGTCACGCTGTGTCAAGCTGTAGGCCTACCGGAAAACCGGCAGTGGAAAAGGGACATTAGATGTTTACTTGAGAGCACCTCCCATTTCCATAATTACCCAGAAGGACCTGTGGAGGTGTCTCATCATTCTATTTTTATTCCTTTCTTCAGCCATTACTTGCCCAGAGACGATGGAGTATGGCGTGTGCGTCTCAGCGTGCCAACGTCGATGCCAGTTTCTCTCCTCTCCCCAGCAGCTGTGTGGCGAAGATTGTGAGGAGGGCTGCGTATGCCCTCCCGGAAAGTTCTACAGCACACGCACAAGCAGCTGTGTGGATAGGTACTTTCATTGTGTCCCAGATCCTGATATGAGCACTTTGGGTGTCTAACTAAAACCATTTAACCTCTTTGGGCAAAATGGTGACGAACAAGTCTTAATCTGTTACATAAGACTCGCAAAGGTTTGATTCCATTGTTTTCAATAGAACCCTGCACACTGGCGCCGATGTCCGCGGACATTCGCGGATGTCGGCTAGCGATTAGAGACGAGTTCTATTTTGTCGGAGGTGCCCATTGACTATCCATGCTATGTTCATGTGAAATTGGGTTTGGAGGTCGGAATTGTGTCGGAAGCAAAAGTGCTCTGCAGTGCTGTCGGAGCCGGTGTGCGGAGGCCCATAGTGGCAGTGGTCCTATCTGCACGAGGAGGCTATGTTATTGAGCGTAGTGAGAAAGATAAGGGCCACCTTACAGTGGTGTGTTGTGGTAACAGAGCATGGGGTACCAGGCATTCGTTCATGGGGTCATGGGAGCCGTTTTGATGTGAAAGTCAGTGTTTCAGTTCAGGCTCCGGTCAAGTTATGTGATAATGTAATTCACAAACACCTTATACCCTATAATTGCTCTATAGATGTGCACTTTGCCTGCCCTCCCGAGCTCGTTTCGACCCCGGAAGACAAGCTGGTTAATTTTCCTTCAATGTCCTTCTGGTCTTAGCACCACACACCACCTTTGTGCCATACTTACCCCGTGCTAGAGTTACAACCTGGAATTTGTGCTGAAGCCGGCCATTCATGGCCGCGCTGAGCCTGTGAACGACACAGATATCTGATAACCGCTGAAAAAGAAGTTGTAGTACAGAAGCTGATGTGTTGGTTAAACCTATATGGGCTACAAGGGCTTTTTGAGTTTGCTAAACAACATTTCAAAACCGTTCGAATGAACTTTTTTTCTATTGTCATTTCATCTGGATTCAGTCTCGTTTATCTGTGTGCAGTTTGAGAAATATATGTACATTTAAGGTAGAGTATGTAGAATGGTGGCCTGGGTAGGCATTCTAACTATGTGGTTCATTGCAACTATGCTGCCCGTACCCAAATTTGATCTTTTCATCAATATTACTTAGTAATAAAATAATATTTAATGGTTTGACCAAAGTACATTAAGTTTTGCAGTTAAAGAGGGCTATTGCTAGAAATTCAAAATGGCGGACACGAAGAAGATCCACCATTTATGTATGATAAATGTTGTAATGAAAGCTCAGAAATTGATGATGGTGGAAAATACTCCTGAAAAAGATTTGTGCAGGGCACATGGGCAGCATGAATTTTAAATGTAAACTACTAAAAAAACATTTCATACTCTACCTCCGTATAATATAATTAATCACTATTGGACTTTTGCCCAATGCTTACATTGCAAAAATCACAAACTACGTAGGTTAAATACAAGTACTGCAGATTCACTGATCATTCATGGTTTCATGTCTCTCAACAGGAATGAGTGCCATTGTACTTTTTTAGGGGCCGATTTTGCACCAGGGGATGTGATCATGACTTCATCTGGTGTACAGTAAGATCTACCGATTATTTTCCTACTAGTCAAACACAATCATGATTGACCCATATAACATGTTGTCCGCACACAGCTAACAGCATTCTACGTGTTTTTATGCTTCTTCCTTGCAGGATGTGTCAAGATGGAAAGATAACACCTCAAGTAGCATTCATCAGTAAGTCTCATTTAACACATTAGGTCCATTGCTGGCCTACACTAATCAATCTTTTGGGATATTGTGGGACCCTTTGGTGTGGTAATATCTTAGTAATATATGTCGTTCGGTCCTCATAATGCAGACAAGACGTGCCCTCCTGGTCAGTGGTACCATGAGTGCGGCGAGGGAATGGGCAACTCGGCCAGAGAGAGCAAAGGTGTAGCTTGCGAGGAGACGTGTGAATCCCACCTGCTGAACCTGACCTGCTCCGTACACGAGCCCTGCATCCCAGGATGTGTCTGCCCAGAGGGGTGAGTCATCCAACCCCTTTCTCAGTCACGGTCACGTGTGACAGATTTGTGATAAGCATGAAGCATCAATTGGCAGTGTTTTATTTTCTGCAGGTTAGGTTTTACAGAGTCTATCTGATATACCGTAGGTGGTTTGCGTCTTGTGTCTAATAGTTCCTGTTGTCTTGCAGTTTTCATACATTAATAATTGAGCTTCAGTCAATGCCAATGAATGTGAAGTATCCAATTGCTCATTGGGGCAGGTTTACGCCACAAACAGTCGAGCTCTGTCATTGGCTCAGTTTCATTTCATGTCAGAGGAAAGTCAGATGAAATAGTGGTCTGACTGACAACGGCATTTCATAGAAGATGGTTAAGCCCTTTAACAACTCAGTTTACAAGGTAACTTAGCTTTGCTCAGTAATTGGGCATTAGATAACATGCACGTTGTTGACCTTAACAGTCGAGGGGTCCCTGAGGTGGGAATTTCTTGTGTGTTGCAAACACATGCCTGACACTCTACAAGTTTTTTGTCTAAGAAATATATGTGACACCACTAGAAAGCTTGAATCTGTTTATTTCAAAAATATGTCTGCTATTACTATTGTCAAATATTTGTAAGGATCGTAAAAAGAAGTTCAAGAATTTTTAGCTGCTTAAAGTACCACACCAGTTGAGAAACACTAATTTAGAACAATAGAATACTAAAAGTAGCTGGTTTTTAAAAAGCAGTCTGATTAAAACTTACTAACAGCTACACATAAGGACGAAGGACAAACCTTCACCTTGTTTTGACTGTGTGAGAAAAGTGGTGAGCATTTCTTCACACATCAGGCTGTGGGGGATGTTGTTGCAGCTCTGAGAATATGAAAGGAAACCACAGGGTGTGTCTGTGTGTGTGTGTGTGTGTGTGTGCCTTTGTGTGTGTGTGTGTGTGTGTGTGTGTGTGTGTGTGTGTGTGTGTGTGTGTGTGTGTGTGTGTGTGTGTGTGTGTGTGTGTGTGTGTGTGTGTGTGTGTGTGTGTGTGTGTACAAACTGGTGTGAACTACTGTATGTGCTTGCTCGTCTTGATGATGTATTGATCTCCTCTGTAACAGTTCATTAAGTAGCACTCCTTATTAATCATAATGTGCTTAACACTTTATTAATATTTTGTTAGAATTTATTATCCATTACTGACTTATTTGTCATCAATATAAACATAGTCATAGACAGAAGATGGAACTGAGGGACGAGGTACATGTATATACATCCAAACCCATGTGACCACAGCTATCAGAGGAAGAAACTATTTGGGGATATGAATTGCCAAAGGTTCTGGTAAAATGTAGCAAGATGGGTGTCACATCCTGCGAAATTCACCAGAACTTGTGATATGATAATCCCCACCTAGTTTCTTCTTACCTACAGTGAGACACAAAAAAACAGAAGTGCACACAATATTTGTGGTATATGTATGTTCAAGATAAGCACAAAACTACACACACTCCGAAGAATGCAGCTTCATGAATATGTTATTACATGAATCTGCTACTATTTAGTACAGAATGCATTTTAGTCTTGTAAGAAAGTTGCCCCTTTCTGGGTTTTGGGAACGTCGTCGAAATGACCAAGCATATAATAGAGGGTTTACACAGCTGTTTAGTATCGTTAGTGACTTTGTAATGCCAGCTGATTCCCAAACTCTCATAAGACGTTGTGATTTTATTGGGCTGCTTGATCTCAAAGCAAGTCCCAGAGCTTTCACAAGGTTCATCACATGAAAAGGGAACCACAATATGAAAAAAGTTACAAGGATTGCAATCACTAATTTTCCCAGTCTAGGGTTGCTGAAGAGGGGGGTCTCCTTGACCTTCTTGTGGAGGCAGAAGTAAGACATTGCCATGATGGAGAAAGGAACAACAAACCCCAGTAACGTCTCACACAGAAGAATACCCGGAGACTCTTCGTCGTGGATTCGTTTACAGACCTTAGTTTGCCCTTCTGCAAGGTCTGCTTTCACTGCCTCTGGACTGGAGAGAATCAGCGCAAGTGTCCAAAGACAGAGGAGCAGAAGCTTTTCTCCTTTGCTGCCCAGCTTGGCCCACTGGCTCCGGTGCAGAACCGCCACATACCTCTGGACACTCATCACAGTCACTGTCAGCACACTGCAGTAGGAACTGATGAAGAAGAGGAGATAGAGCAGCTTGCAGGAAGCACGGCCTAATTTCCAGGCAAAGTTGAAGTTGTACATCCACAGCGGTAAAGTAAACAAACGTAAGATGTCTGAAGCAGCCAGATTCAGCATGAGCTGATGGGTGAAGTTGTCCTTCTTGAGGTGGCGAAGGAGGAAGACCACAACAGCAATGTTAGTTGAGACACCCAGTAGGAAACAAACAGTTATCACCCCATTACTCACCAGTTCCCTCTGTGAGATTTCAGAGATATTCGAACTGGACTGGTTCAGATACTCCATATTCCCAACATGGAACTTCAGCTAAATTATGAGTCAATGGTGAACACTTCTCTCACAGAGAGTGAAGCATCACAATCTCTGTATAGCACAGTAGTTGTGACCCACAGCACAGCATCGCCACATCCTGCCCTTATTGCGCAGTACAGGTCAAAAGCAACACCCTCTCTCCTTTACGCCTAGCCACACCACTCACGGTGCAGAAGAAAATAGTTCATTTTGAAGAGCGCATCTCTTATTTGCCAGTCACAGAGCCGGTTGGAGATGGCCAGGCCAGCATAGAGGAAACACAAGATGTATGAGGTGGCGACACCCGACACAGAACCGCCATGTATCGCCATGTACTGTATCACGTGTGTAAATTGTGTACACAATCATGATGTATTTGCTATCTCTTTATTATCATTTTATTAATCTTTAATTATCCATTACTGTCATGTTATTTGTCATCACTAAGTAAATTATAAACTTGACACACATTTCTAAAGAACCTGTGACCGTTTACTTTTTGATATGAATGTCTAGTTTCTCCTTATATGCGGAGGTACGGGCAACACATAAGTAATCAAAATACAATGTATCCCGCACCTAATAGCGAAGTGGCCTGCGTGTTTATCACACCACAGATCGGAAAGTTGGTTCACAATGGGATCTGAAAAATGCTTGGTGTTTTTCCGTGAACCATGAGCGCAGATGGTTCGCAGTTAAGCACTTCAGTGCCGAACGTAACTGTTGTGGACACCGGCACTGTTCTGGACGACCTGAAAACAACAAGAGATGGCAGTTATTTGATGGAGTTATTTGAGCTGGACTGGTTCAGATACTCCATATTCCCAACGTGGACCTTCAGCTGAACTCTCAGCTAGTACAGAATGCTGCTGTACAGAGAGAGAAGCCTCACAAGCGCTTTAAACATTTTTTCTGTAATGATTTATAAATACCTCTTGTACTTAATTTTTTAATACAAATGAAGGTCAATGTGTTGAAAACAGGGTTTATATCTTCCTAGAGTTTTAAAGTTCTAACAGACACTTTGACTGCTGCCAGAGCTGAAGGTCAATCTTAGTTGCTTATCGTACTCGAACTATCTGCTGCCTTCGATATGGTCAACCATAACATACTTCTTCTTCATACTACTTACATCACGTGCACTGTCCACTCCTTTTTCAAATCGTACCTCACTGAGCCTTCATTTAACTTGTCATGGCAACGACAGCTGTCCTTAACTCATTCCCTCTCCACAGGGGTGCCCCAAGGGTCGGTGCAGGGGGCCCTCCTATTTGCCATCATTATGCTGATGGCACACACCTGTCCTTCGAGCCAGAGGACTCCACAGTCTCTTCACTCATCTCTGCACTCATGGATAAATGGTTAGGTGGGGTTAGTGATTAACCAGTGCTCTCCCCCAGCATCCTCCATGACTGAGGTACCCTGAGCATGGTACCGTCCTGACGCACTGCTCCCTTTGGACGCCATTGAGGGCTGCCCCCTTGCACGGGTGAGACATAAATACAGTTTCGTTGTGTGCAGTGAGCAGTGTTCACTTGTGTGCTGTGGAATACTGTGTCACAATGACAATGGGAGTTGGAGTTTCCCATTGGGGCTTTCACTTTCATTTATGCTGGCCTCTCCTCATCCACATGGATGAAGGAACATCACCTTCAGCTAAACCTAGCCAAAACTGAACTCCTGGTGATCCCAGCCAAGGATTTATGCTGCCACAATATCAACCTCAATATGTGCTCAGCCCTGTCTGAACGGTTTTCTGTCATTATCCCTCAATGGTGGAATAAGTTACAAGTTGCTATAAGAGCAGAGTCATCCCTCTCAACCTTCAAGAAGCATATGAAGACTCATCTCTTCCAAAAGAGCTTCCATACATAAAACTAACTCTACTCATATCTAATCCTGGGCACAAACTTGCACTCTATCTGCTCTGCATCACTTGTATACTGCTGTACTCTGTATTGACCCCACACTCTGTGCTTGCATGAATGTCTTCTTTGTAAGTCACTTTGGTTAAAGGCGTCTGCTAATGTTGTTCATCACCACCTTGTGCTTTGACTTTTTGTGAATGCAGGTCATTGCAAGGAGGTCAAAATTCCTGGGGTATGTGTCATAACAGTCGTATTGTCCAGCAACAAGCAGGATGACGTACCAACTGTGTAGCTCTACATTTTTTCCCTTGCCTTTATTCAGGTGTGTGTTGGAGCATAGTGTGCAGTGATATTTTGCTCCAAAAGAAATGGCTGGTAGTTCAGTGTCCACTGATCCATGTTGACACTAGGGAGGTGGAGGTCGGCTAGCCCTCTTGATTATTTTCAGTCGTGAGACTTCTCTAATGTCACCTGCGTCAGAGATTCAGTCTGCTTTTTTGTCTCCCAGAACAAGCAAGTTATTATGTACTCATCAGAGACCAGTGCCATGAGACAATCTGAGATATACCTCAACAGGCCATGTGATTTGAGCAACAAGAACTTGAACTGAATGGGTTATGTTTGTGGCTACAGCTACTGATCCGATGGCCATTGCCAAAAAAGAGATTTGTAATGTTAGGAAGTGCTGTTGCAAAGTTGAAGAATCGTCTTTCTTGAAACCACTTGGATGCAGCAAAGATGAGGCATTCGTGTGAATCACTGTGAATCACATTTCGTTAGATTAATGCCATTTGATATGTTCAAGTAAATCGCTTACAAGAAAGGCCATGTCAAGGTTAAGTGGGTATATTATGAGTAGTACACTACAGGAAGTCTATGTATGCATCTGAAGCCAATTCTAGACACAAGGAAGTCACTGTTTTGGCTGGTTGCTAGAAACCTACTCCACATGCCACCTAGGGCTTGACACTAACTTTGTGTTCACTGGCCACAGTGGCTAGTGGCTTTCCAAAGTCAATAGCCATACATCCATTTTAATTGTCCGTTTTCCATGGACAATCCATTTTAATTTTAATTTAACTGTTTTGTTGTCAGTATTTTTTTTACATATTTTCTTTACCATGATACATCTAAGGTCAGAAACTGAAGTGATAAAACATGATAATCAGTGCAAATGGGCATAGTGTGTTAAATGAAACTACGTACAGTATTCAGACAAATGAAATCTGAATGGTCTTTCTTGAACCTAAATATAACACAAGGTGCAAACCCAGGATATATGCTACTGAGATATGTCTTACGCAAGAATAACTTACCTGCCAAAGTGGCTAGTGAGACTACAATGGTCACTAGCCACGTCCAAATTTTTCCCATTTTTGGCCAGTTCGCTGGTGGCAATGTCAAGCCCTGATGCCACCCTAGTAACCACAGTACCATATACGGTGAAGAGACATTTACTCGGCTTTGTCTACATTCTGGTAGCCTCTTAGTGCAGGTGGGCTCGCTGGCGGGCCTATTCGCTATTGCTGGAAATACTCAACTACATCATAAAAACATTGCTATGACATTACCGAGAGCATTAAGTAACAGATTAAGACATAGCCATTACATGTTTAGTGACAGTAAGGTTATAACATAGGCTCTGCACTTAAGGGTTTAAACATCTATTATTGGATATGACAGATGAGGTGAATTTGATTATGACATGACGCTAGATGGTAATAGGTGAGACCACCTTTTTGTATAGTCTTTCCTTTTGGCGATTCCCACTAAAACCATAAATATTCATGTGCTCTCTTCAGTGTGAAAGGGTGGATTGTGGATGAAGAGAGATGACTACCTTTGCCTAGTCATAAATGTCTAGACAGCGAAGGTAACTGATATGTTGGCGAGCAGATAGGAAGGGAATGAGCGCAGGTGGAGGCTGAGGTTCAGAGGCTGAGGCCAGAGGCTCCTTGACTCCTGATCCATGGAGTCAACGCTCTCTGCCCCAGACCAGAATGACAGTGTTGCCAGATTGGGCAGTTTCCCGCCCAATTGGGCTGCTTAGGATGGCCGTCTGCGGGTAAAAAAACACCTGGGCGGGTTTTCTCTGCCAATATATGGCCATAGAAATCAATACAGTAGAAATGAAATCATATTGGACGGGATTTAGTGTTTCCTCACGGATTTTGGGCATTTTTGGGCTGGAAATCATCAGTCTCATCTGGCAACCCTGCAGACAGAGACCTGTCACACACCTGCACCGCACTGCGGCATGAGAAGGTGAACTCAGACACGGAGCATGACGACTCTTGTCAGGAGTGGTTAATAAACACCTGCAACTCAATAGCTTGCTGTCCAGATTGTGCGATGAATGCACGGACAAAAGGGCTGTCTTATGCCATTATGGGAGGAGGAGATAAAAGGGGCGATATGTCTGGTGCTCTAGTGCCATCTTGTAAAGCTATAGGCCTAAGCCTACTAACACATCAACATTTTTTGGAGGAAATAGACATTATTGTATTTTAGTATTGCTGAAGTTTGTTTATTTTTGATGGAGATGTGTGTCTGTGCGTGTGGATGGGCATAGGTACATGCTCCCTGGATGCTTCAGGCTTCTATTTCTGTCTCAAAATGTCTTGATTGTTGTTTTTTATTGAAAATAACTACTGTATGTAGTGATAGATCCAATGCTGCATTCAATAATACCAAGGACCAAAACAGAATTCCAAAAGTCTACTCGCAGTTACAGTTCTACATTATTCATGGCTCTAAGCTAAGGGAGCGAGTAGCCACGCTAACGTTACATTTATGTCCTTATACAGCACTATTGCAGTGTCCCCTTCCAAGAATCCCTTTGTGGTGGTTAGCCTTGGCCAGGGCCGTGCTCTGGGGATAAGGTAAGTCCCCTGGAAATGTCAGTTTGGACTCACAGATTAGGTAAGGGGAGTCCAGAGCACAAGGCAGTGCATTTGGATTGGAGACTTCACTTTTGTCATGACCCCAGTCCTGGTGTGGTGGTGTGCCATGATGATGTCTTAGGGTGCACGCTTTTTATTCCCCGCTTTGGCAGATTTTTTTGCGTTGGTTTTGGTTGTTTTGGCAAAGACGGATTGTTTGTGTCCGGGAACGATGGCAGTTTGTGCTTTGTTGTTGAGTTGTTGTTGAATAAAGGGACACTTGGGTGGTCATGCATACTGAAGGGAGGCTGTGTGTGTGTGTGCGTGTGTGTGTGCGTGCGTGCGCGCGCGCGCGCGTGTGTGTGCGCGTGCGGTTGCGTGTTTGTGTGCGTGTGTGTGTGTGTGTGTGTTCATTATCTGTCACTGGGTTCCCTCTGCTCTCCCGTTACCTGGCCAGCTCTGCTGCTGCTGCTGCACTGCTCCCTGGGGAGTGTGTCTGAGCGTGCTAGCAAGGAAGCAGGCATTCCTATGTTAATCAAGCTTATTCATGCTGCTGGGTAACTACCTTCACCTGGTCCTCCTCCTGCTGCATTAGAAATGACTTATTACTCATTTATATTGTATATAGTTCACTAGCTGCAAGCAGGATGATGTGCCTACTGAGTAGCTCCAAATATCTACATTTGATTTTTTTTTGTTGCTTTCATGCCTTTATTGATATAGATCAGTGAGGATATTGGGCAGGAAAGTAGAGGGGTAGAGAGAGATGGACTAGGGTTGGGAAATGACCCAGAGCGTATTCGTACCTGGGTCCCCATGGGCAGCTTGCCATTCATGGTACGGTGCAATAGTGGGATGTGCCTGTGTGTGTGTTGTGTTATTTTGGAGGGCTTAATAAGTTAATTAGTTTTGAAAGTACAATTATTCGAGCTTGTGATACAGTGTGAGGTGCTATGATATGTTTTGTAGACGTCACCTTCTTTGAAAGCGGGGGAGTCCTCTTTCCCAGAATATTCCTGAATATTTTATTGTTCTGTGCCAACTTTCCATTGGGAAAATACTGTCCGTCTTCTCATCTCTGCATTGCCACATTCCTGCTGGAAATATGAACTAACAAAAACAGTGAAGGCAATAAAGTGACGAACTTTGACATTTTTGAACTCCTCAGCCATGAAATTAAGTGTCTAGATCTTGTGGCAAGTCCTTCACAGCCACAGTTTATATCATATTTTTTGGCATGAAAAAGATGAATGTTGTTTGTTTGCTTTGCTAGACAATGGGGAAGCTGAAGTATCTGAGAGCTTGAGAGACTGTCAAGGTGGACTGGGAGTTAAAGTGACATCCCCTCCAACATGCAAATTCCTGCACTGTGCTTTCGTTTATAACACACACTTTTTATAGTATAGTAGTAGTTAAATAGTTAAATGTAGTTAATAGTAATTGAATATGATATTCCTTTCACTGCTAATTAGATTAATCATGTGATGACTTATGTATATTGATGGCTGACCTTAGCCTTGTAGTGAATACCGTTCCACTTGAAGGATGCTTTACTGTTTAAAAAAAAAACCTTTACCACTACAGCTTTATACAGTACAGCGTCTTTAGTAATAAATTACAGCTTGGTCATTGCTACTGTATTCTGGTAGCAATTGACTTAACACAGAGGGTGTGTGTTAATGCATCAAAACAGCTCACTCATACATATCCACTGACATGCTCTGATAAGACAAAGACAACTCAATTGACATTAATTTGGCTCTATTTGTATAAACACTAGCCATTCAGATAGGGGAATGAATTATTAACAATTCTTTGATCAGAGTAATTGATACACAGTCTTGGCTTTGGGATAAAGAAAGCTGTTAACACCACTTTATCTGGGTGTAACTTTACACAGATGGACCCGAGGTTTTGGGCACAGACCATTCAATGTGTCGCTTCATTGTCCGCCACAGCCAGGTCCAGAGGAAATAACTCACTCTCTCAATATTACAAGATGCTTATCGCACCGCGTCTGACAGGGTGGAAACAGCACTGAGGCAGCAGACACAAAGGCGGGCCCATTGTGCATCTCTGAGAATGAGAATTGTCTGATTTTCTCATGTAACGGGTGTGATCCCCAATGCAATTGATAGTGGGCCCTGCATCTCTCGCTCTCGCTCTCGCTCTCGCTCTCGCTCTCGCTCTGTCTCTGTCTCTCTCTCTCTCTCTCTCTCTCTCTCTCTCTCTCTCTCTCTCTCTCTCTCTCTCTCTCTCACTCTCCCAGCTGAAGGCCACCTTAGTATCGGAGTAGGGGGACTGCTGGCTGGCTTGACTGGCTGGCTTCCCTATGTGAACCTGTTGCACTGTTGGCTTAGCAGACTCATTAGCTACCGTACCTCACACACACACAAGTCAGGAGTTGCTCTATAAAAAAGTGTGAGGATGTACTCTAAACCTCTTCTCTTTTGTACAAGTTGTGTGAACCTGCAATTCTCTAGGCACAGGCTGTGTGTGGCTGGCTGTGCAAGGGAATTTTCGATTTTTGAGTGTAACCTGTTTCACTGTTGGCTTCAGACCATCATTTTAGCTCCTTCACACACAGGTCAATAGTTACAAGTGGAGAGACCTAACTCACATAGTCAGGCCCAGTGTGTAGTCTGGCTTGGGCACTTTGTGCGCGTTGGTGAAGTTGGTACATTTCATGATTAAATAAAAATCTGAACTGATAAAATGTGTTCCTCTTCTCTTCTCTTCTCTTCTCTTCTCTTCTCTTCTCTTCTCTTCTCTTCTCTTCTCTTCTCTTCTCTTCTCTTCTCTTCTCTTCTCTTCTCTTCTCTTCTCTTCTCTTCTCTTCTCTTCTCTTCTCTTCTCTGTAGTTTGCTGAAACATGGTGATGAGTGTTTCCTGCCTGCTGCCTGCCCCTGCCTGTGGAAGGGGAAAGAGTACTTCCCTGGAGACCAGGTCACATCTCCTTGCCACCAGTGGTAAGTCAACACCCTTTACCGTATGACCAAAACAAGTTTTTATTTTCTGCGTCTTTTTACAGAATTCTTCTTTTCCCACGAGGGCAATAAACAATGAAACGGTGAAAAACAAATCACGTTTTAAGTTTTGGAGAACTTATCACACTTTGCAGGCAACCGGGACACAAATTACTGTGGTCAACACCAAGCAAACAAATGCGATTTTGATTTTCAGACAAATCGCTTACAACCCAGAAGCTAATTTTGAAAAATAGACATTTTTACTTCAGGCAGTGAGTCCTCAGATTGCCTGCTGCAGTAGTGAGAGACGGTCGGTCATCAGATAGTCCTGTTTGGATTCCATCTGTCAGGAAGGTGGGAAGAAGAAATGTCTCACTCAGCTCTGTGTGACAGAGCCAGTCGTTGTATGATGCTCTTTCATTTTTTTTGTGGGGGGGTGACTTGATTTGGCTGCTGAGATAAAGGGTTTCATAATTCTCCACTCCCAGCTCAGCCAGAGAGGAGAGGAGAGGATGGGCTTTTACTAAAGTCCCGTTTATGCTTCCCAAGGCAGGCCTCTCTCCTCCGCTGATGGCCAGAGATAAGCAAGATAGACAGATGAATCATCCACAGAGAGGTGATTCACCCCTTGGCAGTGGTCTCTAGCGCTCTCCTCTCCTCACTGTGCTTCTGGAGATAATTGCGTCTCGCCCCACAAAAGACTCCCCATTAAATATGGCAGCCTCACTTCCATTAATTGGTTAAAAGTGGGCCAGCACTTTTGCAGTGATTTGTGGGAAGGGGTTGAGGTGGGGCGAGGTGGGCTTTGGAGTACAGTAGGGGTTGGAGGGAGTTTTGGGGTGGGTGTTTGGTGTTAGGTGGTGATGCTGAATCTGCCTCTCAGTGAAGGAGTGAGGCAGGACAGGATTGGGTACGGTTTGGAGAGGGGTTGCGGCTTTTGGGTTTTGGGGGGGTGCTCGGTGTTTGGTGATGGTGAATCTCTCTTTCAGTGTCTGCCAACATGGAACCTTCCAGTGTGTCTTCCAGCCGTGCCCTTCCATGTGCACAACCTACGGAGACCGCCATTATCGCACGTTTGACGGGCTGCTTTTCGATTACGTGGGCTTGTGTAAGGTTTATTTGGTGAAGGTGAGGACAGTGCATAATCACATGGGTATTTTTTAACACATATTCAGACAGAGCAAATGTTTTTACAGTATGTCTAACACATGATACTCTGCATTATTTTATTAGTTATTATTTTATTAGAACAAAACAACAAAGCAGCGCTAGATTGTCTCATGCACTTCTGAAGAAGAGGCCATGTAAATAATAATAAATAATAACTATTAATAATTATAAATAATAATTGCTTTTGTATGTTCATGTACCTGTGCCGTGTGTTTTTGTTGTCATACAGAGTAGTGTGGACACAGCGCTGAGTGTATTGGCAGAGAATGTGGATTGTTTTGAAACCGGAGTGATCTGCCGAAAGTCATTACTCATCACGATTGGCAGATCAACCATCGCCTTTGAGGATGACACGGGAAAGCCGGTTAGTGCTCTGGCTTTTTTCCAGATTGACTGCAGAATACCTTCTTACACCTTTTCAAGGAAGGCATGATTGCTGAAAAAATGAGTATCACCATTAGTTTCGTCAAAATTGAAATCACGATTATTAATCACGATTAGTAAACAGCAATAAACAGCTGATTTTTTTTCTGCAGAATGTTATTTAAAATCACAAAATGAAATATAATCAAGAATGTATATAAGGGATGCTTAAAGTCAAATTGAATTGTAATAATTATGTAAAAGGCAATAGCATGAAGCTTAGGTCGGGCCCACAGAGTTTTGGCTAGAAATACCAGCCAGTATGAACGACGCCCGAAGTCATGTCCCTGTACTGCCTCCCCTGTGCGATCACGATGAAATTGTCACGGCCATGATTTTTCATCGTTCCGCCCAAATTTTCAATTTTCAAGTAGCCCCTTAATGCACGCCGTACCTCCAGTGGCACGCTGTAATAGTCATTGAAAAGTTAACTACCATAACACTACAATACTATGACATAACACAGGGTCTTTAGTAATGAACTACTACTTGGTCATTGCCATTCTGGTAACAACAAATTTATAACGCTGTGTCTTAACGGGTTGATTTAGATTAATTATGCAGCCCTAGCCATATATATCCACTCATTTATATTAGTATTCCAATGCACAGCACACAGGGAGCATGAAATATGTGGAACACCATTGTGAAAGAAATGAGATGGACATGGAAAACTATAGCTATGGCTATTGATATTATGATTTACATTAGAAGACGTCAGATCTCTAAAACCCTTGAAAGCCTTTTCACAGAACAAGGAAAAAAACTATGACATTCAATACCTGTCCACAACTGATGCATTTGTCACAGTCTCAATGATGTCTCATTACAAAACAGTTGATCTTGCATCGCAGTGTCCATGACTACAGCCGTACAACGTTTCTCCGCTATCCGCCTCAGTCTCTCAAGCTAATGAAACCTGTGATCAAGAAAGGGGAAACTAGTATCCGTCATATGCTGATGAGCCTGTGCGCTCGGCTACAGGATTCTATAGTAATAGGCAGGGCCTCTGACAGCTTTTGCTGGGCCCGGGACAAAGTCATCTGAAAGGGCCCCCTACCCAATACATATAATGTAATGGCGACACAATTCTGGGCCCTCTATGCCCTGGGCCCGGGACAACAACCCCCTTTGTCCCCCGCTGTCGGCGGGCCTGGTAATAGGAGTGTGGGACACAAGTGGCTGCTGTTTAACCCTTGACCTCTCTCATTCTTCAGAGCTCCTCAAGTGTGATGGACAGGGCGCAGCACATGTACATATGGCAGGCAGGCTACTTCACCATCGTGCACATCCCAGAAGTGGACGTCACCGTGCTGTGGGACAGGAAGACCACCGTGCACATCCAGGCCGGACCTCGCTGGCAGGTGAGACTGCTGCTGGCAGAGATGAGGAGAGAGAGAGAGAGAGAGAGAGAGAGAGAGAGAGAGAGAGAGAGAGAGAGAGAGAGAGAGAGAGAGAGGGAGAGAGAGAGACAGAGAGACATAGTTATAAATGTTCACAGTTTTGTTTTGTTATTTGTATGCTTTGGCAACATTGTATCATTACAGTCACTCTATAATAAAGCACAATTTGAATTTGTGTGTGTGTGAGAGAGAGAGAGAGAGAGAGAGAGAGAGAGAGAGAGAGAGAGAGAGAGGATATGTGCTCACTGCACGACAGGTGAGGTCGAGACAGAGGCGCACTTCCTTCTCCAATGCGACAAATATTCAAAAATTAGAGAAGCGCATTTTAATAAATTTAACCAAGTAATCCCGGGTTTCCCGGATCTGAATACAGATAAAACATTATCTATCCTACTGGGACAACAAGGGCAGACAGCAACGCTTGCTGCCAAATATGTCAGTGCATGCCATAGACAGAGGGACATTGAATAGACACCACAAAAGCCACTACCCCCCCACACACATACACACACACACTATGAACACTATGCACACTATGCACACACACACACACACACACACACACACACACACACACACACACACACACACACACACACACACACACACACACACACACACACACACACACACACACACACACACACACACACACACGTTTCTGTTTGCTTTCTTTTCTTGCTGATATTTTCCATGCAATTGCAAGCATTCATTTGTGTGTTTGTTTTAACACTTACTTCATTATATTATCATTACCAATGTACGTATCTTCAACCAATGCTTTGGCAATACAAAATATTTTTTGTCATGCTAATAAAGCTTCTATGAATTGAATTGAATTGAATTGAGAGAGAGAGAGAGAGAGAGAGAGAGAGAGAGAGAGAGAGAGAGAGGGAGGGAGAGAGAGAGAGAGAGGGAGAAAGATGAGTGTTAATGTTTAAAAAACAGCAGTTTGGGACATTTACAACACCTGTGTCATAATAATAATAATGAATGCATGACATATTTTGTTGGTAAATAATATAATTTCTTTAGAGACATGCACTTCAATATGTACCGTGGCGGCAGATGAGGCAACTTGAGAGAGCCCCCTAGTGACATTAAATGTATTGGTATGAAAGCCTCACAGCAGATGTCAAATGTTATTCAGTTAAACATACAGGATCAGCAGCTTTATTATATTGCCCCTCCGGATGTGTATGCATTACACTCAGTACGTTTTGAAGTGTTCATTCAACACTGTGCAGGAAATGGTCAAAAAAGATAATGCAACTATGCTGCTCATTGAAATTAGGTTGGCTATTCCCAAATTTGATCTTTACATGATAGTTTACTAAGTAATAAATACATATTTCCTAGTATGGTCCAAGTAGAGTCATTTTTGCAGCTAAAAATGGCTATTTTTGGAAATTCAAAATGGCGGACCATGGAGAAGATCGCCCTTTTCATGTATGAAAGTCATAATGAATACTTAGAATTTGATTGTGGTGGTAAGTATTCATGAAAAAGGTAACATTAGTGACTGGCCAGCATGAATTCTGGAAATAAACAACTAAAAATCTCACACAGTGTCCCTTTAAGGACTAGGAGCAAAGAGAATCTGAGTGTTAGATCCAACTGTAAAAGTGTTGAATTATCACTGCAAAACTTACTTAGTGCATAGTGAACATAGTGTACATCAGTGTTTTTCAACAGTGGGGTTGGGACCCCTTGTGGCGTCGCCTGGAATTCAAATAGGCCCGCCTGAAATGTCTAGGCATAAAAGATAACAAAAAATAAACAAAAAGAATACTGACAGTTACCAATTATTACATTATAACTACTTAATATTCTGATTTAAACACCACATACAATCTTAGACTTGAATAAATACCTACCGTGTATACTGTAGGTGTAATAGCATATACAGTATGCTGCAGTGTGCTTTTTTTGGGCTTGAAAAAAACTTGAATACGGTGGTCCAAAATGGGGGCCCGGGCCACAGAGGGTGGGGAAGCACTGGTGTACATACTACTTAGTCTGATGTTATTTGCGTCAACATAATTTGATCACTAACAGTTTTCACCTGGGTGTGGGTTTCTGTGTGTCCAGGGTAAGCTCTCTGGCCTGTGTGGCAACTTTGACCTGAAGACGGTGAATGAGATGAGGACTCCAGAGAACATGGACTCCGCCACGCCGCAGGAGTTTGGAAACAGCTGGACCGCCATGGAGGTCAGATATCCGCCCTTTCATCTGCACCACAACATCACCACCACCACCACCACCACCACCACCAGTGGAACATCTGAAGGGAACGATAGAATAGAGAGACGTATAGATGAAAAGAGAGCAGGTCTTCAGATCACACGTTCCATATGCTTGAGAGAGGGAGGGCTAGAATTGAGATGTGGATCTTTGATTTAGCTGGAACAATGTCCTTGGAGAGCAGGTGTCTCAAAAACAGTAGAATGAATTGATTAGTTCCATTCAACAGATGGGAGTGTGCGCACGTGTGAGCGCATGAGCAAGTGTATGTGTGTGTGTGTGTGTGTGTGTGTGTGTGTGTGTGTGTGTGTGTGTGTGTGTGTGTGTGTGTGTGTGTGTGTGTGTGTGTGTGTGTGTGTGTGTGTGTGTGTGTGTGTGTGTGTGTGTGTGTGTGTGTGTGTGTTTCTGTCTGTCCATCATCTATACTGGCACAGCCTAGATGTGTGCGTACAGTACCATATTTCAATTATACCTATTGAGTTTTCCATTCGCATACATTTTCTCACATGGGATGTGGTTAAAATCATATGCGTGTGTGTGTGTCTATATGTGAATGTCTGTTGACCTTCCATTGTGTGTTTCCCTCTGTGTGTCCAGTGTGTTAATAGTCCTGACATCAGAAACCCCTGCAGCCTGAGCCCCCTCAGGGAGCCCTTTGCCAAGAGACAGTGTGGCCTTCTGCTCAGTGAAGTCTTCGAAACCTGCCACCCAGTGGTGAGTGTATAGAACAACACTCATCTACTGCTTTTATTTTTTAAAGGTGCACTGTGTAGGATGGTGGCTAGCTGCCTATTGCCAAATTTGATATTTTCGTGAATGTTTACAAAATAATAAACTAATATTTCCTAGTATGACCAATGTAAAGTAAGTTTTGCAGCTAAAAATGTTTATTTCTGGAAATTCAAAATGGCGGACAAAGTTCGACCCTTTTCATGTATGAAAAGTGCAATTTTCTCTGTCTTAATGAATACTTAGAATTTGATGGTGGTGGTAAGTACTGTATTCAAGAAAAAGATGACATTTGTGAATGAGCGGCATGAAATATGACACAGTGCATCTTTAAAAGAGCTATCGATGCGCCTGTTGCAAAGTTCCGGCATTTTGACTACGTCTTGGAAATAATCTTGGTGTTAATTTATGACTGTTTGCAAAAACACACGTCTAGATAAATAAGTCACATGTTAGACAGAAGTGTGTCAACAGTTATCTGACCTGGAGTATGCTACCGGGACTGTGTGACTCAGGAACATGGTTGTTGACGTGCTAAACTTCCTCTAATGTTTCAACATAGAGCATCACATTAGGATGATATTACACTACTAGCACAATGACCTTTCCAACATATACGTATGTAGTTGGGTCATTAACGTTTTTAGTAGCAGAAGTCAAGTAGTGTAACCACAGCTAATGCCATTATTGTATGAATTAAACTGTTATTATTTTTGCTGGATTATTATATCTAAAACATTCATTCCATGGAAATTAAATATGTAAATGAAATATTAATGTAACAAATTCACACAATTATAGTTGTTGTCTTCTTCTATAAACATCAACGACCCACTTACAATCTTACAGTATGAATTCTTGTATGCGTACAATGAAAATATGGCTAATTATCTTTACACTTGAATATATTACAGAAACTTATGAAGATATTACAGAAGAATTATTAATAAAATTGTCTCAGCCAAAAGCTTTAGCCTAATATGCTGATAGCCCAAGTATGCTCCTTGTTGCCCATCAACAGTTCCAGTTGACCACGTATTTCTCATTCCCCTCAGGTGGATGTGACGTGGTTCTACATGAACTGTCTGGGAGACACGTGCGGGTGTAACAGAGGTGGCGACTGTGAGTGCTTCTGCACCAGTGTGGCGGCCTATGCCCACCAGTGCTGTCAACAGGGCATCACCGTGGACTGGCGATCCCCTTCCTCCTGCCGTGAGTGACAGGGACCAGCAGCACATTGCAGAGTGAGGAGTCTAAATGCAGTTATGCCTCTTAAAATCTGTCTCTGATCAAACATATCTGTGTTTCTCTTTACAGCGTATGACTGTGAATACTACAACAAAGGTACAGCTTTTTATATACACAGTATATTTTAAAACTCAATTAGCAAAATTGCTTTAGTCAGTTTCAAAATGCGCCACTAGAGGGCAGAGTATATGCACAGATACACTGCACTACATACATAGGCCTATGTATGAATGTTCTCTCTGACCTGTTGGTGACAGTGAGCTCTCTGTTGTGTTGTGTTGTCTTCATTGTGCCCCAGTTCTGGGCAAAGGCCCGTACCAGTTGAGCACGTACAGAGAGAGGGACACGGTGCTGGCGGCCAACAGGACCAGTGGTGTGGTGCTGCCCAGGAGGAGGGCCACGGCCGGCCGAGGGCTGCTCTCCACCTTCATGCTGACCCCCGGCCTTAGCAAGGAGAGACCGCATGGTGAGACCTGCAGCACCCTCTCACTTCCACAACGTCTATTGTTACGGAACACTACGGTGCACTTTCTCTCTTCCACAACGTCTATTACTGAACGCTGGTACACTCTCTCTCTTCCACAATGTCTATTACTGAACACTGGTATACTCTCTCTCTTCCACAACGTCTATTACTGAACGCTGGTACACTCTCTCTCTTCCACAACGTCTATTACTGATGAACACTGGTACACTCTCTCTCTTCCACAATGTCTATTACTGAACGCTGGTACACTCTCTCTCTTCCACAACGTCTATTGTTACGGAACACTGGTACACTTTCTCTCTTCCACAACGTCTATTACTGAACGCTGGTACACTCTCTCTCTTCCACAATGTCTATTACTGAACGCTGGTACACTCTCTCTCTTCCACAACGTCTATTACTGAACACTGGTGCACCTTCTCTCTTCCACAATGTCTATTACTGAACGCTGGTACACTCTCTCTCTTCCACAACGTCTATTACTGATGAACACTGGTGCACCTTCTCTCTTCCACAACATCTATTACTGAACGCTGGTACACTCTCTCTCTTCCACAACCTCTATTACTGAACACTGGTGCACTTTCTCTCTTCCACAACGTCTATTATTACTGAACGCTGGTACACTCTCTCTCTTCCAAAACGACTATTACTGAACACTGGTACACCTTCTCTCTTCCACAACGTCTATTACTGTACTAAACAGTGAGAAGGCCGGGCATTTTCTCACTCACTACAAACTTGTGGCAGTATTACTGTATGGAACACTTGCCACTGGGTTGAGTTTGCAGACCTCAGGTGATACAGGGACTATGTATGCAAATGTCAAAGAAATCTACAAGAAAAAGGATGCAAAAGCACACGTGTAGCAGCCACATCATCCAACATCCGGGCAAATACCAGTAATCTTTCTGATGCAGGACGAACAATAGATGGTGAAAGGAAGTCTCCATGCACATTGCATATGCTACAAGCTATTTGCCTAAAAAAACCTAGCCTTTTCATCTATTTACCTGTTAAACACGGCCTTAAAAATTTGACGTTACCAGAATGGCAATGACTGAGTCATAGTGCATAACTGAAGGTCCTCTATTATGTTATAGTAGAGCAGGGATGGGCAACTGGAGGCCCGGGGGCCACATGCGGCCCGCCTCCTCACTCAGTGTGACCCATAGATAAAGCATAATTTACTACTTAAACAAGCTACTAAAACATAATTTACTACAGAATCAATCCAAAGATATTGTACTGTGTTGGCCTATAGAGAGCATTGCTATTCCTTCCAAACAACATCAGCTGTCAGTGAGCAAACAACTGCACCTCAAACTTTGCGAGTTGCAGTCAAATCCGGGGGTCATATGGCCCTTTGATGGTGGCGATGAAAAGATGTGGCCCTCCTTATCATCAAAGTTGCCCATACCTGTAGTGGAGTAATGCTATATTAATTAACCTTTCAATGACTATTACAGCGTGCCACTGGTGGTACGGCGTGCATTATGGGGCCACAGTAAACCATATGCAGTGTGCAGGCCCTCTATAATCCCATTTCCCGCAGAGAAACAAGTCTCCAAATGATCCTCTCATACATTTCACAGTGGGCGGTTTGGTCGCTCCCGGAGTCCCAGGCCTGTGTCGGTCCCGGACCTGTGGTTCTGTTCTGTCTGTGGGTCGCCGGCTTGTTGTGGCTGTCAGGCTGGCAACACAGATGGGCACTGATGATAGGGCAGCGGGCAGAGGAGAGAGAACCGCTATCATGTTGAAGCAATGCAAATGCCGCAACCCGATCCCCCATCCCACCTAAACGAAAAGAGCCAACCTGCCAGGCAGCCCGGCCCAGGCCAGGCCAGGCCTCCACCCGAGCCAAGGAGCAGCGTGACTACACTAAATCACGGCTGAGCACCCGCCATTTCACTACGCTCTCTCTCTCTCTCTCTCTCTCTCTCTCTCTCTCTCTCTCTCTCTCTCTCTCTCTCTCTCTCTCTCTCGTTACCAAGCATTCAGTAGCCAGCTATGCACGGCAGAGCAACCAAAGTACATTAACACTTCTGTAGTATGGGACGCGTACATAAACACACATGCAAGTAAACACACATGCACACACATGCACACACACACATGCACACACACTCTATCACACACGCACACGCACACGTACGCGCACACGCACACGCACACACGCAGCCACACACATACATACACGCACACGCACACATGCACATGCACATGCACACGTACACACTAACTGCCTCATGGAAAAATTACCTGCCTCATGGAAAAATGTGTAACGATGTCTGGGGTTAGGAATATATCTCTGGAAGATTCCATCTTGCGTGGTAGTTTTGGATGTCTGATCACCCCTCTTGCACCCTAGTCATAGATATGGGGGATCTCTGTACCTCTTAACCCCTATTGCTCTGGAGCAGCACTGGTCTCACTGATTCCTTCTTTATACTGTATCTGCCCTAATTGGCGTCCTCTTGAGTCACATGATTCCAATGGAATGGCATTAAAGATCCCCTCTAAACATGTGGCAAAGAGGACTGAAAGACTTTTTACTGTAAAATATTATTCCCTTATCTGTAACTTGTGCTGCAGATAAAAGTTATTAAACCTTCAGTGAATGTTAATGACTGCTTTCCACTTTTGTTTTGCTTAATTAGGAAGGCATTGACATGCATTTTCAACCTTCAAAAAGTGTTGGCCATTGGGCCTACTTCAGGCGACTCTTGCATAGAGACAAGGAGTAGTATGGTGTTTAGTAATTTAAAAACCCTTTATTTTAACTGGGGTACATAACTAAAAACGCCAACCGGTTTCAACCTCACAGGGTCTTCATCAGGGCGTGACAAGAAAGAGGTCATTTGCGTGACCTTTTATCAGTTCACATGGTCACATGATGGTTCCGGTAGGGTACATGGATATTGTACTTTTCAGTGGATGTATGAAAGCATATTGATATAAACAGAGTAATGCCATAGAAAAGTATAATAATAAAGAATAATAAAGTGAGGTATTGCGCATGGGCTACCTAGCGATTAAAGAGTAGCCTACTCAAATACATGTACATATTCAGACATATCAGGCATCCATTTTAAGTCAATTAAAAAGAAGGGTCATCCATATTCATTGTGGTCATTCAGTCATTACAAAAAAGGTCTAAAATCTATTTCCTCATTGAGGCCTGGGTAATTTATTGCATCCAAAGTATGTATCGAGAATGTTTCCTTTTGTAATAATGTTTTGAGGCGGTCACCCCCCCTAGGGGCCGTTGGGATGTGTTCCAGGGCTTCAACTTTTAGTGCCCTGGGATCTTGGTTGTGCGCGCTCTGGAAATGTCTGGCCATCGGGTAGTCCTCATTGTTGGTGCGTATTGCGTACTTGTGTTCGGCTACCCTTTCCTTCAGGTGCCTCTTTGTACGGCCAACGTAAAAACAATTGCAAGGGCAAGAGAGACGATATACTATATGCGTCGTGTTACAGTTCACAAAATGTTTGCATTTGTAAACGTGTTTAGTTTTAAAATCAGTCCATTCCTTGTGTTGCATAATGTTCGCGCAATGGTTGCATGAGGATTGTTGGCATTTGAAAGTTCCCACAGGTTTTTTCAGCCAAGTGTCATTCTTGCGCGCGGGGAGGTAGCTGCGTGTGAGCTTGTCCCGTAGGCTGGGAGCGCGCCTGTAGCAAAACGTCGGCATATTTCTAAAAGTGTCGTGCAGTGAAGGGCTTCTTAAAATGTCCCAGTTTGATTTGATGATTTGCCTAATTTGTCTCGCTTGGGAGCTGTGTTTAGTGACAAAGCAAATGGTGGGTTTTTTCTTCCTTCTGTTGGTGGGTTGGAGAAGGCTCTGGCGGTTGATGGAAGTGGCCTTTGCCTGAGCTGCGCGCACAACAAACTTTTTGTATGATCTGACCCGGAATCGTTTTGCCATGGCATCGGATTGTTTTTCGAACTCAGTTTCCTCATCACAAATCCTCCTCAATCTTTGGAATTGTCCATATGGGATATTGTCTTTCAGGTGTTGGGGATGGAACGACTGATAGTGTAGGATAGAATTACGGTCAGTAGGCTTTCTGAATAGTTTAGTGTGTAGTCGTTGATCTTGTCTATAGATAGTGAGATCTAAAAAGTTGATCTGTTCCTTAGAATAATCCAATGATAATTTTATATTTTTATTGGTGTTGTTCAAGTATTTATGAAATTCTATAAGATCTCTCTCACTTCCCTTAAACAAGATCATGACGTCATCAATAAACCTGCAGTACGTTTTTATGTTGTCTCTGAAAAGGTTTTTTTCTTTGTTAAACACGTACTCTGTTTCCCATAATCCCAAATAGAGACACGCATATTCATTTTCAACCTCTACATTCTTTTAACCCCTTAGCGCAGCACTATGGCTCTCTGTAATGTCACAGCAATATTGTTATGATGCAGTTATGCATTTTCAGCAAGTGAATAGGGTCGCCGGCGACCCCTGCTGCAGTAAGAGGCCACGTGCAAAAAAAAGCCTCTCTGCAGAAAAGATCTCTACGTGTATTTGTGTCCGCACAGATACATCTCTGGTGTCGTTCGAGGCTGCGGAGAGACCCAACTACTTCCTGCGTGTGGACAGGGGCGGCCATCTCCGGCTGTCCAAGTGGAGGGACAGCGCGGCCTTCTTCACCGAGTGCACCTTCGTGCTGCACCGGGACACCTGGATCAACGGCTACGTCTCCCTGGAGTCCTTCTCCAGGCCGGGCTTCTTCCTACACTACATGCTGTCCTGGGTCCACCTCATGAAGTACAACCACACGGAGGGCTTCCGCAGAGCAACACTCTTTAGGCTGACAGGTCAGTAGCATTCGGGACTCTGTGTGTGTGTGTGTGTGTGTGTGTGTATAGATGTTTTGTTTATCCATGAATTTTGAAAGCTACAATAAAAAGAGGACTGGTACTATATGAAGAGTTCAGATGCAAAACCCCCTAACTCCATTTCTGAAGACCTGCACTTCTATATTTTTAGAGTACCCCGTTGTTGGTTTGGTTTACATTTATGTACAGTACTTGATAATACATATAAATAGTTATATTACATAAATAAAATAAAAAATATGCAATTTTGATAGCTTTGTATTAAATAAAAATGAATTAAGATTATTTTCTGAAAAGGCACTTAGGGGGTTTTGCATCTGAACCCTTCATATGTAAAAGTGTGTAGCCCTTAAGATCTATCAACATGTCAAATACCTTTTCCAAAATATTTGGATCTTGTACCCTGTTGCTTGTGTCTTGGATCCAAATAAAAGTAATCAAATGTGCGTGTGTGTGCGTGCGTGCGTGTGTGTGCGAGCATTTGTGTTGCAGGAGGCTGTATGTGGTAGCGATCTCATTCCAACTCGTCAATTTCTGAGGTTGAGGGCATACCTGCCACGTCGCATGTTGACTATGTGGCATAAACCTAGACCTTTCCCTAACCCTAACCATCAATGAGGTTATGCTGCCATCAGGGGGCGACTTTGAGGTGCACGTCACATTTGGACTCTAAGGGCATACTTTGAACGCCAAAAATTGCAGTCTGGTCGAAGGTAGTCAGAAATTGTCGAGTTGGAATGATGCACTGTAGCAACGTGCATGTGTGCGTGAGTATACACCTAGGGGTCTCCGTGCTTGTTCCTGTGCCATATGTATGTGAGCGTGTGTTTCTCTGTGTGTGTGTGTGTGTGTGTGTGTGTGTGGGTGTGTGTGTCTGTGTGTGTGTGTGTGTGTGTGTGTGTGTGTGTGTCTGTGTCTGTGTCTGTGTCTGTGTCTGTGTGTGTGTGTGTGTGTGAGTTTCTTGTGAGGGTAATTAGTCAGCGCCGTATACTGTATAGTTTTTCTTTTCTTCCCTCCATTTACAACTGAGAAGTCAAACGTGTTAACTTGTAATGCACGCAACAACTGGCGGTCCCGGCACAGCACTGTCTACACCCAAAATCATTTATGCACAGAACTGGGAAGTCATATGCAGCACACAGCAACACAAACACACACCACCATGACCAGACACTCGAATGTGTAGATGACAAATACTATGCAGGCCAGTCGGTTCACCTCCATCTATATGCTGTGAGGGCCATGTGGGGTGGTGGTGGGGAAGGTTTTTTGGGGGTAGTTGGGGGTGGGGGTGTTGGGGGGTGCTTGAGACAGCTGAGGCTAAGAACAAAGCGTGCGTTTGCAAGTAAGCCACCCCCCCTGCCCCCCCAACCCCCCCCCCCCGCTCTCATCTGTCTGGTTTCGGCACAAACACTCATTTACTGTGCTAATGGGCGCTTTGTGGGCACTGCCATGTTTGGCGCGGGGACGTGTAATGGTGAGCCCGTGCAGCTGTTGACTGGCACACGCCCACCCTGCTCAAAAATGACAGCTTTTGTCAATGGCGAGTGGCTGATGGCCAGGCATAGCTTTAATCAGGGGAATGTTGAGATGGAGATGGTGGAGGTGTGGGGGTGGAGGGTAGTGGCCAAGGGCAGCAAGCGTGTGTGAGTGCGTGTGTGTGTGTGTGTGTGTGTGTGTGTGTGTGTGTGTGTGTGTGTGTGTGTGTGTGTGTGTGTGTGTGTGTGTGTGTGTGTGTGTGTGTGTGTGCGTCCACATGCCTTGGTCTGATAAGTGTGCATTCAGAGCTTGATTCAATGAGGACATGATTCTGTTTGTGTGTGTGTGTGTGTGTGTGTGCGTGCGTGCGTGCGTGCGTGCGTGCGTGCGTGCGTGCGTGCGTGCGTGTGTGTGTGTGTGTGCGTGCGTGCGTGTGTGTGTGTATGTGTGTGTGGTGTGCTTGCGTGCGTGCGTGCGTGTGTGCGTGCGTGCGTGTCTACGTGTGTGTGTGCGTGCGTGCGTGCGTGCGTGCGTGCGTGTGTGTGTGTGTGTGTGTGTGTGTGGCATCGTTGCCATTTGCCACTGTTTATGCTCTCACTTAACATAAACTAAAGTGGGGTATGATGTATCAAGGACCCCTGGTCTCGTTCCCTGTGTCTTTGGCCCGGGACAATGATATGCCACCGTGGGGCCACCTAAGAAGCCTACTCAGTGTCATTTCATACAGAATATCCCTCACGTGGCACGGCACAATCTCCTCTCCCACATCTAGATGAAATGATCTCTTAGTCTGTTTGGGCCAAGTTCTCTGTGCTATGAAGACACCTTGCCAAGCCTCCTGTTTCGGGCCTATGAAAAGCCACAGAGTCTACATACACACCATCTCTAGCTATCAGCCAGCCAGCCAGAGCAGGTTATTCATACATATATGCTGAGCCACAGCAATTACATCGGCTATATATACACACCATAGCAGTCTTTTTTTTAGTCAATGGAAAACTTTGAGCGCTCACTGCGTTTGCCAGCGAGCGTGTTTGTGTTGCTGACAGGAGGGGGATGCCGTGAAAGCAAACATAGGCCACGGTGGTCATGTCATGGTGGTTTTAGAACAGATCCTTTAATAGCTTTAAAGGGACACTGTGCAGGAAATGGTCAAAAAAGGTACTGCATCTATGCTGCTCATTGAAACTGGGCTGCCAATTGTCAAATTTGATCTTTACATGAAAGTTTTCTAAGTAATAAACAAATATTTTCTAGTATGGTCCAAGTGCAGTCATTTTTGCAGCTAAAATTGCATCAACTTGCATCAAAATGGCGGACCATGGAGAAGATTCCCCTTTTCATGTATGAAAAGTGCAATTTTTCCAGTCATAATGAATGCTTAGAATTTGATGCTGGTGGTAAGTATTCATGAAAAAGGTCACATTAGTGAATGGGCAGCATGAATTCTGGAAATAAACCACTAAAAATCTCACACAGTGTCCCTTTAAATAGAGCTTCTAGATCTGCCCCTGAAGTGCGTAGTATATCGTCGCTGTCCAGAAGAAACATGCTGTACTCTCCACCTTTCAGACACTAATTCATTATTACCGGTATTCATTATTTATTTAACTATTGAAAAAAAAATATATGAATAAGTACATTTGGTCACTTTCCATGCGTATATGAGTTGTATGACTTATTCAATACACTTTTAATCATGACATTTTTATTCATGTAGAAAATAGTGGTTTTGAAAAAAATAATTTAAGATATAACAGAAAGTGGAGATGCAAGGTTTCTGCTGGACAGTGACGAATATGTCCTAATAAAGCGTAGTGTGGCCAAGTCTGGAATGTATGAACATAAAGATAGTCTGATTAAGAGTGATTAGCTCAGAAGTTGAAAGGAAGAGAAAAGCAACACGGGAGCAGTGTGCGGACATTCATCTGTATGTTCATAGTTTTGACTTTTTTGTCCTGCACATGCGTCTTGGATGTGTGGACCACCACTTCACAAGTCTGGAATGTACAATTATTCACCAGGCACAGTAACAGACAGAACAGAAGTAATGTAACTCTCACTGCAATGCAACATGTAAACAAGTGCATATTTCGGACATAACTAGTGTGCACCAGAAGGTCACAATCATTTCACTTTTGTCTAGAGCCAGTACATTGCAATGGCATGCAAATTTAATGTCTGTTATATTTAGATAACACAATTCTATTCAGAGAATTTTATATAATTGCTGGCTGTGTGTCTAAATGCAGATCTGACATCTTGTTTTTAGTCTGAGTAAGTGAGAGCAGTCCGCAAAGCACTTTATCAGTGGCTGAGTATCACCTACTCACACCACCGCCACCCGATACACTTGGTAGCACTTCAGGTGGACCCCATGCCATCTGACTGGTACCAAGATGCCATGGCTACATTACGGCAGATAGATAACCCCCTTTCCTGGCTCTAATCTTGATTTGACAGATTAGTGCCTCTAATCTGGTCAGCGGGTGCCCAGTGATTTGATGGTGTCGAGTTCGTGCTGTCATGGCAGGCCTGGCAAAGCCAGATTTATAACGGCTTCTGTTGCAAGCACGCCACTGGCATGACTTTGAATGCGAGCTTGACAGTGGAGGAATATGTCGGAATATGTTACGTAATTCATGTCACAAGGAGACATTGACCAGGCCGATTTGGGGTCAGAACATGTTTATTCTGCATGATGAGGTGGTTTGTCAGGGTTGTCTACGAATGAATTCAAGTCAAATTAAGTGTACTTTATTGTCAAAAATCTATGTAACAGGGTTAGCACAGAAGTTTGAAATTGCGTTTGACTTGAGATTTCAGTGATATTTGCTCATAATCTTTCACAGCAAAACAGTTATGTGCTTTCTCTTTTCAATCAAATGTTGACACTAGTTCTAAGTAAGAAACATAATCCACTGTATCATGTATGATGCACATGTGTCGTACAAAAATCTGTGAATCATGAAAAACGCTCTATATAGTATATTTATGTTGTTGTTGTTGTTGTTGTTGTTGTTGTTGTTGTTGTTGTATAGTTGATGGCTTTGTTGTGTTGTCAGCAGCTCCCTCGCCAGCCTTCCAGACAGGTCCGCGGTGCCAGTGGCGTTACGAGGCATGTGTCAACCCCTGCTACAGGACCTGCAGCGACCCCTCGGGACAGAACTGCGTCACCATTCTAAAGTAAGATTCCGACAACAACAGCCCATCCCCAACACCAGACAGAGCCCCGTGTGCCGATCCAGTTGAATCAGTAACCACCATTGGCCCACCAGAGTCAGCCTTGTTGAATGTCAAACATCCCTGAATGTTTCAGGACATGACTGCTGTGTTGCATGAGTAACCCGTGGCTATCCAGGAGCCCTGTAATTTGAGTCCAGTGAAAGCTCTTTGTGTGTCGCATATGCTGTTTCTGACCTATGACCTCTGCACTGTTGCTACCACTATATCTCTGGGTACTCAGGTTATGAGATGGTTGTCACTGTCATTACGGTATATCTCTCTATGTGAAGGTAGAGATAGCGTCCGCGCCTTTGTCTTACTTGGGAAGTTTCGCTCTGTGCGTAATTCCAAAACAATGATGCAGTGTGAAGAAAAAGGAGTCGCATTCAGGAGCTTGATGCTGTTCAGTGAAACTGTATTGAAAAGCCGAAAATAAAGAGAAGCCAAAACAAAAATGGGTGACTTTTTGTTTTGGCTTCTCTTTATTTTCAGCTTTTTAATACAGTTTCACTGAACAGCATCAAGCTCCTGTGTGCGACTCCTTTTTCTTCACACGTTATATCTCTCCATAAACATCTCATGAGATGATTGGTTAGTCAGTCATTTTGTCATGTATCAAAGTCATACATGCCTTCTGTAAGGTAGACATGCTCACTCATTTCCAAGACTTTTTTTTTGCAATACATCATACTGGTTGTTGACTGTAACATAATGCTATCAGGTGGTGGACTATTCAGTTAAATCCTCAGTCAACCCCCATATACCGTTATGCTGAAGAATGATTGATTACTGTATTCAGATGTTTGGCATCTCCTTATTACTCTGGGTAACATTATAACTTTAGGTAAACATGCTATCAGATAGTTGATGATTCAGATTGTCATAAATCATATTCATGCAGGGACCAAGAATGCTTGACGAGTAAAAGTCTTGTTTCATCAGGTTGTGTTACTGTACATGGTCTTGTTGCTGAGAGTGAGCTTCGTGTTGTGTGTGTCTTCCCCTGTAGGGTGGAAGGATGTCTCCCCCTCTGCCCCGACGGCATGGTCCTGGATGAGATGACCCAGAGATGCGTGTACATCGAGGATTGTAAGCAACTGCCATAGCAGTCAAACTGTAGAAGTATCTGGTGGCAGCATACATACTGTGTATATATACTGTACATGGATAACTTGTGAAAGGCTGTCAAATCACACAAGAATACAGTAGATCTAATTTGATAAGTTGCATGAGCATAACAAATGAAGAGTTCAGATGCAAAACCCCCTAACTCCATTTCTGAAGACCTGCACTTCTATATTTTTAGAGAACCCAGTTGTTGGTTTGGTTTACATTCATGTACTTGATAATACATATAAATAGTTATATTACATAAATAAAATAAAATAATATGCAATTTTGATAACTTTGTATTAAATAAAAATGAATTAAGATTATTTTCTGAAATGGCACTTAGGGGGTTTTGCATCTGAACTCTTCAAATATGGAAGCTGTAAAGTTTACGAGCATATTAAATAATGGAAGCTCAAAGTTTGTGATACTTTCCATGTACGCTGGGAAAAAAAAAAAACATTGTTGATATAATTGCAGGAGTAGAATTTCTGTAAGATTTCTTGACCTGTGTTTTTGACACCCAAGAATATCATTGCGTTCCTATATCACGTTGCCAGATTGCTGAAATATTGAGCCGACCATCTGTTTAATTAAGCTTGATGCTCTTAATCTCGCTCCCCAAACTCCTGGCCATGATGGGGTTTCACTCTGACCACAGGCAGAGCATTAGCCTCACCACCACCACCACCACCACCACCACCCCTTACCACCCCAACACTGCTCTGCTCCACTCTTGAACGGCCACTCTTATCTAACAGTTGCCTTATTGTTTGCATCCGCAGGCACTAAGCCCCCAGTTGCCGTTCAGCCCATTACGCCTTCCAGCACGGCAGCAACACCTGCAGCTGTCACTTCGGCCACCACGACCACAACCACTTTGACCCCCTCCACAACACGTGCCACTACCACCACCACCACCTCCTCCCCCTCCACTACCGTCACCTCCTCCTCCACCACCACTGCTGCTGCTGCAGCTGAGGCCTCCTCCACCATTCGCTCTGGCCTGGAGACCTCCAGCACCACCACAGCACGAGCCCCAGCCCCAGCCACCGCCTCTGCCACTGCAGTGGCGCCCGGGCCGACCTCTGCTGCCACCACCACCACCTCCACCACCACCACTAAGCCTGGTGTGCCAACTGGCTTGCCTGCGTCCTCCTCCTCCTCCTCCTCCTCCTCTGCTGCGGTCAGACCGGAGGTGGTGGCTCCGGTGACAACAACTGCGAGGACATCTGCGTCCTCTGCGGTGACATCCACATCTGCGGGCACCGCAGAGACAAAAACCACTACCCGAACACCCGGGTCTGTGGACTCAACTGTTTCTTCAACTAGCACTCAGAAAGTAACTGAGATGGTCCCTTCCATGCACTGGATGACCCTTCCTACAAACAGAACAGGTTTCATATTATATCTCCCACATGTCACTACCACTACCACTTCCACTACCACCACCAGCCTCACCACATCCCCAGTCCCATCAGGCCCTGCTGAGGGGCCAACAAGGACAAGCACTCAGCCCGCACGCCCAGTGACATCCGCCAGGGTCACCACCGCCACCACGTCCAGCACTGCCAGACACCCCCCGGACATGGCCACCTCCAGCACTGAGACCACCACAACATCCGAGCCTTCAATTAGGACTGATAGGACAACCACCTCTACAGCGTCCTCAGCTACTACAACAACCCGAGGCACAGAGACACAGAGCACCTCTCAGCATCCTACACAAGCATCTCAAACAAGCCGTACAGCTGAGACTAGAACCACTGAGTCAACTACTACTTCCCCATCCACAGGGCCCACCACTCGTACCTTAGCCACTACGACTGTAAAGACCTCTCTAGAATCCACTACTGAATCCACTTCCTCTCAGAGTACTACTCTCAGCACGGTTAGAACATCTCCTTCCAGAGCCCCACATACAACTCAACCTCTCAGCTCTGCAACCTCCACAGAGCAGACATCAAGAATGTCCCCAATAGAGCCTCAAACTACATCAACGACTGCCATTCCAGGACCATCCAGAACACCGGCTCACACATCTCCAACAACAACAACGACTACTTCTTCAGTGCCAGGTCCACCTACCTCAGAACAACCAATTACAACAAAGAGAACAACCACGGTGGTTTCTCCAGCAGGCCCATCTCCTGTTAGTTCTACCACTGCTCCAGTGCCACCACCTGAAGCGACAGCATCCACCAAGAGAACCACAACCTCAGGAGAAGCTCTGTCTCCCACTACTGCATATACGTCAAGAACATCTTGGTCACCGGGCGTGACAACCACTACAAAGGTCACAGAAACCACTGCTACCCCTGACGGTGTGGACTGGAGGTACACAACAACCAGCCAAGTCACCACCTCGCATACCACTAAGGCCCAGCCTGTCCATCCTGAAACACTCTCAACCGCTTCCAGACATCCAGATAGGCAAACAACAACAACAACAACAACAACAACATCAGCAGAGCCTATTCACACACAATCCACAACCACCACCTCCTCAAGGGAAACAGAGGCCACGTCATCCTCCCTGCCTACCACAAGGACCACTACAACTTACAGACCACACGTGGAGGTCACCAGTGCCACATCCCAACCCAGTACGCAGAGGACAACAACAGACTGGCACAGACCTCCTTATCCAGAGACCACATCTTCTACCGTTGTTCCTCCTGTCACACAAAGGGTGACAGCAACGGCCAAGGCCGTTACACCGTCCTCCCCCACCACCACGGGCGAGACCGCCACAACCACAACAGTAGCAGGAGTATCTCCCATTACAAGGACAGTGACAACAACGACCACAGAGAGAGCAACTAGTAGAATTCCAGCAACCACCACCACCACATCATCTCCAGAGCCGGAGACAACTGTGAGAACATCTCCATCATCTCCACCCAGTCCCCAAACCACCACAACAATTCCTCCGGTGGTGACCATACACCCACACACAGAAACAACGACAGTTGCCGCTCCGTTTACAGGGCGGGTCGAAGTCTCAACGACCACCGTAGCTAGCACTTCCCGACCCACCTCTTTGTCAGCCCAGTCCACCACAATAACATCAACGACCCCAGCTACCTTACGACCAAGCACAGCCTCTGAGGAGAGTTCCACCTCCAGGGTCACTTCCACGACTCCTACTCCACACACCACCACCACTCACAGGGCAACCTCCAGAGTAACCCCTTCCACTCCAGCACCTCCCACTGTGACATCCCCCATAACTACCACGACCAGGAGAGTCACAGAACCCACAACGACTACCACAACGACGACCTCTTCAGCTTCGTCCACAGTAAGGACACCACCTAGTTCCCCTGGTACAGTGTCGGCACCCTCTCCCCACACTACACTACGCACCACCACAACATCTCCAACCACAGAGTCCACTACTGAATCAGTGGAGGCACCAACCACCAAGACCACGGTCACTACCTCTAGGCCGGTGGTGACTTTGACATCGACAGTGGCCCGTCCAGACACAACCACCGTCACCACTACCACTGCCGAGAGGCCGACCACCTTGGAACGCACCACCTCCACCTCCACACCCCCCGTAGATGGCCGTCCTGTTCCAGGAGTCACCACAGCCAGGTCCATTCCTCCTGGGCCTCCAGAGTCGGGAACAGTGGCTTCTTCTGTGCCAATGTCCTCAACTCGTCCCACAACACTCCCTCCCAGTGGGACGAGGACATCGCTGTCTACCGCTGGCCCCACGTCTGAGGAGTCTTCCGAGGCTGCTGAGACACCTTCTGCCTCTGCTATGCCAACCACCATGACCGCCCCATCTACCAGGATGTGCACTGTGAGTTCTCTAAATGTACTACATGTACGGTATTGGACCACTACCATTTACTTTTGGAAGTTGTCTACTGTATACTGTACAGTATGTATACTTTTTGTTTTGTTAATTATTTTTGCATACTTAGATTTGTGAAAAAAATTATATTAAGGAAATTCACAATAGATTGCAGTGTTTTATAATTGCCATAACCTGTGCAATGTTTACCGTGTAGCTGTACATGCATGTGAATTAGCAGCATCTCACTGCAGTCACCCTTTGCATTAATAATGAATATTAAAAATGATTATATTTCTAACACTTTTTTCCAGCCACCGTACTCGGAAATTATTGATGAATGCACCAAGTACATCTGTGTTGGGGGACAAATGGTCCTGTTCAACAAGTCCCAGAGCTGCCCCTACAACTCTGTCCCTCCTAACTGTGGCCTGCTTGGCTTCGCTATACTAGTGAATGGAGATAAGTGCTGTCCTAAATGGGATTGTCCTTGTAAGTAGCTCACATATGCAGACACACACATATGTATTCATGCACGCACGCACGCACACAGGCACACACAAAATATGCGTTATACAGACATGCATACATAGCATATACAGTAAATATGCTTCTATAAATATGTCAATTTTAATTGTTGATATACTATTCTTCTTATTCCTCTCCACTAAATGTCTGTATCTCCTATGTTTTAACACCTGCAGGTCGATGCTCTGTGTTTCCGGACCTCAATGTGATCACCTTTGATGGCAACAGTGTGGCCATGTTCAAAGCGGCCTCCTATGTGGTATCCCAACTTCCCAATGAGACCGTCAGCATACTGGTCCAAGAGTGTCCAGTTTCTGACACAGTAAGTACACCACAGGAGGTTACCTGACATATCTGTGTTTACCATGAAATGATTTCGTCATTGTTTTATTTCTCTCTTTTTTCTGTAGCTACTCTGGAACTTTACAAACCTTTGCCTGGTCGCCTTGAACATAACGCACAAATCACACAATGTTCTCATCAACAGACTCCAGAGAAGGGTTCGATTTGTTATTGTTATTATTATTATTATTATTATTATTATTATTATTATTATTAAACTTGTTAGCAACATAATCAAAAAAATATGCATTTGGACTTATGTGGGCATATTTAATTTTCGTAAGCTAACTACCCTTTTGGGCTATTTTGTTCCACAGTTATATGTGAACTCTAGGTATGCCAAACCACGATTTAAGAAGTATGGGTTTGAGATCCTGGACACGGGCAACATGTATCTCATCAGGACGCCGACTGGCCTGAAGGTCCAGTGGTTCCACAGCACCGGGATGATGGTTCTGGAAACAGACACTCACAACAAAAAACTGCCCACCATGGGGTTGTGTGGTAAGAACTGCAACAGCATTTGCAACATATACATTTATGCTCAAACAGTTTTTCCAATTTTGCTACAAATAGTACTTACAGTACCTTAAACGTAGAGTATGTAGGATTGTGGCCACAGTGGGCATTGCAACTGCGTTGCCCATCATAACTATGCTGCCCATTGCCAAATTTGATCTTCTCATGAAGGTTTATACTAGTTGTACTAAGTAGTAAACAAGCAATTGAGAACTTCTCTCTTTTAATCCCACAGTACAGGTATGCTCTGACTTTTGTCTATTGTACAGTAGGTTATGCCAGAGATACTCATCCTTATCCACTTTCCGATTATTCTGCACATAATACTAAAGGTGTTCCCATGTTTTGTACATTTGTTTTTCATTTGCTCTTCATTTCTTTCCTCCCCTTCCCTGTGTGTTCAGGCTGCTGTGACGGCAATCCTGCCAATGACCTGACCCTGTCCAATGGCACGATGGTGGGGGAGAGTGAGGACCCGGCTGTGTTCATCGACAGCTGGCAGGTGCCTAACACCACCAGCTACGTCAGCCAGAGCCGCCGGCGCGAAGTCAACTGCTCCACCAGCGACTGCTCCGAGTGCCTGGCCATGCTCAACAACAGCACCTTCATGCCCTGCCACGAACACGTACGTATGCGCTCCAAGCCTCTTTGTAGTTTAGTCACGGATTATTAATAGAACTCATTGATCATTTGGGCGGAAAAATTGCACTTGGGTGGGGCTGCCGCGGTCTTATGTTTAGGAGGGTGGTCTTTGGATCAAAAGGTTGCAGGTTCATAGTCCACCCAGAAGGGAAAATGTGTGTTCCCTCACGTTCATCAATGTTTGAAGTCCCCTTGGCACTCAGGACACCTAATCCCACAGCACTCTAATGACAATAGCCTGTAATAACTGAAAGCATCAGATACGTGTAATGCAATGCAATGTAATCTCAAATTAGGTAGAATTACATGGAAATACCAAATACTGTTCATTATTCACCACCGTGATTATAGAGTAGCTCTTTCAGTGCCATGGACTTGAAAACGAGTATTTTCAGAATGTATGGCACAGTGCCAAAGACTTGGTATGAAGTCAATTGCGTTTTTTATGGGGGGTGAGGCCTAACACGTTGATCTGGTATGTTTGTTGTTCACATAGACAAAGAATTCAAATTTTCATGGCTCTTGAAAAAACACTCAAAATGGCTGGCACTCAATGAGTTAAATACAGTATGTCAGATTGGGAAAGAGTGTCCATCAAATTGTCTCTGTGTGCTTTAGGTTCCTCCTGAGACTTTCTGCGAGCTGTGGGTACGAGATGCGGAGTATGTCAACAATCCCTGTGTGGCTCTGGCTGCCTATGTGGCCTCCTGTCACAAGTTCAACGTCTGCATTGAATGGAGAAGCCCAGACTACTGTCGTAAGTTTTCACAATGGCCATCAGGTCCTGTGTGAGGTGTTCAGAAGATCCTTTCCTCTGAAAAGTGCACCAAGCATCAAATTTATTTCAGATGAGAGAAATTCATTGCCAACTTATTTGACTCTACACAGTATGAGTCACACACCTATGTACCTGTATATGAATTATGGCCCCTTTTCATGTTACATGAGAAACACTGAAAATGTCGGTGCATTGGAATCAGGTATAAGTTGCATCCAGTCGCCTAGACATACAGACTGATGCTGCTTTGTTCTGCCCCAAACCAAAAATGGAACTTGTCTGACACAACAGTGAAAAGAGCTCATTTCATTATTCTAGTGTACTGACAGCTTCCGGAATGCTCCTTTTTCTCAGCCTTTCTGTGTCCTGAGAGTCTACGCTACCAAGCATGCCTGACTACGTGCACTGCCCAGTCCTGTCCCAACCACGAGTTTGAGTACGACCCTGAGCAGTGTTCAGGCATGACCGAGGGCTGTGTGTGTCCAGAGGGGACCCTCCTGCATCGGCCCTACTCCTCCCTCTGCATCCCACCCAGCAAGTGTGGTACGTACATGGACAGAGAACCCCATATTATTTGCATGCAACACACCCTTTTTACAGTCTAGTAAGTCAGATTGTTCATTGTTCTTTTGTTTTGCATCTTCAGACATACCAATTAGCAGCACATACATCTTATTCTGTAATTTCCTCAGAAATACTTGATTTATTTCGATTGAAGTGCCTTATCTACTCTTTTTGTGTGAAAAGAGACACTAAAAACAGCATGTCTTCATGTGCTGTTGGTGTTAATTGCATTATACTTATGTTTAATGATTTTGAAATTGAATTTTGATTAAATGTTCAGTTTGAATATCCTTTCAATTGTTGGCATGTGTGCCATCTATTGGCCATCCTTCATAGTCTGCCCAGGACGCCAAACATACTGCCGTTGTTTTTGTATTGAAAGAGGCACTAGCACTTGTTTTGACGGGGGAGGGCGATTTGTTATGGCTTCCGTCTCAGGCCCGACTACTGACGTTCGATCAACATCCTTTGCAAACTTCCCCCTCGGGGCTGTTTCTCTTTCAAGTGTCCTGAGTGCTTTGTCCTTGTGTTCTTGTGCAGCGTGCACCGACAGCTTTGGGACGCCGCGTGCCGTGGGGGAGGTGTGGAAGGCGTCCAAGGACGGCTGCTGCATGTACAGGTGTGACAACGACACCATCGTGCCGATGGAGTACAACTGCACCGAGGTGCCCCAGCCACACTGCCTCAAGGCCGGAGAGGTCATCATCAGCCTGGCCGACGACAAGAGCTGCTGCCCACAGAGAGTTTGTGGTGCGTCACATAGCCTACAGTAGCACTGCCGTCTTCCGTGCTTTTGTCTGGAGCATAAAACATGGAGTTCTATTTTTGTACACCATTACAATGCTTTAGCTGCATCCATGTAGATATCTGCCTTTGATTAATTAACAATTTTGCATTGTAAACATTTTTGCTTTTTATTGAAAAAAAAACCCATCAAGACATCCTAGCATCATGCTATGTATCTCAGCAACTGATTTTTAAATAATAATTATTTCTCATTTTTATCTTTATATTTATTTTTAAGGGTAGGGCTAATGTCTTTTTTTCAAGATTCCCAAACCATAGTTAATATAGCCTACAGTACTTGCTATAATGCTATGATACATAAATGGATAAAGAATTTTTTTTAATCACTATTTTTTTTTCAGTTTGTAATCAGAGTCTGTGTGTTGCTGCGCCTCCCGAGTGCAAGTTTGGAGAGAAGCTGGTGTCGTACTTCAGAGAGGATTCCTGCTGCCCAGACTACGCCTGTGGTAAGAGTCCTCTGATATAAAACCACCTCCATGGCCTATGGCAGTCAGTGTAATTTGCTGGTGTTGTCTAAGATGGCATTTTTAGTTGTGCAATACAAATACAACACGTTACAAAGCCTTTTATTGTCATTATGCAGTATAAGTGTGATGAGTTTTGAGCTTTCCCACAAGGCACACAAAGTCCATGATAGATGAACATAGTCTTGCAGGTGTGTGTTCAGTATTATGAGAGCTTTGGGGAAGAATATGCAAATATCCTATAATGCACAATGGGGTACTACATGCTTGAATACCATGCTTGAACATTGTGAAGTGGCTTCTGATCTGGCACCTGAAATAATAATGAATAAACATGGGATTTACTATGTGATTTTACTTCAACCTTGTGGATAGGACAGTATTGTGGCCTATCCAGTGCGGAGTATAAAATGTGACTAAAACGGTTGACTCCTATACGTAAAGGTTCATATTTTTCTGTCATTCAGAGTGTGACCCAGAGCTGTGCGAGACGGTGGTTCCGGCCTGTCGGGAGGACCAGACTCTGATTGCCACCAAGGCTGAGGGGAGCTGCTGCCTGGCCTTCATCTGTAGTAAGTAACACAACCAGGAGGAGGTAACACGATCAAATCAGAGTTGTTGGCGTGTGTTTTTGTTTAAGGTTAGATTTATTTTACACAGGGTTCAAACTAGGCACCAAGCACATACAGTAAGCTGTTCTTTGCTTCCGCAGAACAAGATGAGTGTAGGTAGAGTGGTAGAACCATCTATGACAGTATATGATATACAGTATGGTCTTACAACGCATGGAAATACGTACATGGGTTAAACATGCTGTACTTCTGTTCTGTAACTGTAAGACCAAGTGGTTGGTGTTTGATTTTTGTGTTGATTTGATTTGGTGTGTGTGTGTGTGTGTGTGTCTGTCTGTCTGTCTGTCTGTCTGTCTGTCTGTCTGTCTGTCTGTCTGTCTGTCTGTCTGTCTGTCTGTCTGTCTGTCTGTGTCTGTGTCTGTGTCTGTGTGTGACTGTGTGCGTGTTTCACACTAGTGTGTAACGCGTGCACAGAGGTGGTTCCTAAATGTGAGGAGGGAGAGCTGCTGACAGTGGATGCCAACAGTACAGACCGCTGCTGCCCGGCCTTCCACTGTGGTGAGGAGAAGCAAAGCTACCTAGGCACTTCCCTAGAGATTATGATTGTCTGGAGTGTCCATGTGCCCCAGGAAGGCTTCTCTGTCCATTTGCTTTTCAAACGATCATGTAGTTCCAGATATATTTGCCTCTTTGTTGTCAGTGGAGACTGACCTTTCTTGAGCCTCCACATTTTTCATTTTAGTCAAACCCAACTGTCTCTGCGTGTTAAATAACACAGTGTTTGTGTGAGTTCATTAATATACAACCAATCTGCCAAGGAGTAAAAAAATGCAAAAAGTCAAAATGCTTTTTTTTTACTTTTTAAAGGTGCACTGTGTAGGATGGTGGCCGGAGTAGGTATTGCTACTATGCTGTTCATTGGAACTGTCTACTGCCAAATGTGGTCTTTTCGTGAATACAGCTACTAATGAACTAATACTTACTAGGATGATGAAAGTACAGTAAGTTTTGCAGCTAAAAATGTTTGTTTCTGGAAATTCAAAATGACAGACAATGGAGAAGATTGCCCTTTTCATGTCTGAAAAGTGTAACTTTGGCAGTCATAATGAAAAGGATAACATTTGTGAATGTGCCGCAATAATTCTGGAAATAAACTACTACAAATATTACACAGTGCACCTTTAAGCTTCAAATTAAAAATGTTATATTTGTCAGGTGCCTGATCTAAAAAAAAGTAAGACAGATAGTATGTACAGTTCATGACCACAACAGGAAAACAGATTGTTTGCCGTATAAACTCCATAGCATGAACCTCATCATTGATCGACTATCCCTGCCACTCCACAGTGTGTGAGCCTTTCCGCTGTGCTGAGTTCTCCTGTCCCCTGGGCATGGCCATAGCAACAGCCACCCTGCCAGGCCGCTGCTGTCCCCAGCGAACATGTGGTAATCTACTTACTCTCCTGTCCTCTCCTCTCCTCTCCTCTCCTGTCATCTCCTCAGCACATCATTCTCACCATGTCACGACACTGTGTATGCGCTCTTGACTAACCAGAGGTGTGTGTGTGTGTGTGTGCCTGTGTGTATCTGATTTCTGTTTCTTCCAGAGTGTGCGTGTGATCAGATTCCCTCGCCGAAATGTGCTTTGGTAAGTGTGACTCCAGTGTGGCTCCAGCATGGCTTATCTGTGAAGAATCTTGTTCCTCCACGTCAGGGGTCCCCAAACTTTTTTCTCTGGGGGCCACATTATCGTTCCTGACTGTGATCAGGGTCTGGGATCAGTCATGTGGGATGTGTATAAGGCCACTGCCTGTTATAGCCATAAGTTATAGTACAAAATAGTTAATCATTACAAGTGATTTTCAAAAGAAGTGAGTACTTCACATGCTTTTCAATTTGAAATACCACAGGTATTCCTTTTCGTGTCTAATGACCATGTAAAAATAGCAAGGACAGGTTGGAAAAATATGGTGATTGACAGTTGATGAGTGTCACAGTAGAAATGGTAGGCTTGTTTATATTACAGTGAGATGAGAAACTATCAAGGCAAGAAACTTCTGGTTATTCACACTAGGTTAGTGAAAATTAAACTGTAGGAAGGCCTGTTGATAAAAAAATAAAAATAAATAAAAAGTATATTTTATCAATATTTTTTTTTTCTGTGAGGATTGCTTCTTTGGGCCAGTTCAAATGGTGAGGTGCAGAGAGGTGGAGGGCCAGTCAAATTACATTCTTCCAGTCACAACTCAATTCTTTGGCCTTGTGTCATTAATATGCTTGGTTGGCTTGGTTTTGTGTTTTTTCTGTCATTCAGGGGGAGATCTTACAAATCGACAAATCATTCCAGTCCGATCCCAAAAATGAGTGTGCGTGTAAGAGATTCAAGTGTGGTGAGTTTCCCATCATAGTGTAAAGTATCTAGATTTGTATGCATGGATGGTACCCCCTTCTTAATCTGCACTGTTTTCCATTGAAGAAAGCACTGCCCTTCCAAGCAGTGGCTTGCAGCTACAAATAATGGAATGACCCCATTCATTGTAGCGATTACCAGCAGAAATATACTACAGTATATGCATAAGGATATGTGCATAAGTTCATACAATCAAAAGAATAATGAACCTCAAATGTGCACTAAGCATTTTATTTACACAACAATGTACCATTTGGCTTCATAATACAACTGTAAATACAACAGTATCTTTCGTGGTGCACTTGGATTTAATTAAAACTCTAATTTGTGCATGTATGACATGGAAAATGGTCATTTTTTTCTGAATGTACATATGTGATGTGTGTCATGTCATGTGTCCAGTGCGGGATGCGGTGTGCCTGGACGCTCAGAAGGGTGTGATGCGTCCGGGCCAGACTCTGGTGGAGCACAGTAGCCCCGAGATCTGCCTCTCCACCCACTGCAGCCACGCCCTGGACCCCAACACCGGGTACTACGCCCTCACCACCACCAGCACCAATTGCGCCGCACGGTGCAACCAGGTGAGGGAACGCATTCTGACGTGACGTGAGGCACACAATAGACTGGAATGCCTTTTGTGCGTGGTTGTTAAAAGCAAATGTAGTATTAAATAATAAATAGGTAGGTATAAATAGATGTAAATGTCAATAAATTGGATGGATGGATGGATGGATGGATGGATGGATGGATGGATGGATGGATGGATGGATGGATGGATGGATGGATGGATGGATGGATGGATGGATGGATAGATCGATCGATTCAATATCACAGTGAATTTTGTTGTGTTCATTCAAAAACTGAAAGATTCGATATAACACTTGTAGCTGGCTCTACTGAGTGTCGACTCAACGTGATATTATTTACTTTGTAAATGGTTTTGATTCCTGATGTGAGAATGTTATTGTGACTTCCTTTCAGAATCAGGTGTATATTCCTGCCAAGGACCCGGCCACTTGCTGTGGAGTCTGCAAAAACATCTCCTGCATCTTCAACAGTGAGAATGGCACTACCATTCTCCATAAGGTACCAAAGAAATAATAAGTTATCAAAGCTGGCAGATGATATTATAATAATAATAAATAAAAAAAAACAATGTCAGTGTGTCAGCACACCATGCAACTAGTAAAATTGCATTTAGGGTTCATCTGTGCATGTGGTCCAGAGATTGTTTGACTTTTCAAGCTCCAAGAAGAAGTCTCGTACAACTAAAGTCCTTGGATGTCTCTTGATTTCTCCTCAGCCAGGGCAGACGTGGGTGTCCGACTGCATGAGGTATGAATGTGCTGAGACAGAGTCAGGCCCCACGCTAGTCTCCTACTCCTACAGCTGCCCGCCTTTCAACGAGACAGAGTGCATGAAGGTCAGTTTAACCTTGATTTTCCATTTCAATGTTGTCACTGATCATTCCTTATTAAGTGGTTTCTACTGCTTACTCTTCATTTAAGTTAAACTTGTTCCCTCTCTTTATAGTATGTACTGTACATATATTTTACTTTGAACTTCCCTGGTATGAAGTATGCTACTAGGTGTGTACATTTGGTGCTTTTTGTGCCAGCACATATATGTTAAAACTTGACGCTGGTGTTGTACGTATGAAATAACAGATTCATAATACAGTCATGCATTTGTCATAAACATTATGTCAATGTCATAAACATTTTAAGACATTATCATTAAGTGATATTCGGTTATGGTAAAGACAGTCCTAACAATGTCAACTTTTCATGTCCATGAAACATTTATGACATCGATATCACGTTTAAGACTCGTCCATGACTGTCTCATGACACTGTTTTGACACTATTATGACAATGTTATGTCATACGTAGACACCGGCGTCAAGTGTAACCAAATATTTTTTCTTGTTATTTTTCAAATTAAGACAGTCTCATCTCAACTCATCAATTTCTAACTACCGTTTTTTCATGTCGAGGGTGTACCTTTCACGTTGCATGTTGACAGGGTCGCCTAAACCTAGACCTTTCCCTAACCCTAACTGTCAATGTTAACTTTTTATGCTGCCACAAGGGGGCGTCAAAGGTAGTAAGAAATTGACAAGTTGGGAAGATGCACTGTAGTTTAAATACTATGTGAAATGTGCTGTGTTATTCTAGGTCGGTGGTACCATTGTAAGCTACATGGACGGCTGCTGCAGGACATGTAAGTAGAGAAGTGGTGATGAATGGGCACATTTGGATTATTTAGATAGTCTAGACAAAAACTGTGGGTGAATCTATTTTCTAGATATTTGTCTTCATACCTTCAAGCCTCAACTAAATATTAAACCTCCAATGAAATAGTTATCTGAGATGTTAAGTGTATTTTTAACATAATGATCTAGCATAATATATGTATAATATTGGTTCGGGAATGTAGTGTTGAATGTGTGCTGTTCCATGTAAACATAGTGTACAGAACCATGGCTAGTGTAATGTGTGGCACTGACCTATACCTATACTGCACTGTGCCAATCCCACCAGGTACTGGATTCTCCCTCTTCCCATTCCCTGTTAGCACTTTGAAACCTACCATTAGCACAAACTGTGAAAGAGGTACCGAGACAGATATGAAACAACAAGGCTTACCAGCACCATTGTTGATTCCCAACAATGTACTCCCTCTCCCCACCCAACCCGACCCGACCCAACCCCTCACATCTCCTCCCTCCAAAACAATGGAGAACCAATACAGGACACACATGACATGTTTTTGAGAAGAAACCATATTCATTATTAGCTTCTCTCTGCTAGCGGTTCTTGTGACACAGCTCATTCTTTCCCCATTTTGCTCTGTACGGGCAGTGCATTGTTGATTGCCAACAATGTACTGTTGGTAGTGGCCATGTAGTGAGTATTACATTGTAGCACTTGCATGTTTACACTGGACTTGGATGATTTTACATCACTGTACAGTAGCCAATCATGTAGTTTTGTAGAAATTGGTAATGGGGTCCTACTGTAGTGTATTGGGTCATACGGCACCTCTTTATTTTCAACCACTAACAGTTTCCTGACTCCATGTCAGAGGTCAGAATTAAATTCTGTTAACTTAATTACTTATTTGAAAGACATTATTGTATGTATGTGCCTTGTGACCCAAAACAATTACATGCATCTGTCCTTTTATTGTAATCTAAAATGTACAAATAATCATATAAGCCAGTAGGATATACAGTATCATCTTTCTCTCTTTAGTGTAGATGTCAAGTATTTGCCTTCTCCATTTAATAATATATAACACTTTGGAGCAGAGGGCAATGATCTGCTTTTCATCCTTCAAAGATCTGGAACTCCTATGCACAGCCAGGTTTCAGGTGCTGGTGAAGTGCAGTCATCAGTAATCCATAGTAAAGACGAAGGATCACCGCACACTGGTGGACTTAGTTTTGCTGTTTTTATTTAGATGAACAACGCGTTTCTTATTGCGCTTCATCAGACGAAGCGCAATGCGAAACGCGTTGTTCACCTAAATAAAAACAGCAAAACTAAGTCCACCAGTGTGCGGTGATGCTTCTTCTTTACTATGGATTACTATTTTTCATCCTGTTACCATGAAGAATGCATAATGAAACTTTATGATCAAAGTTGCCCTCCATTCTAAAGTGTGTCTTATTTACCTGGTATTTTTTTAGAGTATTGTCATGATTATATTAATTGCTTTGTAGCCAAGTGGGGAAAGATTTGTTCAATACCACAGATCTCTTTACCGAAATAAAGTGTAGGCCTATGCAGTGGGATATAGTCATGACAGACATCTTGTGCACCAACCAAAGTACAGTATTGTGTGTGTGCTTGCCTTGCACTCATCAGCCATGACAGATGATCCACACTGCATGCTTCTGAGAGGAATTGCTTCCTTTGTATTGCACAGATTCCTTTATTGGCACCTCGTCATAGTGGTGGATCTATCATGATTATGTTGTGTGACATTGTGATATATTTAATGACATTTCAGGTAAAGAAGATGGAAAGTCGTGCCAGAAAGTGACCGTAAGAATGACAATCAGAAAAAATGACTGCCGAAGTAACAGACCGGTATGTTACTCATTTCAGACATCTCATAGAGGTCTCCTCAGAACAAGTACCATATTTTTAGAACCAGTATTTATGAATGCTGAAAATTGTCTGACAAGATGGCTTGCTATCTGTCACATTCTGATATGACGATTAATAGCAAAACCACAGCATAAAATTGTGAAATTGGATGTCGGTTCATATGTGAAATCTGAAGTGAAAACTATTTTACACATACAATTCTGGTTACTATTCCAGTTGTAGGACGTGGTCTGTGTTCAGTCTCCAAATTGTAGAATGGCAGTTCCGCTAACTCCCTGACTCTGCCGCTTTGTTTTCTCTCAGGTGAACATCGTGTCGTGTGACGGCAAGTGTCCCTCGGCCAGTATCTACAACTACAACATCAACACGTACGCCCGCTTCTGCAAGTGTTGTCGGGAGATGGGGCTTCAGCAGCGGAGCGTGCAGCTTTACTGCAGCGGGAACTCCACCTGGGTCAACTACTCCATTCAGGAGCCCACCGACTGCTCCTGCCAGTGGTCATAGGTACAATACAGCCGGCAGCAATGACTGTACATTCAGTGGGTATATATACGTATGGCATGGTTCAATGGATTTGAAGCACTTTTAACTGTTGAAGTTGAACAAACGTGTCATACTGTTTGCAACCACACGGGAGACCAGATATCCTTGGTTGGAATTGCCAATCACAAACGCCTACTTGATATCAAGCACAAGACATGATGTCAAGGGGGATTTTCTTTTTTCTTTTCTTTTTTTTCTAAATATTTTTTTGGACATTCATGCCTTTATTTAGATTGGGTAGTATGAGAGATTACAGGAAAGTGGTGGGAGATAGTTGGGGTAAAATCAGGAAATGAGCTTGGGGTGGACTTGTACACGAGTACTGATGTGGTTCAAGTTGCCCATTGAGCCGTGTTGCCCCTGAGTCGGAGTTTCGAATCGGCAATTCCATCCAGGAAATCTGGTCTTTTTTCCCCCCAAAACCGACAGTTGAATATACTTCAAATCCATTGAACTAAATTGAATAGAACCCTTGATGTCCATAGTAATGTACAGTCATTGGTACGGCCCTACACCCAGCTCATCGTCTGGGGGTCATGGGGGAGGTGGGGCTGACATGATGGCTCCCACCGCACCCATCTCTAAGCAGCTGGCACCACGGGGGTCAGGGTGCTGTACAAGAGGTATGGTAGCACTGAAGCCAGGACGCTGAGATGCTGTACATGACAGAGAGAGAGGCCTTGCTCTCCAAACTCCAGTGCCTGGCTTCGGTGACACAGTCACACTAAGATTTGTTTTTTACGGAAATGGAGGCAGATTTTTTTTTATTTGTTCAAGTATTTATTTGGCAGGAACTCGAAACTGTAATGTACAGGTGTAGTGACACAGTAGATTACAGTCAGGTCTGTTGGATTAATGACTCTGTGATAAGAACTGCAGTACGTTCAGATTAACATTCCACATTGGTTCCGTACCTACAGGATAGAAAAGACTGTGAGCTACCCATCCAGTCACTAAAGTCCAAATGATCCCTATTTTAATGGCCTCCTCTGCTCTGTTAAGCAGTGGGAGTCTAATTTTGGACATTGTTGACCCATATGTTACAAAGACATTTTAAAACCTTGTCATAAGTATCTTAATGCCTAAAACCCTGTAATGTTATTATACTGTAATTATTAACAGTGATAAACAGCAATACTGTCATGACTACTGTATTAAGCGTCATGTGCTCCAGTACCCCAACTCCAGCAGAAAAAAAAACATATCCTCAGAGCACTTAAATGGAAGCACTCATAGATCAAACAGTACGTAGAGTTAATACAATAAATTACCTACATCATGCCTACATCAAACCGGAAGAGCCGTGTCATTATGTGTTAAGTAACTAGCTCGGGGCGTGTCTGACAACCAATACTGAGACAGAAATATCCTCACCCCTTGACATGCTGTCATTGGATACAGTTGTTTTACGGTCCCAAATTTGAGCGTTATTACTCATTTTAAGACAAGTAACAGCAGTCAAAACAGCACCATTACATTTAGAAAAGTTGACAAATTAAATCTAGAGGACTAGCACGTTCATTTCATCTGACTCTTCAATTGTTTTAAACTGTACATAAACTAATGTACTTCATTTTGTAACTTCCCATTGCAGTGACTTCCACATTGACATATTAAAAAGTACATATGCGTTTTAACTCTAGCTCTAATAATAATGCAATGCACTGTATATTCATGATTTAAAGGCTTTATAACCAAATTAGAAAAAAAAAGTCAAATCAAGCTGTATTTTGAGCACTTTATTTATTTATTTTTCTGGCAACATAGTACAAGAATTTCAATAAATATACAAAACTCATCATGCACAAATGTGTTTTGGGCTCAAACCTTTCAAATTCCATAGCCTTTTATAACTTTTAAATACAGTACATGGCAGTAAGTTTTACATGACCATACTGGGGGGAAAAAGTCTTGATTAAATGCACATTCAATCTGAAGAAGTCTCCTGTGGTGACCATAACATACAAAATTACAGTATTTCCTTCAGATCATGTACACAGCATACAAACGCTTTGCCATGATTTTGTGTGTATGTGTGTATGTTATGTGTGCGAGAGCATGTGTATGTGCATTGAATTTGAACAATTGTAACCCATTTTGATAACTGGAAGAGGACACCCATAGCAAATTATGTGTATCATATTAAAATGTATATTTGCTTTTCAATAAATATTTCCTTAGAAAAAAAAAACCATAATGCCTGGACATGCTATTATCCGCTTCTTCAGTCACAAATATCCCAGAAACTAAACAACGCCCATCGCCCAGTTTGCTAGACCCTCATTGAATTCAGTTGAGGAAGTGGCAGTGGAAATGGTTTGCTGATTATGTGGGTCTATGCAACTATCTGCCTACTTCACTTAACACCTATACTTTTCACTCAGTGTGAAAAGAACAGTAAAAAGGGAAAACATAGTTATTATACAAAACAGTGACCTTACATGTAACCCCAAGCAGAGATCATTACTATGTTTTGATATTTTTTGGCACAAATCTGCCCTTTGTTGACTTTTTTTGAGACGGCTTCCACTGTTAATCCTACATGTTTACATGTAGTTTTTTCAAAGAACTGGACTGTGTCTCGTATTGACCCTCAGCTCTGGCTGCAGCTGTCTCCGTGCCTTAACCCTGGCACTCGCCTCTTTGTTATGAAATATTTCATATCCCCAGACGCTCCGCTCTGCAGCATCCACCTTTTGAAAAAAGAGAGGGGGGGGGGTACTCGGTGGCCTTATACGCTAATAGGACAGATGTCAAGGTGGAGAGAGAGTGCGGAAGGCTCCCTGGAGACGCACAACTTCAAAATCTACACGTCAACACGTACCGTGTAACCGTAGACGACGGCGATGGGCCGCGCTTTGGCCAGATCAAATCAGACCTGACCTATACCAGTAGAACAATTCACAATTATTATTTTGTTTTCTTTTGTGTGTATGTGTGTGTGCGTGTGTGCGCTTGTGTGTGTGTGCATGTGTGCGTGTGTGTGTTCCTGTGTCCAAGAGATAGATTATTACCAGGGGTCATGCCCCCAAGCGGGTTCCAAATGGCTTCCCAGAAATGTTATGCAGCGTGTAATTAGCCAATGG